>NC_056748.1:164731775-164954275 GCF_019279795.1 Protopterus annectens
GAACACACTGGTTATACCTCTGTACACTATACTTTACAACACACTGGTTATGCCCTGTACACTATACCATACAACACACTGGTTATGCCACTGTACACTGTACCTTACAACACACTGGTTATGCCACTGTACAATATACCTTACAACACACTGGTTAGGCCCCTGTAGGCAATACATTACAACACACTGGTTATGTCCCCGTACACTACACCTTACAACACACTGGTTATGCCGCTGTGCACTATACCTTACAACACACTGGTCATGCCCCTGTACACTATAACTTACTACACACTGTCTATGCCCCTGTACACTATACCTTACAATACACTAGTTATGTCCCAGTACACTATACTTTACAACACACTGGTTATGCCCCTGTACACTATACCTTACAACACACTGGTTATGCCCCTGTACACTATAACTTAAAACACTGGATATGCCCCTGTACACTATACCTTACAACACACTGGTTATGTCCCTGTACACTATACCTTACAACAAACTGGTTTTGCCCCTGTACACTATAACTTACTACACACTTGTTATACCCCTGTACACCATCCCTGACAACACACTTGTTATTGCCCAGTACACTATACCTTACAGCACACTGGTTATGCCCCTGTACACTATACCTGATAACACACTGGTTATGCCCCTGAACACTATACCTTACAACATACTGGTCATGTCCCTGTACACTATACCTTAAAACCCACTGGTCATGCCCCAGTACACTATACCTGACAACACACTGGTTACACCCCTGTACACTATACCTTACAACACACTGGTTATGCCCCTGTACACTATGTCTTGCAACACACTGGTTATGCCCCTGTACACTATACCTTACAACACACTGGTTATGCCCCTGTACACTCTACTTTACAACACACTGGCTATGCCCCTGTACACTATACCTTACAACACACTGGTTATGCCCCTGTAAACTATAACTTACTACACACTTGTTATGCCCCTGTTCACTATACTTTACAACACACTGGTTATGCTCCTGTACAGTATACCTTACAGCACACTGGTTATGCCCCTGTACACTATACCTTACAACACACTGGTTATGCCTCTGTACACTATACTGGAAAACACACTGGTTATGCCCCTGTACACTATACCTTACAACACACTGGTTGTGCCCCTGTACACTATACCTTACAACACACTGGTTATCCCCCTTTTATTTTAATGTGCCACTGTCGAGCAGAGACACAAAAGTGATCCCCCAGGGTGTATTTCCTATTTCCCATCCACTCATCAAAATTTTTCTTTAAGAGTGCTAATGAAGACCTTTGCTTGACATAGATGGGTAGCTTGCTCCAGAGTATGGTAAGTCTCTGGGACAGGAATCTCTCCCTCCAGCATGTCCTGTTTATTGTGGTTACAAGGTTTAAGTCACTAGAGCTTGTAGCTCGGAGGGATATGGAATTCTTTAGGTGTAGCATGTCCAACAGCTCTGGGTATGACATAACTTTATATGTTAGGCAGAGATCACACACTGGTTATGCCCCTGTACACTATATCTTAGAACACACTGGTTTTGCCCATGTATACTATACCTTACAACACACTGGTTATGCCCCTGTACACTATACCTTACAACACATTGGTTATGCCCCTGTACACTATACCTTGCAACACACTGGTTATGCCCCTGTACACTATACCTTACAACACACTGGTTATGCCCCAGTAAACTATACCTTACAACACACTGGTTATGCCCCTGTACACTATACCTTACAACACATTGGTTATGCCCCTGTACACTATACCTTACAACACACTGGTTATGCCCCTGTACACTCTACTTTACAACACACTGGTTATGCCCCTGTACACTATACCATACAACACACTGGTTATGCCCCTGTACACTGTACCTTACAACACACTGGTTATGCCACTGTACAATATACCTTACAACACTCTGGTTAGGCCCCTGTAGACAATACCTTACAACACACTGGTTATGTCCACATACACTATACCTTACAACATACTGGTTATGCCGCTGTGCACTATACCTTACAACACACTGGTTATGCCCCTGTACACTATAACTTACTACACACTTGTTATGCCCCTGTACACTATACCTTACAACACACTGGTTATGTCCCTGTACACTATACCTTACAACAAACTGGTTTTGCCCCTGTACACTATAACTTACTACACACTTGTTATACCCCTGTACACCATACCTGACAACACACTTGTTATTCCCCAGTACACTATACCTTACAGCACACTGGTTATGCCCCTGAACACTATACCTTGCAACACACTGGTAATGCCCCTGTACACTATACCTTAAAACACACTGGTCATGCCCCAGTACACTATACCTGACAACACACTGGTTATGCCCCTGTACACTATACCTTACAACACACTGGTTATGCCCCTGTACACTATGTCTTGCAATACACTGGTTATGCCCCTGTACACTATACCTTACAACACACTGGTTATGCCCCTGTACACTATACCTTACAACACACTGGTTATGCCTCTGTACACTATACCGGACAACACACTGGTTATGCCCCTGTACACTATACCTTACTACACACTGGTTGTGCTCCTTACACTATACCTTACAACACACTGGTTGTGCCCCTGTACACTATACCTTACAACACACTGGTTATGCCCCTGTTATTTTCATGTGCCACTGTCGAGCAGAGACACAAAAGTGATCCCCCGGGGTGCATTTCCTATTTCCCATCCACTCATCAAAATTTTTCTTTAAGAGTGCTAATGAAGACCTTTGCTTGACATAGATGGGTAGCTTGTTCCAGAGTATGGGAAGTCTCTGGGACAGGAATCTCTCCCTCCAGCATGTCCTGTTTATTGTGGTTACAAGGTTTAAGTCACTAGAGCTTGTAGCTCGGAGGGATGTGGAATTATTTAGGTGTAGCATGTCCAACAGCTCTGGGTATGACATAACTTTATATGTTACTCAGAGATCACACACTGGTTATGCCCCTGTACACTATACCTTACAACACACAGGTTATGCCCCTGTACACTATATCTTAGAACACACTGGTTTTGCCCCTGTATACTATACCTTACAACACACTGGTTATGCCCCTGTACACTGTACCTTGCAACACACCGGTTATGCCCCTGTACACTATACCTGACAACACAATGGTTATGCCCCTGTAAAGTATACCTGACAACACACTGGTTATGCCCCTGTGCACTATACCTGACAACACACTGGTTATGCCCCTGTACACTATACCTTACAACACACTGGTTATGCCCCTGTACACTATACCTGACAACAAACTGGTTATGCCCCTGTACACTATACCTGAAAACACACTGGTTATGCCCCTGTACACTCTACCTTACAACACACTGGTTATGCCCCTGTTCACCATACCTGACAACAAACTGGTTATGCCCCTGTACACCACACCTTACAGCACACTGGTTATGCCCCTGTACACTATACCTGACAACACACTGGTTATGCCCCTGCACACTATACCTTACAACACACTGGTTATGCCCTTGCACACTATACCTGACAACACATTGGTTATGCCTCTGTGCACTATACCTTATAACACACTGGTTATGCCCCTGTACACTATACCTTAGAACACACTGGTTATGCCTCTGTACACTATACCTAACAACACACTGGTTATGCCCCTGTACACTATACCTTACAACACACTGGTTATACACCTGTAGACTATAACTTACAACACACTGGTTATGCCCCTGTACACTATAACTTACAACACACTGGTTATGCCCTTGTACACTCTACTTTACAACACACTGGCTATGTCCCTGTACACTACACCTTACAACACACTGACTATGCCCCTGTACACTATACCATACAACACATTGGTTATGCCCCTGTACACTATACCTTACAACACACTGGTTATACACCTGTAGACTATAACTTACAACACACTGGTTATGCCCCTGTACACTATAACTTACAACACACTGGTTATGCCCTTGTACACTCTACTTTACAACACACTGGCTATGTCCCTGTACACTACACCTTACAACACACTGGTTACGCCACTGTACAATATACCTTACAACACACTGGTTAGGCCCCTGTAGACAATACCTTACAACACACTGGTTATGCCCCTGTACACTATACCTTACCACAATGGTTATGCCCCTGTACACTATAACTTAAAACACACTGGTTATGCCACAGTACACTATACCTTACAACACACTGGTTATGCCCCTGTAAACTATACCTTACAAGATACAGGTTATGCCCCTGTACACTATACCTGACAACAAACTGGTTATGCCCCTGTACACTACACCTGACAACACACTGGTTATGCCCCTGTATACTATACCTTACAACTCACTGCTTATGCCCCTGTACACTATACCTTACCACACTGGTTATGTCCCTGTACACTATACCTTACAACACACTGGTTATGCACCTGTACACTATACTTTACAACACACTAGATATGCCCCTGTACACTATACCTTACAACACACTGGTTATGCCCCTGTACACTATATCTTACAACACACTGGTTATGCCCCTGTACACTATATCTGGCAACACACTGGTTATGCCCATGCACACTATACCTTACAGCACACTGGTTATGCCCCTGTACACTATACCTTACAACACACTGTTTATGCCCCTGTACACTATACCTTACAACACACTGGTTATGCCCCAGTAAACTATACCTTACAACACACTGGTTATGCCCCTGTACACTGTACCTTACAACACACTGGTTATGCCCCTGTACACTATACCCGACAACAAACTGGTTATGCCCCTGTACACCATACCTTACAGCACACTGGTTATGCCCCTGTACACTATACCTGACAACACACTGGTTATGCCCCTGCACACTACACCTTAAAAAACACTGGTTATGCCCCTGCACACTATACCTGACAACACATTGGTTATGCCTCTATTCACTATACCTTAGAGCACACTGTTTATGCCCCTGTACACTATACCTTAGAACACACTGGTTATGCCTCTGTACACTATACCTTACAACACACTGGTTATGCCCCTGTACACTATACCTTACAACACACTGGCGATACACCTGTACACTATACCTTACAACACACTGGTTATGCCCCTGTACACTATACCTTACAACACGCTGGTTATGCCCATGTACACACTACTTTACAACACACTGGTTATGCCCCTGTACACCACACCTTACAACACACTGGTTATGCCCCTGTACACTATACCATACAACACACTGATTATGCCCCTGTACACTGTACCTTACAACACACTGGTTATGCCACTGTACAATATACCTTACAACACACTGGTTAGGCCCCTGTAGACAATACCTTACAACACACTGGTTATGTCCCTGTACACTACACCTTACAACACACTGGTTATGCCCCTGTACACTATAACTTACTACACACTTGTTATGCCCCTGTACACTATACTTTACAACACACTGGTATGTCCCTGTACACTATACCTTACAACAAAGTGGTTATGCCCCTGTACACTATACCTTACAACACACTGGTTATGCCCCTGTACATTATAACTTACTACACACTTGTTATGACCCTGTACACCATACCTGACAACACACTTGGTATGCCACTGTACACTATACCTTACAGCACACTGGTTATGCCCCTGTACACTATACCTGATAACACACTGGTTATGCCCCTGAACACTATACCTTACAACACACTGGTCATGTCCCTGTACACTATACCTTACATCACACTGGTCATGCTCCAGTACACTATACCTGACAACACACTGGTTATGCCCCTGTACACTATACCTTACAACACACTGGTTATGCCCCTGTACACTATACCTTACAACACACTGGTTATGCCCCTGTACACTATACCTTACAACACACTGGTTATTCCCCTGTAAACTATAACTTACTACACACTTGTTATGCCCCTGTTCACTATACTTTACAACACACTGGTTATGCCCCTGTACACTATACCTTACAGCACACTGGTTATGCCCCTGTACACTATACCTTACAACACCTTGGTTATGCCTCTGTACACTATACCTTACAACACATTGGTTATGCCCCTGTACACTATACCTTACAAACACTGGTTATGCCCCGGTACACTATACCTTATAACACATTGGTTATGTCCCTGTACACTATACCTTACAACACACTGGTTATGCCCCTGTACACTATACCTTACAACACACTGGTTATGCCCCTGTACACTATACCTTACAACACACTGGTTATGCCCGTGTACACTATACCTGTACTAACCCGGACTAACTGCCCCTCTCTATTATTAGCTGTTGCTTCTCAATACTTCTCTGTACTGCATCTAATTTCTTTGTTAACAAAGAGATCTTTATCTTTTTTTTTTTCCTCAAATATTTTTTGTATTTTCAATTAAAATAACATTTGCATAATATTTTTAAATATCATTTTAAACAACTATATACAATAGCCTGACTTTCAGTTATATACACTGTATGTTTTTAAGCATAGTATTAACAGATCAGTTATCAGAGATACAATATTGATTATTGCTGAGTGTCCAACAAAGATATAACTTGAGAATTTCATTTTGTAGACAATACCAATGTCTGTAGTTTTATTACTATTATTGTTTGTTAAATGTACGTGTGCTAGATTAGTGATGTACTTGTTGAATGAGTTGTAATCATGTGTTACATTATCTAATGTATCAACATTTTATTAGAATTGTGTTCTTGGAGCTTTTCTCCCGGGCCTCTGCTGAAAATGGACATATATCCAGTTAGACTAGCCCGGTCAACAAATGTAAAATAAAAATAGGTTCATAGGTTCATAGGTTCATAGGTTCATACTAGGCTATCTGCCCGAGGGCATTTATAAGCCTAGCCCATAGTTTTGTGGCTTACGCCACCCCTTTAGTTTGGAGAAACTATGCCCATTATTTTGCTGTGCCTCTGTCGAGCAGTGGCACTGAGGTAACCCCTGGGGTGTATCTGCGATCTCCCATCCATTGGTCAAGATTCCTCTTGAACAAGGCCAGCGAGGTGCTCTGCCTCACATAAACCGGGATTTTGTTCCACAGCATAGGGAGTCTTTGGGTGATGAATCTATCCCTCCAG
Source organism: Protopterus annectens (assembly GCF_019279795.1). Taxonomy (NCBI): domain Eukaryota; kingdom Metazoa; phylum Chordata; order Ceratodontiformes; family Protopteridae; genus Protopterus; species Protopterus annectens. The sequence goes on from NC_056748.1 coordinate 164,738,962, forward strand.
CACATCCTATTAATAACAGTGTCGAGGTTTAAGTCTCCCGCCCTTGTGGCTCTGAGGGATCTAGATTTTTTGAGATGAAGCATGTTCATCAAATCTGGGTTTGACATGGCCTTGTATGTCAGGCATAGGTCACCTCTGAGCAAGCAGTAAGCAACTGAATATAACTGGAGTTCTTTCAGTCGGGCAGCATAAGACAGATTTTTGAGACCCTTTATCCTTTTGGTGAGGAACTTTTGTGGCCTCTCCAGCTGCTGCAAGTGTCGGGTCAGATACATTCAATGGGGCATTGTACTCGATCATTGGTCTGATGAGTGATGAGTATAGGGAGACTATGACTTCCCTTGATCTAGATGTGAATCCCTTCATGATAAAGTGGGCAATGTAGAAGGTCTTCCTAACTACTGTAGCAATATGAGTGTCGAATGAAAGGCTACTGTCAACCTGGGTTCCCAGGTCCCTAATAACTTCTTCTGTGTTCGGGGGATTGCCACCTATATGGTAGCTAGGGGTAACCTTATTTTTCCCGTAGGGTATGACTATGCATTTCTTGGCATTTAACTTTAGGCCATGGCTCTGGCACCAGTTATCCGTTTCTGTGAGACCCTTCTGAAGGATATCTGTGTCGGATGTGTTTTCAACTACGGCACCCAGTTTGCAGTCATCTGCAAACTTTGTCAGCCATAACCCTCCTGTGTTTGCTTGTACTTCAGAAAAGTAGATGCCAAACAAGAGTGGGCCCAGGACTGAGCCCTGTGGGACACCACTTGTGACAGGCTTTGAGTCTGACATGGCGCCAGCAACTCTGACCCTGTGGGTTCTGTCACTCAGCCAGTTTGCAACCCATCTTGTAATGTATGGGTTTACATTTAAGTTGATGAGTTTTTCAATGATACCTGAGTGAGGTATTGTATCAAAAGCCTTCGCCAGGTCTAGGTAGGCTGTATGGACTGCCTTTCCCTCGTCAATGGCCTTGGTGACTGTTTCGAAAAAGTCAACCAAGTTTAAAAGGCATGATCTGCCTTTGACAAAGCCAAACTGGGTTGGATCCAAAGTCTGCAGGTTCCCTATGTCTTTATTTATGAGATCCATTATGATCCTCTCCATGGCTTTGCATATAAGGCTTGTCAAGCTAATGGGACGGTAATTTCCAGGGTCGGTGGAGGCACCGCCTTTGTGGAGTGGGACCACAGTCGCTGTGCGCCACTCTCTGGGTACGTATCCGGAGGTGAGACTAAGATTAAACAGCTGTCCTAACTGTGGGTTTAATTCCTCGTTGAGTTCATGGAGCACACAGCCGGGGACACCATCAGGTCCCATGGATGCTGTGTTCTTTGCCTTGGAGAGAGCAGTTGTCGCCTGGGCGCTAGAGATGTTTGGGGGGCTACAATCATTTGGTATAGATATCTCTCCTTTAGGGGGGGAGAAGTTTGCACTGAACCTGTCAGCCAGTATGTTGGCAATGTCTGTAGGATCAGTAATATTCACGTCATTTTGAACTAATTCTGAGCATATCTGGGAGTTTCCTCCTAGGTTTCTGACATAGCTAAAGAATGCCTTATGGTTGTCTTTAGAGTCCTTAGCTATTTTTTTCTCAAAATTAGCTTTGGATGATTTTATGAGAGCTCTTAGCTTTTTACTTATAGTGATCAGCGGTGTCTTACCTTTTAAGGATTTTGCTCTATCTTGTAGTAGCTTTCTCCTTTTGTTGTAGAGTTTGTTTATGGCTGGGGTCCACCAGACTGGACGCTTGCCTTTGGTACAAAGAGTCTTTGTTTTGCTTGGGATTGCCTGATCCATGCAGCCCTGCAGGTGCTGGTAGAAGGCATTTGTAAGTGATTCAGCGGTTTGAGTAATGTTAACCGCCGGCTCAGGGGCCTTAAAGGAGACCACACTAGTCTTTAGAAGTGTGAAGTCAGCTTTCGAGAAGTTCTTTACTGTGGTCTTTTTCATTTCGGGTGGGGGCGGGATGAGGATCTCCAGCGAGATTAGTTTGTGATCAGATCTCACCAGTGAGGGGTATACTTCCGGCATTGAACATTGTGCTCCCATGTTCGTGATGATGAGATCAAGTATGTTTTCTCCTATAAAATAAATAAATAAAAAGTCGGAGAGCCTGGAGAACTTAGGTTAACTTGTTTCCTTAAGTTTAATCCATTTCTTACATTGTTTCAATAACCCAAACTATGTTTTTGTATCCAAGCTACTAAAAAGCACATTGCAATATATTTTTATTGTATGAAAGTCTTTGACCTTTCTTACAAGGAGCACCCACACAGAATGCTTTGCAAATAAATGGCTCTACAACAAAAATCTGTTAGCTTGACTGTAAAATCAAGTAAGTCACTTCCATGTCGTGATGTGCAAGAAACAGCTGACAGCATAAAGTTTCATTGTGTGATCTGGGGAAAATGTTTTGCTAAGTTTCAGACTGCAGCAGCAAATGTCATGCAGTGATGAAAAGTTTAAAGTCAGTGAGCATTCCTTAAGGCATTACTAGTTTTTAAATCACAGTAGAAATTTCCAAAAGAAGTAATTCTGGATGTATTATCATGTTGGGTCTACAGTTTAGAGAAACCAGAAATGACATTTCAAACTCTTATGTGCTATCATTTACTTGATAACATACTAACAAGTTATAGAAAATAATTAAAATGATAAAATGATAAAGCCCACCTTCACAATTTTGCATTTACATCCCATTGCTTGTACATGTCTGATTACTAAGAGGAAGCTGTGTCACTACAGGTAATACTGCAGTGGATTAACTGCCAACTTAATAATGAGACACCCTTGCTCTGTAGCAGAGTATCTTCTCTCAGCCTTACTACGCTTCCTGCTGAGGTAACAGGCTGTGTTCCTTATTACTTACATCCTCAGCACAGCTACTTCGGCTGCATCAGTGTACTCAGTAAAGGGTTTATCAAAGTCAGAGGCAACTATGTATGACTGAACTCAAGGAAGCTTTCAATTGGTTAAAAGCTTCATCTGCTGTTATTGTCCACCTTATCTGAACAGGCACTTTACCTTTTGTAATTACCATAAGAGGAGAGGCTGTCTTAGCGAATCTGGGTATGAACTTTCTATAGTAGCCTTCTGGCTCAAAGGATGCTTTCATCTATCTGGTAGTGGGTACAGGCCAGCTCACTGCAACTTCTATTTGGTCTGTTTGGCATCTAATTTTCCCTCCCTGATCGTATACCTTAAGCACCTGGCTGCGATCGTACAAAGCATTCTTTTGGCAGCAGTAACTGTAAGTTCTGGAACAACACGGAAAATGAACCAGAGATAATATAAACCACAAAGGCTACAGGAACAAAAGAAAATATTTTAATTCACTGTAGCGCCTTGGCAAATGGCTTCAAGGAGTACATACAAACTACTAAAAAACACATACATTTATTTACTGGCAAACACACCCGTCAATCAATTAAGCAAAATTAATTAATTAGATATTTCCAACTGAAATCAGTATTCAAACCCTTAGGAAATAAAATAGCATATTTCATTATGAACAGAGCTTCTTTATACAATAATTTATCCTTAAGTGGTGTAATTTCACCCAAACTCACACAAACATGTTCCAAAACACAACATTTTAAAACTGTAAAGTTACTATCATGATAATCTTTAAAATGTAAGGCTATTGGACTATCTTTGTTATTATTCTTTATTTCTCTAACATGTTCTTGAATCCTTGATTTAAACATCCTTTTTGTTTCACCTACACAAAATTTGGACAGAATCTAAAACCATTTATATTAGTAAAAGCATTAACAATAAGTGGACAAATCAAACTATTTCCATGTGCAATAGTGCCTTTCCTAGAAAAGAGGGACCTATTGACTTTAGACTCTGGCATTTTAAATTTGCTATGCACAATTAAATCACCAACACTACGTCCCTTTTTATATGAAATCAACAACTTTTTCTGAATATTTTTTGCCAGAGGGTCATCTCTAAACAACATAGGCCAAAAGTACTCCAAACTCTCTTTGGTTTTATTACTAAGTATGTTATGTAGTAACAACATATATGTCCATATTGTCATTGTTATAATTGGTTTTATTACTAAGTATGTTATAAGTAGTAACAACATATATGTCCATATTGTCATTGTTATAATTGGTTTTATTACTAAGTATGTTATAAGTAGTAACAACATATATGTCCATATTGTCATTGTTATAATTGGTTTTATTACTATTTTTTATTTATTTTATTTTTTATTTTACATTTGTTGACCGGGCTAGTCTAGGTGGAGATATTTCCATTTTCAGTAGAGGCCGAGAATACAATAAAGGAAAACATACTTGTGTTTTAAAGAAAGTTTGAAGAGACAAAAACTAACAACTCTACAGTTACTTATTATTACTAAGTGAGTTAATTACTGACTCACACAGTCCACAAAGTAAAACAAAAAAAATACCTATACAAACATAAAATACTAAGTATGATAAAGATATTAAATGAAATAATTACTACCACACACAGTTAAAGTCCAAAGACATTATATAAAGTTAAAAATGCTTTGTAAGATATTGATACAGGTAGGAAGTAAGAGAAAAGAGAGCTAAGAATAAGGGAAATTAGAAGTGATTAGTTATAGAAATGAGAGCAAGTAAGTAGGTAAGAAGTAGGAGATAGTTTTGAAGTAGAGTATAAGTAGTGGAAAGTTAATCAGGTTTACTACTAAGTATGTTATAAGTAGTAACAACATATATGTCCATATTGTCATTGTTATAATTATAGTTACCATAAGATTCTCAACTATTTTTAAAAAAAGGATGGAAGAGAGTCATACTCACATCTTAACATGTTTTTATCCTGTCAAATGGTTCCTTTGCCTGTGAAAGGAATTTGGCTGTCCGTTTGTTCATTGAACTGCAGCGTTGGTGGATTCAGCTCAGGTAAGTACAATTTGATGGATCGTACTTTTGTGTAAAGAAAGTAGATCCCATCCTACCACCTTAGCATTATGATATTCAGATAAGTAATTCTCATAAAGTGCTATAAAAGTGAGTTGATACATCTTGGGCAGACATATGATATGTAAGATGTGCAAACCTGCTATACAACTGCCATCATGTACTCAGAATTTCATAATACTTGCTGCCATCAGGTGGCCAGAATTGTTAAGACATAAATACTCTCATCAGTGCACACCAAACTGATGAATCTATTCACAAAATTGATCCTAATAAGAATGTATAACTCATTGTAAATAGATATTAAGAAGTTTGAAATACTCAGATTGGTGGGGTGGGGAAGCTGATGCCTAGAGTGGTAATCTAAATGAAGTGCAACGACTTTTATCTCAAAACAACTTCTATAACCTATTTAATGATTATTGTACATCACAAAATGAAAATTAATCATTTCTATTATTACGTAAAAAACACATACTGTATTATGATACATATTGTAAGAACATTTTAAACATATGTACTTGTACCATTGCACATTGACTTGCACTGGAATATTGAAGTATTTTTTATGGTACTGGTGCACGATGAATTGCATGTGAATACTGCAGTATTTGTATTCCTACTGTTACACAATGACTTGCACTGGAATACTGCAGTATTTGTACTGAAACTGTTACACAATGACTTGCATTGGAAAACTATAGTATTTGTACTGGTACTGGTACTGTTACACAATGACTTGCACTGGAATACAGCAGTATTTGAGTTGGTACTGTGACACAAATGACATAGATTGGAATACAGCTGTATTTCTCCTGGCACTGTTACATAATAACATGCACTGGGATACTCTGCATAATTTGTAATGGCACAGGTACACACTGACTTTCAGTGGAATACTGCAGTATTTACATTGGTGCTGTTTCACACATTGACTTACATTAAAATATTCTCCATTTTAACAAACCAAAAACCGAAAAAAACACATGAACAAATGACCAGCACTCGATTCTGCAAGATACCATCAACCACCACAACGAATTTACCTAGGTTTCGTCTTTATTCAGACTTCTTCAGAATTATCTCAACCAATTCAATCATCCAAGTTTTATAAAAACCAAATCATGACATCATTACTCAATTAACTAATTAACATTCATTATACTTAAAGTGAACACACACAATCGATTATTAAAAACATAAAATACAAGATATAAAAAATATCATGCAAAATTACTATTAACTAATAATAATACAATAATGAATAAATAATTACATCACCTTAAAATATGTTTCAGTTTTAAAACAGGGACGATACTAATGTGATCATTAATGCCAGGAAACACCGTGGCATTTAATCTAAGCTGCCATTTCATTTCACTAATGTCAAGGTGTAAATCTAGAACATTACCCTGCACATCCTTGATAATATTTTGTATAACACAAAACTTAAATTCATGCCCACTATGCACCTCAATATGTTTATACAAGACATTTGTTTTCTTCTTATGTCTAATATCCGACATATGTTCAATAATTCTATCTCTAAAGGCTCTACTGGTTTTCCCCACGTAAAACGCCGGGCATTGACCACATTGAGCCATATACACCACATTGTTAGTATAACAATTAAAATGACCATGAAGCCTAATAGATACACCAGCCACATTTAGCTTAGAATCTGTGGTCAGCACCAGATGGCAAATACTACATCTACCACATTTAAAATTCCCAATAGATCTACCCGTTGGATTGAAAGGATTATCCCCCTTCTGTAATAATTGCTTAAAAGATTTGGCCTTCCTAAAAACACATTTAGGACGACAATTAAGCTTTTCCCAAACCAGACTATCAAGTCTAAGTAACTTCCAATTATTGAAAACTATATCCCTAATATTTAACGCATGAAAGGAATAAGTAATAATAAAATAAAGATCAACTTCTAGCCCTCCTTTATTCACATTGGCCCCTGATAGTTGATTACTTCCATTTCAAATATTGGTTGTTTCATTATTGATCTCAACACACATGATTATGGGTTATTATTATTTCTCCCCCTCAATAAAGGCCAGTATATGCCATCAATTCTCTTCCGCTTTACCTCATCTGTTATAGCTTGACACAATGCTTCCGGATAACCCCTTTTAATAAACATACTACCAATAAAATCTACTTCCTTCAGGAAATCCAAATCATCACTAACCATTCTGGCAGCCCTGACCATCTGACCTTTAATAATTGCTTTTTTCTGATGGTCAGGGTGCCAGCTAGAATAACTAAGGTATGAATTAGAAAAGGTAGCCTTCCTATGAATAGTAGATGTCAAAATATGCTTAATATGATCTATTTATAAATTTACATCTAAATAAACAATCTCCTGCTTATTAAACACATGGGTAAATTTCAAAAAATACACTGTCTGGTTTATATACTCTACAAAATTATTTAATTCCTCGACGCTGCCTTCCCAAACTATAAACAAATCATCTAAAAAACGGGTATAATGCCGAATATTAGACTTAAACCTACTTTCAAAAACATATTCTTGCTCCCAATAAGATATGATATAATTAGCATAAATGGGGGCACAAGCCGCCCCCATAACTACACCTGTAACTTGCTTGAAGTATTGTCCCTTAAAGAAAATATAATTGTTATTTAATACTGCTTCCATCAGGGTAATGAACACATTTATTCAATCTTGATCATACAAAACTGTTTTTAGAAGTTGCCTCTCTAACCATTCTAAACCTATAATGTTAGGTATAACAGAAAAAAGATTAACCACATCTATAGTGACCATTATGGTGTTATTAATTTCCACAAACCGAAGCTTATCCAAAAATTGCCAATAATCCTTGGTGATGTAGTCAAATAATTTGATCCCTTTTTGCAAATGGTAATCCAAAAATTTACTTATAAAGCAAGTTTTGCTATGTTTATCATCTACAATGGGCCTAAACTTAACATCCTCTAGCCCCTTATGTATCTTAGGGATCCCAAAGATGCTACTCACCACAGGAAACTCATTATTAATGAAAAAATACTCTGGTTCATCAATTTGTCCTTGCATCAGCAAGTCCTCAACTAAGAGATCCACTTTAGAATAGGCAATATTAACCTGGTTTAAACTACTTTCTTCATATGTATCCCCACACAACATAATTAACATATGATTAACGTAATCATTTATATCCATGACAACTAAGCCACTGCCCTTATCGGGTTTCATGAATCTAATAGACCTATCCCTAATCAATTCATTTAATAGGCCTGATTCCTCCTTACTTAAGTTGTTTGCATTGTTAAGTGCCTCAAACCCACTAGCAGCCCTGCTCTTATTAATATAATCCCTGATATCAAGTTCACAAATCTTTTCAAACAAACCAACTGTATTATTAGAAGTGGGCATAAACCTACTGGGCTTTCTCAAGACCTCCCCTCTTCGACCAATCACATCATGAAACGTCAACTTCAAATTCATCTTCCTTGTTAATAATTTCAAATTGATAAGAATGTCAGTTAAGTTACCCCTAACAAGGGGAATAAAAGTGGATCCCTTTGATAACAATTCTACATGCCTAGTATCAATTACTTTACTAGAAAAATTGTAAACTTTATAATCTCCATGGCTATTATAAACTACCACAGGATTACTAATAGTTCCTATTTCAAATTGTTCATCAACAATCCAAATTAATTGTTCAATATCCCCACCAGTGACCCTCTCAACACTGCCAATAGAAGCTTCCATTAAATCACAAGCAGAAAAAATGAATTCACCATTAACGTCAGCTGTAATTTCAGGTGTCAAATAAATATTGAAATCAAAACTTGACTCAGCTTGTCCATGATCAGCCACACACTCAAATGAATCAATGTTATCACCCAATAATATATCACTAAAAGAATTAACATTAACCTTGTTAGTACAAGTAGTGCTTATTGTTGGAACACCAATAACCTTATTAGCATCCATATTAGACAACAATGCTGCATTCACAGAGGCTTCTAGCCCTTCATTAATAGCAAATAAACGTTTAGGCGAAACATGAGCACCTAATCCAACATCCAAATTATCCATTTGGCCATCCACAATTAAAGGGAATGATTTATTTAGCACATCCATTTCACCCGAAACCCCTTTACAGTCCAAACAATTGTCTCTGCCTTCATTTGAAAAAGTCGTTTCAATGTCCATATTATACATATCAATGTCCATGTTAAACAACAATGCTGCATTCACAGATGCTTCTAGCCCATCAATAATAGAAAATGAACATTTAGGCGAGACATGAGCACCTAATCCAACATCCAAATGATCAATTTGGCCCTCCACAATTGAAGGGAACGATTTACCTAGCACTTTCATTTTGCCCAAAACCCCTTTACAGTCCAAACAAATGTCACTGCCTTCATTAGAAAAAGCCATTACAATATCCGTGTTATACATATCAACTTCATTTAAACCTACATTAGAATCAACTTTAGCAGTATCAAACTGTTCCTTTCGAGCAACTCCCGCCAAGCCATGCCTGCCAGCTTCACTGTCACTCATTTGTATCGGAAAACCAAGGATACTATCATAATTGGAATGACTGATAACCTCACCTTCAACAAAAATCGGCCATTCAAAGCTACATTCTCCATTCATTCCGACTGCCATTGCACTGTTGTTGAGAAAAATATCTCCCTTTTGGTCTTGCACCCTGCTTCTGGAACTCGCTGAATTCGCCGCTCCCATGCCGTTGATTTGTTTGACTGTGTCCCTTTAGCCTCTCTGATCGTCTTGGACCTTCTTCTAACGGGAAATCCTCCTCTGCCACTCCCATATTAGTACTACCGGCCTTCCTCGTCATTTCCACCTCACCATTTTATTTATTTTTATTTTACATTTGTTAACCGGGCTAGTCCAACTGGATACATGTCCATTTTCAGTGGATGCCCGAGGAGAAAAGCTCCACTATCTAATGCAAAGTAACAAAAGTACATTCAAAGTACATAGGGAGTTTAAGCTCCACAATCTAATGCATAGTAACAAAAGTACATTTAAAGTACATAGGCAGTTTAAGACACAACTAAAACAGGCATTGTGTGATTATTTATGAAAGAAAGTCCCAAAAAATAAAAAAAATATTGGCTAGATGAGCCCGATGAGCCCGAACTGCACAATTACCTTCGGAAAGCGGATACACTTTTTTGTATCTGTATTCATTGGTGTCACAAACTATTTTTGGGACTTTCTTTCATAAATAATCGCACAATGCCAGTCAACACTGGCCAACATATTTGAATAATTGGTGAAATAATGTTCAAAGTTTAAATCAGCCGTGATAACCTCATTTTCACCCTCCAACTCAGCTAAATAACGAGCAATCACCTGATCATTGTATTTGATAATAATGTTCATAAGCTCAAGACCTGTTTTATCATATAATTTATGAACTTCATCCAACATTTCTTTCTTACCCTCAATACCATTTGGGTACTTCCAAGAATGTAAACCACGTGGAACCAAGCCTAATTCAATGTTTTTATGTAAATAACAGTTTTCAATTTGCAACTTCTTCATGGAAAATATTTTTTTCTCAAAATCCTTCAAGTGCTCAGCTAAGGGTTTGCTGACAGCCTTCCCTGGATTGAGCACTACCCCATTCTGCTGAAAATTAAAATTATTAACTTTCCATCGCATAACATCCAAGCTGCCAGAATTTGCCACTATACCATTGTTCCTTGATAACGAATTATGTGCCCCCACTCCGGTGTTCACCTCAGGAAAGCTTTACAAGGTCCTTCAGCCACCATTCCTCTAGAAGCAGTTTGTGCAGGTGATGAACATGAAGACCCACACAGGTGCCAGGATTAAAACCACCGTGTTGCTTGTCCACTAACTGCTTAATTTGTACAGTGTGTTCAGCCAATTGCTGGTTGATACTCTCCAACAGTCCCGAGATATCTGGTCCAGACCCACTACTCTCCATTTTAACAAACCAAAAACCAAAAAAAAAACACAGGAACAAATGACCAGCACTCGATTCTGCAAGATACCATCAACCACCACAACGAATTTACCTAGGTTTCGTCTTTATTTAGACTTCTTCAGAATTATCTCAACCAATTCAATCATCCAAGTTTTATAAAAACAAATCATGACATCATTACTCAATTAACTAATTAACTTTCATTATACGTAAAGTGAACTTACATTAAAATATGGCAGTATTTATATTGGTACTGTAACCCAGTGGTTTGCACTGGAATACTGCAGTATTTGTAATGGTACTGTTACCAATAACTTGCACTGAAATATGGTAATATTTGTATTGCTACTGTTGCACAATGATTTGCACTGCAGTATGTTTGTGTTTGCAATGAAACTATTACACAATAACATGCACTGGAATACTGTAGTATTTGCATTGAAATCGTTACATGTTGACTTTTATTGAAATAAGGCAATATTTATATTGTTACTGTAACACAATCTGCCAGATTCAATAAATTCCACGTAGGTTCTGTGCAGAGTCTATACGGAGTGTATTCTCATACAATATACATCACGTGCATCACGAGGCATCATGCAATCTTGCGCCATGAATATTAATGACACACAACATGCATAAGGAAGGTTTTGTGGCTCACCCCAGTGATACTGGCCTAGAAACCTGTATAGTCAGTGTGGATCATTCCAGGGGAAAGGGCAAGCATGCATTTTCTGAAAGATATGAAGTACAGAACACAAATATATATGTCATGATATGTTGACTGCAGTCTTCAGTAATTTCACAATAAACCACCCATTTTACAAGGAAAAGGCCAAAATATTTGATGCAAATATCTGAACCTTCTGCAGAACTGTGTACAGTCTGCCTTTTGTGTTTTAATTAATTTGTTTTATCCTTTTTTTTAAATTATTTTTGTGCTTGTTTATTTCCAGTGTTTTTGTGATGTGCCGTTTAGCATAAACATGCTTAGCTGTGCTTACCTGGTTTCTGCAAAGTGCAGCAACACACAGATTGAAAAAAAATGGACCACCCAGGCTGTAGACAGGACCCAGATAGCCACATATATGAAAAGGGATGAATTCATATAATACTGTGCAGCCCACAACCACTGTAAGTGGTGTTGCGCTACAGTTAACAGCAATAACCTTACAATAACTACTAAGATAGCAGATATCCATCTCACTAATCCCATGGTTGCAGGTGCTAAGTGTAGGGGTAGAGTGCAGATGGTACATGCTTCTAGTACAGGGTATGCAACTTTTGTTTTACTGTTGTGAGAGTGTAGATTATAACAATAAAGTGAAAGATACACAACTGTGTTTTCAAACCTCCTGTTGTAATAGCTGCAGGTGCAGGAGAACTGTATGTATGATAAAACTGACTAGCCCATTTACACAAATGCCTGTATACCTAATCAGCTAGAAATCACTTTGTTTGCCACTGTCGCACATCGCTTACTATTGTGCAAACATAGTGCCTGGCAGAGTGCACTCTCACCTACCATTTTTGTGTGATAGTAAGCAATGCTCTACATTTTCAAATGTTGCAAATTCAAAATGACCACAGTGTCAGTAAGTTTGAGATGTGGAATAGGCAGGAAACAACACCATATAAACTGCAACTGGTGGGAAATGCTTACTAGACATTGAGCTTGAACTAGGGCAGGATGCCTGGAACTGCTGGAGAGGGTGTGTGCTTTTGGGTGCAGTGTTGGGGTGTCCAGGAGTCAAAGATTTTTGTTGGACTCCTAGTTAGAGAGTGTGGGCCCAGGTTGCTGCAGCAGGACTATTCTGGCTCAGAATATAAATCTGAAGACTGGAATCATGTTGCCAGGGCCTTAACCAGTGCGACAGGTATCCCCTGCATGGGTGAGCAGTGCAGACATGAATGTGATGACCTCTGAAGGAGGAAGTGGGGTACCCTTGAGTTTTGGATTGGTGAATGTTGAGCAGGGTTCACCCCACAGATGTGTAAGTATCAATTTCATTGAGTAATTGTAAGAGTTAAAAGCTGAATCTAGTCAAGAATGGTATTCATAATGGTGTTTGATTCTGTTTCCATAGCTGCTGAGGAGAGAGTCTCGAATGGTCGATCCCATGCCGTGCATCTAGCAAGGATGTGAGAAGCATGTGGTATGTGAGCAAAAGAACAGTATTGTCTAAATAGTATTTTAATAATATTTTTTATAGTAATTTTGTAGCATTAAGATTTAAGAATTGTTTAGCTGGTATTTAATAGAGTTGTATCAAATTGTGCATGCATATCCCAACTGTAGAAGAAATTATGCATGCTGTAGTCTGTTGTACAAACCAGTGGTGCCATATTCTCAAATAACAGTAGGTATGCATTTCTAAACTGTAAAAGGAAAAGTATGCATGCAGTAGTCTGCAGGACAAAAGTTCAGCACATTATTTTAGCATATTCATTTATTGTGAGTTCAGAAAACGCACTTCTAAAAAATACAGTACTGTTAGGATTTCATCATTATTGGTATGTAACTTTATACCTCTATACCTGTGGCACAAATAAACATCTGTAATCTGTAATCAGTATAACTGGAACATACATATGTGTGCAATATATGCACACATAAAGGATTGATGGCTATAATCTTTACTATAGTGTGCCTCTGTTATAAACAGGGTAGTCTTAAAAGTAAGGAAGTGACTTGTTAGAGGATTTTGTGGCATTAAAAGTAAAGGTAACAGAATAGGGTAAAATAATTGTATCAATGCCTTTTATGTCACATATGAAGTTACTAACATTCTTCCTTTTTTCTCAACCCTTTTCTGTCTTTTTTGTATTTATTATTTTAATGTTTTCTGGGGTTTATTATTTTCTTTTTTGTGTTTGCTTTTTTATTTTTTGTTTTTCCCACAGCAGAGCAGGGTAGGACTGCCCCACAGGATCCACCTGCCCCCACTCCACTGGCTACAGCACCACTGCCCAGCATGTCTGGTGCAGTACCTGGTAGCACCTCCTCTACTCTCCCTGCACTATTTGGACCCTCAGGTAGTTCTGCTCTAGAAGACAGGCCTGTGTCTCCCTCCAGTTGCAGTGGTGCAGGGAATGAGTTTATTCCCCATGACATACTGCCAGGGATGGTGTGTAGGATTTTGCACTGCATTGTTGGCACACACCTCTGCTGGATAGAGAGCCTGCTCTCCATCCAAGTGCAGAGCACTCATAGGCGCCACAGATGTTGGGCACTGCAGCCAGTGGTGCAGTGAGGAGACAGTGATGACAGTCCACTGGATGAGGACTAGATTCTCACTGTCAACCACCTCGATGTGCATGGGACTGAGATTTCTCATCTTTCTCCCCATCCGTGGTGTTCACCCACCTCATGTGTCCTTTGTTGTCTGTGTCTCTTGTCTTGTTTGTCTTGTCTGTTTGCAGTTGCTTCCTCACCTGCCCAAATTACCTCACATAGACATTCCTAGAGCTCTTCTCCAAAATTCCTCTCTCTCAAAAAACAATTGGGCACATGTTCCACAAAAAATAATCCCATATGTAGCTCTCCATTTTGCACATGTGTGTTCTGACACACATGATTATTTTAAATTCTTTATACAATTCTCTATTCAACAGATTGTGTTGTGGTCACCCCTCTCTCTGGCGGTGACAGTCCAAATGCAGACAAATCTGTATGTGTTATTCTGGAAGAAATTGATAGCTATGGTTCTTTCCTACATCCTTCCTGCATATTCCTGCCTTGTTCTCACTTTATTCTTTCCCCTGCTTGCTCCCTGTTTCACCTCTTTCCTATGTTACCCATTTCTTTTCTTTAAATACATATTGAATGATGGTGTGCAGTGCACAACATTGTGCCACAATGGTAAAAAGCAGTAATATAACTGGATAAACCAGTTTGAAAATGTTGCGCATAACTTGCCATCATGCAAACACATTGCAAGACAGTGTGCACTGCCAGGAAATGTGTTTGTGCAATGGCCAGTATTATTAATTGAATGCATCTGGTATATGTGTGTGACTGTCTGGGTCCTGCCTGTTACATGGGTGGCCCATTTGTGCAGTTTGTGCACTGCCACTCTATGTGCAAATGAAATGTGCATAGCCAAAGCTATTTGTGCTAAGTGGCTCAGCAAGCAAACAGTGGCCAAAAAAACTATAAAAATTGTATACAAATTGGAGAATTGTTTGAAATGTGAAAAATCAATTTATGACATGCACAGTAGAAACTGTTAGTACACATGAGATATGACTACATAGGTCACTCTCACTGGAATGCACTGTCACAAAACAAGAGGGAGGACTTATCCATCTTTGTCCCACAAATAAATTTGCAGCGAATACATGATGTAATTTCTCATACAAACAAGTTCAACTGAATGTACACTGATATCAAGGCATGACCTGATATTTGTAAATGTATTCTGTGTAATGTATTTGGATGTGGTGTCCTTACTGGTCACACAATCTGCTATGATTATTCCTTTCAGATATAAAGCTGTGTCCTACCTTTCTGTGTTTTTTGGTCATTCATCAGTTATCTGACCAGTAATCAGAGAAATGGAGTGTGCAAGCCAGCCTTTATCATTTATCTTAAAATATGTGAGAATATTCACCAGGGACAATATGATATGCAGTTGCCATCAAATTAATGGAAGGTTGAATGCTACAAACAAAAAGGGACTGCTGTTTTAGGGGTGGGGAGCAAAGGTGGATCCCTGTCATGGAACATACAAAGGTATAATTTTCTTTCAAGGGGGGTGAACCCAGGCTGGGCTACTGTAATGGCATAAACAAGGCTATGTTCTTGTTGCTCTCCTTGTTTTGCATCCTGCAGGTTTGATCTTGTGAGGGTGGTAAAGCTGGAAACTGCCATGTGTTTCATTACTTTCAGACTTTTCTGTTATGATTTCCCATTTCAAGCATATGTTGCTAAACTGAGGGCATGCAGTGGTCATCATTACTTTGAGAATGTATCACTGTGTGATTCTTTAATGCCTGAGGCTTACTACTTGCTAATGGACACACAGAAGTCAAATACGTCTCTGCTGTCACATGTGACATTAATTTCTATACAAATCTCCCAGCTTGTAGTTGCTTGCTGTACCAAGTGATAAAATACAAGGACATGTCATAATATTATTATACAATACAGTACATATTCAGGACTTACATTGTAAATGCTGCAGTTGGTACAGTGTTAGTTCAGAGCTGACTGTAGTGCAAGCAGTACACAGCCAATACGTGGGGAGTTAGAGGCTGTGGCTCTGAGTTGAGGCCAACAGAGATCACAGGGTTCCTGTATTTTGTCCCTGTCCACCCTGCAGCACTCTACAATTACCATGTCATGTTTGTTGTGGTAAGCTAAATGTGGCCTGAAAACACTTCTCTGTCTTGGTCTAGGCCTATTGGCAGCATCATTGCCTGCAATCTGTAGCACTAACAAATTGAGTTAAGCAGCATCCTAACATTCTGTCTGTGTAGACTTTCTGCGTCTGTACTCCACTACTTTTGAAATCCACAGAAAAACCAGCATGGAGTCTAAATGGTTGCTTTATAACTTCATGAATAGCTCCACCAAATTGGTTGATTAACATGCAATTCAGCTGCTTATGTTGTAATTAGCATCTCTGAAATAGAGCCTAGACAGATGCAGTCCATTAATAATCTACTCCATTATAAAAAGGCAAATGTGTAGCTAGTTAAACTGATGGTGCAGATACTTGCTACGTGTTCAGCAAAGCAAACTGTTTTCCAAGCTACCTTTACAGAGGAGTGCTGAACTCCAACAGGTATGCTGTCATTTTTTTTACCTACATAATGCATATACTGAAATATATTAATGAATAATGTGAAGCAAAGTCCTTTACACTGTTATTTCTAAGCAATAGTTAGAAGTGTACTGATGGAATGACCATGTTTGTCAAGCCATTTCAGAGGTACAAATGATTGATTATACATGAAAATAGTAAGCTGTGTGACACATATGTACAAATGTTTTAGGGACAGATCCTTTGAATGCATGTTTAGCATTTCAAATGTGTTTTATTAGCAAAGTGATTCATGTGCCTGTTCTTTAGTGGGTGGGAGAAGCAAAGAAAAGTTGCTATGTCACAAACTAGAATGGACTGTACTTTTGAGGGGAAGTGCAGTTGAGTTACTGCTATGGCAAAAACAAGGATATGTTGCCCTTGCTGCTCTCCCTGTTTTGCATCCTGCCTGTTGTTAGTATTTCACATCTGTAGAATATTTTATGTTTTTCCAGTGGGTACTACTGACTACCTACCTTAATTGTTTTATGCGGTAACATTTACTTTGTAGTTATGTGATAGTTACATGTATTATATCATCCTGTTGTCTTTCAGGACCAACAATATCATTGAGGCATAGCCCCCCTCCCTTCAGTGAGGTAGAGAACACAGTCATAGTTGATGAGCTTCATCAACATGGAACTTTTTTTTCTTGGAAGGGGTCTTCCCAATATGCCAGAGAGGCTGAGACTATGGCAGCAATTCACTGGAAACATAAATGCTGTGGGTGGCCATGAATGTACTTATGAACAGGTGTGCCACAAGGCCACTGACTTGCTTGCATCTGCATGGAGGCATGCAGCTGCTGTTGCCCAAGACCAGAGGGTAACTGAGGGTGGGCCTGCTGCAGAAACATCTCTCACTCCCATGAGGAATTCCTAGTGAATCTTCTACAACACGGCAACTCACAGCAGAGTGGCCCACAATATGTCCTTGATGTGGGTGCCCCTCCTTCTCAGTCCCAGGAACAGCATCCAGGTAGGCTTTGTTATATGACCAGTTGAACACTGTTGTACAGTAAAACACTTAAAATAAAAGTTACTTTTGTATCACATGTCTGTTTTGGGGGTGGGGATTGAAGATTGGTACAGTGATAAGCCCAATTTGGAGTTGTCAGCCAAATTCTTGTAGAAGTAACACGTTATGCAGATTGAGAGGAGTACATGTAGTACACCCTATAGTAATGCTAAATGTGATGATGTTGGCCTTACCTCTTGCTTACTTATTTCAGGACTGTCAGGAATCCAGCAATGTATGCCTTTTGCAGATGGTAATCCAAAATCTTATTTCAGTACTGCAGATCAGTTTCTAAAAATATAAGATGTCATTTTAGGCCTGTTGTGTGTATTGCTGTACTTTCTGTAATAGTGGCAGCACTGTTAGTTGTTTACTATATATTGCAACATAGTAGTGCAGGTATTAATATATGCCTGCATTTCTCCCTTTTTATCATAGGTGATCATGACAGTGGGAGTGTAGGCCCTGTGCCACCTGATGTCAGTGTCTCAACAGACACTGATGATGTGATGAAACTGAGGCACAGTCAGGTGGTGCAGAGGTTGAATATAACACAGAGGTTGACATCCAGACACCCCCTTCTTTTTCCCTGGACACATCCAGTAGGGTTATGCCTACCCAGTCCACTAAGTCCACAAATATAGGACAGGTTGAGGGCAATTACATTGAGCAAGGAAGAATGAGTACTGTGGTTTCAGTGCCTGTTGAGTGTGGCCATAGCCAAAGTGTTGGCAAGGCGGCACACAGGAGGGGTGATAGGGGTGCTTGGAAGGGGCCTGCTGTCCCTCCTCCACCTGCTGCAGGTATCTCTTCCTGTGTTACACACCATATGTTTAGGGCAGTCATGGAGATACAGGCATGTTCAGAAAGGTTCTCCAGACAAATGCTCAAGGTTGTGGATATGGCACAATCTGACATGCGTGATTGCCTCCACAGTGTTGCTGATTCCCTGGATGAGATGAATGACACGTTGGAATGAGGGGTGTCTATGATAGACCAAGGGGTGTCTGTCATGGAACAAGCAGTGTCTGTGATGAAACATCTGCTGGGAGGGGAATGGCATCCTCTTGAGTGTAGATCAGCCACAACATTTTCTGATTGCCAGTGTGGCCATTCCTGATCACACTCCCATAATGGCAGTACTTCTGCTGGTTCATCAGTGAGCGGGCTGTCCATACCCAGACATAGGCAGGTCATGGGGTTATGGTACTGGGCTTTCCTGTGAAGGGAGGATGTCCAGCAGACATCTTTCACACCCAGGTAGCAGCACTCCATCTGACCATGGGTGTGGAGGTGCCAGTACAACTCCTGACAGAGGCAGTTTTCATGGTCGGGGGTGACAACGATGAACTGCCACCTCTACCATGAATGGTTCATCCTGTACAACATACAAACACATAGAGCTAGCACTGAGCTTGGCTGTGTTCATGCAGATTCTCACACACCAAGTTCACATGGAGGACCCCTACAGACACATGCTCACTTGCCTGCTTCCCTTTCTCCCTTGCACACACTCACTAACCTTTTGTGTCAGCCTAGATCTCCTGCCCCCTCCCCCAGCACCCTGTACAAGTGATGATAACTGTACCAAATCCTTGTTTTCTCTCTTTTGAATTCATGGATACAAAAGCTTTGTGTCTGATGCACAGAGTGCACAGCTACATTAGTGCCTAGTATAGCTACATTTGTGTTGTTGAACTGATAATTGTACCTGTCAGTTGTATTTGCCTTGCCAAATGATACAGTGGATAGCATCATCATGAAGTACTTTCTAATGTATTCTCTTGTAAGGGTTGTGAAGTCAGGAACTGCAATCTGTGTTATTACTTTACAACCTTTCTCTTTAACGCTTTCCAGTACATACTTATGGTGCACATATCAGAGAGGAGTAGTTTAATACTGAGTCTTATGTTTGTCTTTGGAGGAGTGGTTTAAGGCAGAACTTGTACCTTGGTGGCCATTTTGGGCTTTTTCGTCAGCTCCAGCCAGACTGCTCAGCCTTCCTCGTGGTGTGGTCAGCAGAGTTATTAGGCAGCTCCTCGGTGTGTCCTTTCCTTATTCTAGTATTTTTTTTGCCAGCCTTTTTTTACTTTTTTTGATTAGTTTTTTTTTCTGCATTTAATTTTTTAAGCCTTTTTTTTGCCATTTTTTAGCTAATTTTTATTGTTTATTACCTGTTTTTACTGTTTTAAAAGCTTGAAAATGACACAATACATTGTTGTTTAAGCTTTTTTTTAAAATAATTACAAATCGAAAAACACAGCATTTTATTTTATAGCTTGCCTCGAAAAAAAAAAAACTTGAATTTTCAAAAATTCTGAAAATTTGGAAGTTCAAAAAAAGTTTTTGTTTTCCATAATGTTTGCTGAAGGTTTTCTTCCAGTGATCAGATTTTTAGATCCCTGCTTTTTGTTCTTTTCTCCTTTTGAGTAGGATTTACCTTGTTTCTGTAAGGGGTAGTTTCTTTTGTTTAAGTGCCTCTAGGGGAGTACTGAGCTGCCTTTTTGTTTAGCCAGGAGGGTTTAAGGCAGTCTTTTGTAGTTTTCTGGCCACTTCTGCCCCTTTGTTAAATTTTTTCCAGCCCCTGCTATAAAGACGCTTTAGCCAATTTATTGTAACCGATGAAGGATGAATAGCACTGGTTGCCATCGTTGTACATTAAGCATTAAATATCATCATACTACTTTCCACTAACTTCTGCTATCCTATAACTACCTTCCATCTCTCTAATTATCTCCGCTACTTAAAAACAGTACTCTGTACCTATCATCTCAACCTAGCGCACTCTACAGTACTTCTATCCTTTGTAAACCTTAGCAGTCTGCTTAGCACCCACTTCTTACCTTGATACCTCACTCTTATAGATAGCCTCTCCAAAAAGACAGTCCCCCATTTCTGTTTAAACCCACGTTGTCGAGTCTGCCTGCTAGTTTTGTCTAACCCTCTAGCATTGAATGCAAATCAGTTAAGGCAATCCTATGCAGCTCACATGGTGAACTTGGAATATTGGCGCAATGTTACAATTGCCTCATGTACAGTAGATGCAGTCTCCCTCCTCCCACAAAACACAAATACAAACAACATAGACTATAGTCAACAACTGGGAGGGAGGACCAGTTAGGGACTACATATCAGCTCAGGAGGATCAAACACACCAACTTATAACCACCAACCACACAAAGACACACCACAAAAGGAAATCATACACATAAACACACAAAAAGACATACTCACTGGCAGAGATCAAAAAAACATCCACCCAAACAGCCACTCACACCAAGACAGACACCCCACACAGTGACCACCTCACAGAGTGACACCTGCAACAGCCGTAGGGCCAACACAATGCCGGACAAACAGGTCATTGGACTCGCAGTCGACAACAGTGACGATCACCAGACAGGACTCCATAGTCAGACAGCACTGTCAATGCAACGTCCATCATCTGAGTAAGAATCTCGCAGTGTCTCTGCAGCGGAGAATCCGCGACATACTCAAGCACTCAGGGTCTCTGTCAGTAGGTACAAAAGGCACCTCCTTGTCTACCTCCATGCAGGTGTTGACGACCTGAGAGAACTCCAGCCCAGGCAGATGAAAAGAGATGATTGAGGAGCTCTCTGACAGTCACCCACCTTCACAATGACCCTGACACAGAGCAGATGCTTACCTTCACCACTTATGATTCCGCACAGAGATGTGATGGATTCCGGATTAACAATTGTCTTCCTGCCCAGGCACAGCAAAGGGGACCGTCTGTCTGCCTGGGATGACTCACCAAGCCGCTTCGGATATTGGCAAACTCTTGCCACCCCCATATGCCCTTTTAGGCAAAAGGCAAGGCAAAGGCTCTTGCCATCTCATAAAAAAAAAAAAAAAAAATAAGAGTATAAATCAAGAACAACCCAGAATCACAAAAAGTAAAAAACGGCGGTAATGGGCTTCCTCAGTAGAAGTCTAAATCTCTGTGACAGAACGAAAGCCCTTCCTCAGCTCACAACCCATCATGTCTGTGCATGTCCCTGGTCTATTGGCTCCGACTGCACCCCACAGAACACCAGGCAGGTAGAAAGGAGGGCTCCGCCCCAAACTCGGACAATACTAGGGGCAAGGCTGACAGCGCAATTCACCAAGACACCACCAGTTAATCATGAGCAACCAACGATGATGCACTGAGACCATCCAGGTGCAATTAACTACTGACTCCTGCTCCTCATGGCAAGAATGACCTCACAAACCCCAGGAACCTCAACTCCATAAATGTACTAGGAATCTTACTCACACTAATATACATCATACTAACTACTCGGCACTAAACACCCCTCAAACCAAACACTCCTCAAGCCTGGAATCCCCAGCCTATGTGAACAACAACGGTCAACTCAAATGCCATGAACATGGATACCATCCTCACACAGACGAACAAAAATATACTGGATTCTCCCATACCCTTAACATGGGAGATGAGATCAACAATCAAAGTATACTTCTACTAATCTCATCCCCCACCCTAAAATCTCACCGAGCCCCCCTATCCCCTCTAGCAAACAACTTGAAAAGACTAGTTCAACTTCTTGAGTGCCTACAGCCACCCCTAAAGACTAGAGCAAGCAAATGAATTCAAAACCAAAAACAGTACTCAAGCCAGCTGACCAATTTCATGCCTTCACCAAACAAGGCCAGGATACAGCAATGCACTCATCCGGTAAACTCTTTTGTACCACAAAACAAACAAACTCACAACAACCCCAGCCAAAAACAAAAAATAAAACAAAATCCTTAAAAGGAAACAAGAAAACTATCAACTCTTAAAAAGGTAAGAGACCCAAAAATCACATCCATAAGTTAAATTTAAAAATGGCAGCTAAATCATCAAAAGCAAATAAGGAGAGAAAAGGAAGAATGACCCTCAAAAGACAATCATAAGCAGTCTCTTTCAAGGAGGAAACCTGATGTGTTCACCTACAGATCAGAACTACTTCCCAACAGTAAGATTGACGGATTCGGCCTCCATGCCCAAATATACTGGCTGACAGTCTTATGAAAGCCCCCTCCCCTCTCCTCCAGCATGCGGTACCATGACAGCCCCAAAACAAAAAACTAAGTGAGATTGCTGATGGGGTGCAAAAACCTGCTTGCTCCATGACTCCTGCCGGGAAACCCCCCGGCCAGTGCCCATGAACTCAATGAGGATTTAAACCTGCAGCTAGGGACAGCTGTTTATCGCACTGCTTGCGCACCTCCACTTCATCGCATCCGCCCCCCGGCGGTGCACCCACACGACCCCATCTCACAAAGGCGACCCTCCACCGAGCCCATAAATACCCATTAATGGAGGAATAAACCTATCTGCAGGGACGGAGAGGATCATAATGGATGGATCAGGAAAGACATTCAGTTTTTGGTAGCACTTTGGATCCAACGCTTTCAAACACCAGCAGATCATTCAAAGCCACTTTTGAGATCCTTCGTTCAGTCAACGCCATTGATGAGGGAAAGGCAGTCCATACAGCCACCAATATCTGGCTTAAGGCCTTCTGAAGCACAATCATGTACTCGTATCATTGAAAACATCAACAAAAATGTTAACCAACATCAAGCTGAGGAGAGGTCCCTGGTTGAGGACAGAAACCCAGGCTCCACAGCTGTCACCTACACCTGCCCTGCTTGGCACAAGTGGTGGCCCAGTCAACCTAGTCACTCTTGTGGCAGCACTAGCACAGGAGGCAATGCCAAACATAGAGGTTGCAGAAGGACACAGTTTGCAGAGGCATGCAAACTAAATAGTAGAACAGATCTGACAAGGATACAGAAGGTCTCACAAGCGGATAAAACGGATAACTGGTGCCAGAAAATGTTAAATCCAAAAGTTAAATGCCAAAAAAATGCATATCATACAAAGTTGCAAAAAGGCAAATAGGTAACTAGCATCCAAGAATCCAACTCTGTTACTATCACAGAGGTGGGGAATCAGTAACTGCACATCAATCAGTTAGCAGTTCCACACTCATGTAGGTTAGTAGCAGGAAGACATTTGACACCTTGCTCATAGAGGATGAAGTAAACCTATCTCCATATGTCATAGTCTCAATGGTCTCCCTCATACTCATCACTGCACGTACCAATGCAGATTGAGTACAACTCTGATCTAATGGACCATTCCTGACACCGGCACAAAGTGGATCAGAGGCCACAAAGTTCTCACCAAAGGATACAAACCCACTCAAACATCTGTCCTATGCTTTTCGTTCTAATTGAAGCTTTAACAGTTTCCCATCCTTTGCAAGCACAAACAAAGCCATAAACTACATTTGATGAATAACAAAGGCCTCAAAAAAGATCCGTCACCATGAAGATGCTTCACTCTTAAAATCTAAATCACTTATTAGCCTATTAATAGGGATAGGAAACCTCGACACAGCTATTAATAGGACGGCTGGAGGGATAGATTATATCCAAAGACTCCTGCCGGAACAAAAATCCTGCATATCATCTTGAGCAAGATTGGCCTTGTCAGCAGATAATCTGACTTGATTATGAGATCGCATGACCTCAGTGGGATTACCTCAAAATCACTGCCATAACCCCCATACTAAAGGTAGTTAGTTCCCTACACAAGCAGGGTAGGCTGTAAATGCCCCCTCGGGCAGATAGCCTAGTATGAACCTATGAACCTATGAACCTATGAACATCATAAGACAAGCCATCACATGCAGATCTCAGGATTGTATTACAGCACTGTAGTCAAACTCATCATAGCAGTAATACAGTATAATGATCTCTTTTGCATTAACCTCACCCGACACATGAAGCAGCTGGACAGACCACAGGGCTTTCTCATCAAGATAACACAGGGCCTACTAACCATGACATAATGTATTTGGGTAGATTAAAAGACATGTCACTGTCATCTCATGGCATTGCATTACATTGTAACTGTTATTCTAAGTCTATTACTTTTGGTTTAAGCACTTGAGATTCAGGGCAGCTGTCTTACATTAAGAAGGTTTGTGGTCTACACTCTTGTGGAAGGAGAACATAGCCTATGCTCTTCTGAGCAAGGAATTGCTGGTTGAATGCTTATTGTGTCTATTGTTCAAAGTCTCACTGTTATGGTTTAAGCACTTGGGCTCCAAACCAGTTATTTTACATTAGGAAGCTTTGTGGTGTAGACTCTTTTGGCAGGGGAGGATAGCCTATACCCTTCTAAGTTGGGCGTTGCTGGTTGAAGGCTTACTGTGTCTGTTCTGAAAGTGTCTTAGCTCTGGTTTAAGCACTTGGGTTCCAAACCACTAATTTCACACTAGGAAGATTTGTTGTCTACACTCTTGGAGTATTCTACTGAACTGCTGCTTTATTTAAACGTTTTATTCTTCTGCTGTGATTGCAATTTTCTGCACTTTGGATTTCTAGTACTTCTGCATTCTATAGCATAGGCTTGATTCAAGCTTGCTGAATCTATACTGTTTGGTATCATTGGAGCACTAAAACCAGCCCTCTTACATTAAGAAGGCCTCCCTTGCACTCATGTGGAAGAACTTGGCAGCCAAGAACTCACCTGAGTTGGGATTGCTGGAATAAGTCTCTCTGTAACCCTTTCCCTTTGTTTAGTTTTTTAAAATAGTTTAACTTCACTTGTATTCCACTGTTGTGTTTCAGGGGCTTTGGACTCAGCTACTGTAGCTGCTCAGAGCTTGTACTGCTGCCCTGCAAGCAACTCAGTTGTGCATTATGAAACATTGACACATTTGTGTAACCCTAGTCCTCCATGGAATAGACACATTTTGTTAGTCTTGCACCAAAACCTGGTCCATCTAGCCCACTCCGCACTAGTTACTACAGTATGTACCTATCATAATGGGCAGGCAGTTTCCCACCATTTCTACATGGGTATCCTGAGGCAACAGACCAATTATCTCATGTATACTAACACCCAGTCACTGCTAAAACAAACTAATGCAACATGTGAGAGCTGTATCTGTACTATGCATTTGGAATCAATTCTCTCACATAACAACAAACCAGATATGAAACATGTTAACACACAATTCACCTCTTGCACATAAGAAGCTCACAACACACAAACCCATATACATGGAGGTGCTCTCTAGAAACCTAACTAAAGATCAGAGACCTTCTGAGTGCAAATCTACTGCACACAGTGCATACCTAACAGAATCCACTACACATAATACACACACCAGTGTCTCAGCCAATAAGCTGCTCAGGCAAAACATCTCAAAACCAAATGTCTTGCTGATATACAACTCCATAGTCAGACACACAGATGTCTCCTTTGCTAGGCTGGATAAGGAGAAGGTCACAGACAGCTGCTTGTCATGTACCAGGGTCCATCAGATCATGCATACACTCAAGTCTCTCAACAAGTACTGTTATGGCTGTAACATAGTCCATGTTGCAGTGAATAACTGGAGATATACCACACTGTACTATATGAAGATGCTTGCCTCTTACATTAAGAAGTGGCCTTTTTAGGTAATGTCAGAACAGCTAAATTCTCAATGTAAAAGAATCCATTACAGACAAATGGAAGGTTATACTGCTTAATGCAAGGAGTGTAAATCAGAAACTGCACTTACTGGAAGAACCCCTTTCCTTGGGAGATGCCTATGTCTGTGCAGTCACACAGATGTGGTTCAAGGCTGCAGAGAGCACCCTGGCCATGCAAGGGTACAATACCTTGCACACATCTACACATCGAGACTAGTGTGAAAGAACCAAAGGCGGAGGTGCATACATCTTCATTAAAGACACATACACTGCAAGACGGGTCAAAGAGTACAACTCTGTAGCACTATTCCAAGTCCAACTAAGTGCATGTAAAACCCCCTTCCATATCATTCTTAGCTACAGAGCCCCTACCATGAACCACAAGTACCACTCTACCTACTTGAATCTACTTGAGTCACACACGCTACAGCTAAACACCTTGATCATGTATGATTTCAACTATCCTTCCATCAATTTGGAGTCATATATGTGCATAAGCACACTCACCCTAAGGTTCCTTGACATTGTTAATACACATGCTGTTTAACAGATAGTCTGCACTCCCACAAGGGGCTTGAATGTCCTAGACTTAGTACTGAACAACATAGTGGTTCTCTGCACTATCCCCTGTGTGTTGGCCTACCTGGTCAGGTCAGATCACAATTCAGTCTCTTTCATATTCACAATCATACCCAACACAGCCTCAAGAGCAGAAAAGATGAAACATTTATCCAAAGCAAATTATAGGCTCCCAACCAATTCCATAAATAGTTGTAAATGCCATACTACCACTGTGAACAATGACTGTTATACAGAAGTGAACACAAATGGCTTGTATAAACACCTATAAAAATGTATAGAATTGGATGAATGTGAACAGATCAAAACAAGTTTCCTCACAGAAAACAAGCCACACTAGTGGGCATCAAGCATACCTAGGTTATACAACAAGTGGAAGAAAGTAATGTCTATGAACAAGAGGGAACTGTAAAAAAAAAACAAACAACAACAAAAATAAAAAAACAAGAGGGGACTGACTCAGCAGAGGAAGGACACCCTCCACAGCTTGAACAAGGAAATTATCTATCTTGAAAAGTCCTCTAAAGCCACATACAAACCTAAAGTAGCATCCCTAGCTAAAGATAATCAGGAGGCATTATTTAGCTATGTCAGAAATCTCAAAGTGAAAGGCCAGCTTTGTGCCAAACTAGTAGTGGATGGTACCACTCATACTTACCCTGAAGACAGCACCAACCTGTTACCAGATAGTCTGAGGCAAACTTCACCCCTCCCATCCTCCCCAGACATACCCCAAGCATATTTGTCACCAGTCCTTTACCTACTAACCTCCTATGAATCTAAGGTGACATCTTCCTGGGCTCCAGGCCAGTGTCTGATCCTGCCTGGTGGGATCTTTGTATATGCAGTAATTTGATATAGCTGATTACATCAGCATTGTCTGTTGAGCATGTGGTAGTATATCAGCATTGTCTGTTGAGCATATGGTGATAACAGTGTCCCACATGCTGGTGTAATAGGCTCTGTGTAATGTTAAGTAACATCTCTCACACACATACCCAGTTGATTACAGTGAAAAAAGAACCCCTACCTAAATAAATACACAGACTAGATAATTCAGTACTCTATGCAAGTGCCATGGCACATGTCTAACTTTTACATGTTTGCAAGTCACAAAATTCTTCACAACAACCAGCTGACCAAAGTCTCAAGACTGCAAGTCAACTTACAGTGGATGACATCAGCAGGCCATGCAGGAGACATGGGGTTGGGAGGGCTGCATGAAATGGATGTGTAGACTTCTGCAAGTATGAAAAGACTAGCAAGACATGCCATTGCCATTGGAGAAGTAACTGTAGGATAGATATCACATCTACTGAGTAGCGATACACACACATGTCCAGTCAACTGCAGTGAGAACAGAAACCCTACCTATCTAAATAAACAGACTATAGAACTCAGTACTTTTACACAAGTATCATGCCACAAGTCTGACTTTTACATGGTTGCAGGTGAACATATGGTAGATGACATCAGTAGGCCACGTGGAGGACAACAGGTTGTGAAGTCTTTATTGGAACTAGATTCATATGTTCAAATGAGGCCAGTAGCATAAATGTAGAGTGTGTCCTAGTTATGTAGAAGCCTAGCTGTGTAAAAGCACAAGTACCTTTATTGAGCATAGTTGGATGTTTGAGTTTAGCAGAGCAAGGTTGCCAGCACCACTGACTGGTCCTGTCCATGAAGGAGCACACAACATTATATATTACACTTCATAGTGTGGTCAATATATGTTTGTAAAAAATACTGAGACCCCAGGGTTGTATTGCTTGGTGGAGGTGGACAACACATGTATGTATTGTGAGTATATGACTTATACTGAGAATGTGCCCTGAAAAAACTGATCATATGTACAGAAGATTAACTGAGTTTGGACTGTTGCCTCCAGAGGGAGAGTGAGAGAGAGAGAGAGAGAGAGAGAGAGAGAGAGGTGACAACAATGTAATCATGTTGTATAGCCAATTGGACCAAATCAAGTGTGTCAGTAAACAAAGTAGACACATTTATGACATGGAGAGCTATGTATGATTTAACAGGTGCCCCCCCTTTTTATTTGTTTTTGGAGAGAGGAATGTTGGGAAAGGGATGTAGTTATGTCTGGGGCAGGTAAGTTGGCAAGTGAGGAAGCCATTGCTGACAGACAGGACATACAAGACAAGACAAAGGGACAATGAAGAACACAAGAGGTGGGTGAGCACCATGGTTGGGGTAAGGTGTGGATCTCGCAAACCCATGGACTTCAAGCAGGGTGACAGTGAAAATTGAGTCCTCACCCACTGGAATGTCATCTCTGTCACCTCACTGCACTGATGGGTGCAGTGTTTGATGTCTGCTTCTCCTTGTGTTATTCAGTACAATGATTGAGACCAATGTCTCCATCTGGAAAAGGCGTGCACCTTTAGTGCAGCATACAATCCTATGCACCATCCCTGGCAATTCTTCTCAGTTGATAAAATCACCCACCCCCTGTGCCACTGCTCCCAGAAGGAACCACAGCCTGTCTTCTGGGGCAGAACTACCTGAGGGGCCAGGTAGTGCAGGGACAGAAGAAGGGGTGCTACCAGGTTGCTGCTCAGAGGTACTGGCATTGGTACCATAGCCGATGGATTGAGGGCAGATGGAGTCCATGGGACATGCCTATCCTGCTGTGCTATAAAGGAAAAAATAAAATCCCCAACCACTACCTCAAAAAAAGAAAAAAAATAAGGTTTGGGGTGAGAGATTGTACAAGTTGTCTTATTTGCCTGTTTAGGCTGACGAGGGTGGTCTTCCAGTTCTGGGTTCTCACTTTTGTATTTGTAGACTAGCAGCTTCTTTTGCTTACTGTATAACCTAGCAATGACAGATATGTGTCTGTCCAGGACAAGATAACAGTGTCCCACCGGCTGCTGTAAAAGGCTCACTATAAAGTCCAGCAATAGCAAATACATGCACACAAACCAACCCCCCCATTTGACTGCAGTGAGAATAGATCCCTAACCTATTTAAGGCACACAGACTATAGAACACAGGGATTAATGCAAGCACCATGGCTCAACTCTGATTTTTATAGGACTACAGGTGAACTTAGAGTAGATGACATCAGCAGGCCACGTGGGAGACAAGAGGTTGGGAGGCCTGCATGAAATGGATATATAGGCTTCTGCAAGTCTCAAAAAAATTGGCAATTCATGCTATTAGAGAAGTAACTGTGGGATACACACTTTTGTTCTTCTCACTAGACACACAAAACACACCCCCAGTTGAATGCAGTGAGAATAGAACCATTATCTATCTAAGGATATAGACAACAGAACACAGAACTTAATGCACACTCTACAGCATAGGTCTAATTTTGACAGGACTGCAGGCGAACTTATAGTAGATGACATAGGCAGGCCATGTGAGAGAGACAAGAGGTTGGGAGGTCTGCATAGGCACATTGCTTCATAGTGTCATCTGAGGTTAGTAGCCTAATAGCAGTAGGCTGTTTAGAAGCCTATCTGTATAACAACACTAGTACCTTATTAAGCATAGTTGGCTGTTTGAGTTTTGCAGAGTAAGGCTGTGAGCACCATCATGTGGCCCTGTTCATGAGTGAGCATTAGACATTATGTATAACACTTTGTATTGTGGTTAATATATGTGTGGAAAAAGTAATGAGACCCCAGTGCTTGTTTGTGGTAGTTTAAGGGGGAACAAATGGATGTATTATAAATAGATGGCATATAGTTTGCAATGTTTCCATATGTAGTTTTATGTCATACAAAGGAATTGGACAATAAACGCCAATAATAAAGTGTCATACATAGAATTCCATAGCGCAAGGAGCATTGGATTTGCGAGATGGTTAACAAAGTATACATGCATGCGAGAAAGGCCAATTTGCATGTAAGGAGACAGTGCATAAACATGAGCTGCATTGCTAATGTTTCACAGTTACTATTATGTGATATATATGTGTTACTATACCCCAGTACCATCTGTACTCCAGGTCAGCTTTTCGTGATGGCTAACAACACTAATTGAATGTATCCATTTTCTATTTTTGGGTGTCTGCTTCTAGGCAATCAGGTTTAAAATGTTTTCACAATGTTGCTCTTTGTACAAACAAGATAAGCATAGCCAAACTGTTTTGGGATCCAGCATATCATGCAAAAGCAGAATTAAAAGAAGACAAAGGGGAAAAGATAATAAAACTAAGGGACACATATGCAAATTCTGTAAAAGCACAGCAAAACTAGATAGTACACATCACAAATTTCTACATATGTCAGGATTTGAACCCTCACACCAATACAGCTTCAAAAAACAGGAGGAATGTCTTAGTCCTCAGCCACACAAACAGCTTTGCATAAAAGAAATGAAGCCATTCTTCACACAGCCACCTGCATCAGAATGTACACGTCTATCAAACCATCAACTGTGATTTGTACATTTAATTCTCTTTACTATATTTAGACATAGAGCAGCTAGTGATCACACAACCTGTCATAATTATGCCTACAAATATACAGGTCTGTCTTACTTTTCTGTGTTTCTTGGTCATTCATCATTTATCTAATGCAGTGTCTAAGGCATTCTATATCATTGGCTTTAAAATGTGAGAGGATATTAACTGGGAATAATATGATGTGCAGTTGCTAACACATGAAGTCCATGTTGGATGGCACAAACCTGCATCTACTGTTCTTTTTAGGGTAGCATAGCTGAGTTACTGCTATGGCAGGAACAAGGGTACACTCCTCTTTGGGGGGGGGGGCAAACTCAGTTACTGTTATGACGCAAAGAAGTTTGAACTGCAATGTGTATCATCACTCTCTAACTTCTGTCTTTAATGATTTACTAGTACAAAGGTATGTGTCCATGAGTGCAATCTATAGGCAGATGTAGGCATGCTCAATATGCACTCACACTGGTTAAGAGGCAAAGCATAGCACACTTATTCACCACCTAAGGGACTAAACCCTTCATGCTACTCACATGCATATAGTAACATTGATGCCAGGCAATGCTTACAACCTTTATCTACCCATGTAGCGGTTGTGTACTGCTAGCATCAGACAGAGTCTGCCCTGAACTAAAATGGTTGCAACTACTGGATTTGCAAGGTAAGTGTTGAACTTGGAGTGTATTGGGTAATAATGCAAATGAATGCATATCCTTGCATGTTGTTACTTAGTAATGTAAGCAAGTTAAAGGTGGGTGATTTGTACAGAAATGACTTTAACATGACAGCAGAGACATATGTGATCACATGTCCTCTATCAAGTAGTACACCTCACGCATCAAACCTTCACATATTCAGACCTCTCAAAAGTAGTGGTGGTCATCAAATGTCTTCAGTTTGGCATCGTGCTTTTGTACTGGAAAATTATTAAAGAGAGAAGTTAGAAAGTAATGAAACAAATTTCAGTTTCAGACTTCACAACCCTCAGAAGATAATTAAAAATACTGATGAAAAAATGTTTGATTCTGTCAACTAAGACCAAAATATGTCAAAAATACAATTAGCAAAACAACATCACAAACACAGATATATTAAGCCCTAAGTCAACCATGCACCCTGAGCATCAGACATAAAAAGCTTAAGTATCCCTGAATTCAAAAGACAGAAAACAAGAATATGACACAGTTATCTTCAGTTACACAGGGTGTTATGTGCTGGGGGTCAGGAAGCCTAGGCTGACACAAAAGGTGGGTGAATTTTTGTGAGTAAGCAAGTGTTATGTGCTGGGGGGCAGGAAGCCTAGGCTGACACAAAAGGTGGGTGAGTGTTTGTGAGTAAGCAAGAGAAGAAGGCGGACATTTGGATTAAGTAACAAATGGCCAGTGACTGTTGTGTGTATATCTGTATGGGTCCTCCAGACGAAATTAGTGTATGAGTGTCAGCAGAAACACAACCAAGCTCTGTGCAAGCTGTATGTCTTGGTATGCTGGACAGGTGTGAGCCATGCATGATAGAAGTGGCAGTTCATCATCGTACCCAACCACGAGAACTGCCTCTGCCAGGAGTTGCACTGGCATGTCCACATCCATGGTCACATGCACTGCTGCTATCTGAACATGACTGATGCTGTTGGATGAGCTCCCCCTCATGAGATCAACTAGGATGATGACCCCATGGCCTGCCACATCTGGGTGTGGACACTTCATCCACTGATGGAGCAGTGAAAGTAGTGCCACTATGGGAGCGCGATCAGGCTCAAACATGTTGGCTAACATCAGATTATGTGGCTGACCTATGCCCACATGGATGCCATCCCCCTCACAGCAGACATTCTATCACAGACACCACCTGTTCCAATGTGTCATTCATCCAGTCCATCGAATCAGCAACACTGTGCATGCAGTCATGCATGTCATCCTGTGCCACATCTACAACCCTAAGCATTTCTCTGGAGGGCCTATTGGAGTGTGCCTGCACCTTCATGATGGCCCTAAACATACATTGAGTGGCACAAGAAGACAGACCTGTATCAGGTGGAGGAGGGACTGCAAGCTTCCTCTGAGCACCCATAACAACCTTCCTGCATGGCACCTCACCCACACTTTAGCTAGGCCCAGAGTCAACAGGCACTGAAGCCACAGCAACCACATTTCCCTGATCGAGTGTCTCACCCTCAACCTGTCCAATATCTGAGGGCTCACTGGAATGGGTCAGCGTATGCCTACTGACTGCATCCAATGGAGTTACAGGACATAGCCGAATGTAAACCTCAGTGTCAAATTCAACATCTGCACCACCCGACTGTGCGTCTGTTTGGCCACCATCATCATCAGAGACTGCCAATACTCTGACATCAGGTGGTGAGAGTGATACACTTCCAGTGTCAGGATCACCTGTGATAATAAGCAACAAACATAGGAAAGAAAATAATACTTACCCCACTATGGTCAGATACACGCCAACAAACTAACTATGGTCAGATACATGCTAACAAACTAACTATGGTCATATACATGCCAACAAACTAACTATGGTCAGATACATGCTAACAAACTAACTATGGTTATATACATGCCAACAAACTAACTATGGTCATATACATGCTAACAAACTAACTATGGTCAGATACATGCTAACAAACTAACTATGGTCATATACATGCTAACAAACTAACTATGGTCAGATACATGCTAACAAACTAACTATGGTCATATACATGCCAACAAACTAACTATGGTCATATACATGCCAACAAACTAACAATGGTCAGATACATGCTAACAAACTAGCTATGGTTATATACTTGCCAACAAACTAACTATGGTTATATACATGCTAACAAACTAACTATGGTCAGATACATGCTAACAAACTAACTATGGTCAGATACATGCTAACAAACTAACTATGGTCAGCTACATGCCAACAAACTAACTATTGCCAGATACATGCTAACAAACTAACTATGGTTATATACATGCCAACAAACTAACTATGGTCATATATATGCTAACAAACTAACTATGGTCAGATACATGCTAACAAACTAACTATGGTCAGATACATGCCAACAAACTAACTATGGTCAGATACATGCTAACAAACTAACTATGGTCATATACATGCCAACAATGGTTATATACATGCCAACAAACTAACTATGGTCAGATATATGCTAACAAACTAACTATGGTCATATACATGCTAACAAACTAACTATGGTCAGATACATGCTAACAAACTAACTATGGTCAGATACATGCCAACAAACTAACTATGGTCATATACATGCCAACAAACTAACTATGGTCAGATACATGCTAACAAACTAACTATAACTATGGTCAGATACATGCTAACAAACTAACTATGGTCAGATACATGCTAACAAACTAACTATGGTCAGATACATGCTAACAAACTAACTATGGTCATATACATGCTAACAAACTAACTATGGTCAGATACATGCTAACAAACTAACTATGGTCAGATACATGCCAACAAACTAACTATGGTCATATACATGCTAACAAACTAACTATGGTCAGATACATGCTAACAAACTAACTATGGTCAGATACATGCTAACAAACTAACTATGGTCAGATACATGCCAACAAACTAACTATGGTCATATACATGCCAACAAACTAACTATGGTCATATACAAGCCAACAAACTAACTATGGTCAGATACATGCTGACAAACTAACTATGGCCATATACATGCTAAGAAACTAACTATGGTCAGATTCATGCTAACAAACTAACTATGGTCAGATACATGCTAACAAACTAACTATGGTCATATACATGCCAACAAACTAACTATGGTCAGATACATGCTAACAAACTAACTATGGTCATATACATGCTAACAAACTAACTATGGTCATATACATGCCAACAAACTAACTATGGTCAGATACATGCTAACAAACTAACTATGGTCATATACATGCCAACAAACTAACTATGGTCAGATACATGCTAACAAACTAACTATGGTCAGATACATGCTAACAAACTAACTATGGTCATATACATGTCAACAAACTAACTATGGCCAGATACATGCTAACAAACTAACTATGGTCAGATATATGCTAATAAACTAACTATGGTCAGATACATGCTAACAAACTAATTGTGGTGCATCTATTACAGTCAGTACAGCAGTCCTGACACCTGCCTCACACACACATATATATCAAATAAATATTTCTTTGAACTGCTCATCAGTACCGACATAAAAATATTTGGCTCACCATGTGCAGGTGATGCTATGCTTCCCATGGATGATGGTCCTGGAAAAAGTTAAGCAGAAGGTAAGGACACCATCTTCACAATTAACAGTAACAGAGGTTTAAAACTGGTTACCCTTTATATGTCCATTAACAATACTTTTAACAAGAACTTAGGTGACACACCCACCCTAAGCCCATGTGTAATCAACCAAAACCTGTTGTTAAGTGTAACAATCTAGAACTCCCCCGCCCCCAGATGAATGTAATGTTAAACAGAACTTAAGTATTACTGTCAATATTTTACTATACAAGAAATATTTAACAATTGAGATAGGTAAGCCTACCTGGAAGCTCCTCCTGGGACATACTTGTCCTCCCTGAAACAGCAGCAGAAACATCAGTCACATGCTGCTGTGCAATTTCCACTGAGCTCTCTGGATGTCTGACAGTGGACAGGAACTCTTCATTTGGTGTCAGTGGTGGCTGTGTAGCAGGGTCTCCCAGTACCCATATGTTCACATACCACTGCAGCTGCTCTCCTCCATGCAGATGAAATCATGTCAGTAGCCCTATGGTGCACCTGATCATATGTTCTGCTGTGGCCACCTACTGAATTCATATCAACTATCTACTGTCAAATTTGCATTCTGCCTGATACATCCCCATGCCCCTCTTCATGCAGAAAGGCACCATCATCCCTAAATGCTTCCGCAATCACTTCGTTTTCAAGGTCACTGAAGGAGGGGTTGGGGATTGGGACACCTGGGTGCCATAGTCCTAGGTGACATAAGACAAAAAAGAGGGATATTACACATAAGGATCACTTAAATAAAAGTCCTGTTTCAATATAACCCATAAAATGTATCATTTCTCTACTATCCACTGGAGAAACATAAAACAGTCAAGATATTCAAATACAAAAAAGGAATTGTGTGGTTGTAACATATTACAAACACACACAAAGTAAGGTTGGCTCCAAAACAAGGAGAGTAACAATAGCAAAAATTTTGTTTGTGCCAAAACAGAAATGCAACTTTGCTTCCCCACCCCCAGAACCACAGGCAAATGACACATTTTGCTAACAAACCATCAGGGAAATATTAAATCTGCTATCAAATAAATTGTCCTGGAAACATGTGTACAGATTTAACACATAACATTCCATTTTAAGCTATTGCCAGTCATGTCAACCTGTGGCCAGCACTCTCCTAGAGGTATGCATGGTTCATTCTAGAAGGCTAACACCCCTTGTTCATTGACAGTATAGGAGACTTACTTTTCATGGAAATAACAACAGAGGAGTGAACAGTGAAAAACAGTTGTAACATTAGCACATGTGATAACAGTTAATAAGGCTGTGCATCTGAGAAAGTGAAATGCCCTGACAAACACTTCTAAGAAATGCATACAGATAAAAGTAGCATTTGTTAATCTATATATAAACATGGATCTGATTCACTTCAGAAGACTGAAAGCCCAGAATCTTGCATTTCAAAAGACTGAGACCAAAATCTTGAAAGTTCAAAAGACTGAAAACTCAAAATACTGAAGCTCAGAAAACTGAAAACACATAGAATACCAACACTTACTATATTCCAGCACAACTACATACAGAAACAAATAAAAGATAAACTGTTTACTACTTCTCCAAGTATAAGTGGGGGGCAAACTCCTTAAATATATCATCTCTGAGATTGCACTCCACAGAACAAAATGGCAAACATACCATTATGTGTTTCATGACTGCCTGTTGTAACCTTAGTCATATTCCCTTCTAACTTGTTATACTGCAACATAACTTATGTTAGTGTAGTGAAGTGCAATCTCAGAGTTGATATATTTAAGTAGCAGGGGGTGTGGGGAGCGCAGCCTCCCACAGGAGGGGTGCAGAGGGCTTACCCCCACTTATACTTGGAGAAAAGTAATATGGTTTGTCTTGTATTTGTTCCTGTGTCTACTTCTGCTGGAATATAGTAAGTGTTGGTATCCTGTATGTTTTCAATATTCTGAGATTCAGTATAATGAAATTCAGTACTTTGAGTTTCAGTCTTTTGAACTTTCAGGATTTTGGTCTCAGTCTTTTGAAATTCAAGATTTTGGGCTTTCAGTCTTCCAAAGTGAATCCAGATGGATCCCAATCAGTTTATCAAATTTCCTAAACTTCAAAGACCATATGGCCGAGACCATATGTTCGATGTTTTGAAACTTCAAAATAAAAATAAAAAAACACTAAAATAAAATAAAACAACTTATCTTTATCCCCCACACCCCCTGCAAATTAAATATACCAACTCGAAGATTGCACTACAGTGAGAAAAAAGACAAATCCCAAGTTCCGCGCTGTACGGTGATCTCAATATAAAGTGCTCGAAGTTTCAAAACTTCGAACATATAGTTCGGCCATATGGTCTTTGAAGTTTTGGAAATTCGATAAACTGATAGGGATCTATATATATATATATATATATATATATATATATATATATATATATATATATATATATATAAATAAATCCAAACATGACAAAACAAGAACCAAACAGGAGTGAACTGCTGAAAAAACAGAGTCTGAATGCAATAACAAGCAGCATTGAGACCATGGCCAGGGCAGATTTGTTCCACTACCACTTCTCAACACAAAAGTTTGTTTGTTTGTTGCAACACCTACAGGTGCTTGCTTTTGATTGTACTCCACATGCAAAAAAGCTCAGCAAGACACTTGGTTGAGCAGCCAAAATGTTTCCAATGTATTTTCTTCCCAAGCACAGCGTATATAATCAGCTCTACTTGAATATCAGCAAGTGTAGTTCACCTTCGTTACCATAGATGACAACTGCATTCATTAAAACCATCGAGTATTTATTCACATCGAACAATAACTTAAAAATAAAACAAAAATAAAAAACAGGACAAAGAATAAGCGCTTTCGGGTCTCCTCAAGAACCCTTCATCAGATCCATGTGTACTGTGCAGTTAGTGCCTGTTTAAAAATTGCTCTCTACCAATAGAGTGCTAGATAACGGGTGATGTCACATCACACACATCTTCTCAAACCACACCTCTTGAGCGCAGGTTTCATGGGAAATGTAGTGTTCAGTCCCGGTCTTCTATGAGCTTGTAGTTTTCCAATCCAATACATTTCTTCCTGCTCCAGTCTGTTGTTGTTATCACCTCCCCTTTCCGAGGTTAGAACAATTCTAAGCACTCTGAACTTGAAATTATGTCCTTCATTGTCCCTGACATGTTTGGCCAGATGATTCTTATAATCTTTGAGTCTGATGTCACTTATATGTTTGGATAGTCTCTCCTTAAATTGTCTTACTGTCTTTCCAACATAGAAATGGTCACATAATGAACATATGGCCAAATATACTATGTTTTTTGTGTTGCAATCAGCATAGAAACTGCAGGTGCATTTCTTTTTGGTAACGGGATGCTCAAAAATGTTCTCTGTACATATATACCTGCATATAGTACACTTTCTACATGGAAATGTCCCTCTTCTATCAGAGTTGACACGTGGTACTAAGTAGTCTTCTTTGCATAACCTATTTTTCAGATTACTTGCATTCCTATAACCAAACTTAGGTATCTCTCCAGCCACTTCTTTACATTCTTCACTTGACAATAGTATCTTCCGGTTCCTTCTAATAATATTACATATCCCCTCAGTATCTGTTGTATGTGTGAGAATCATTTTAACTTCTCTTTGCTCATTCCTATTGTTTCTTGAAGGTGCACTATCTTGTTTACCTTTCAGGTATGGCTTACCTCTCATTTCTCTTTCCAACAGGACATTGTGTCTCATTCTCACTATCTCTTCCTCTCTGTATCCTCTCGCCTCCAAGTGTCCAGACATATCATTCATAGATCTGTCAAGGGTTACATCATTCAAATGTATCCTAGATGTTCTAAGGAATTGACCTTACACTTATCAAGGGTATCAGAACTAGTCAGAGATTTGGGATGGATGGATGGCTAGGCTTAAAAAGGCCCTTGCAGTCATTAGTCTAACACCTATGAACATATTTTCAGTTTACACTGTTAAAGAAGTGGACAGCTATAGTTCTTTCCTACCTCCTTCCTGCACATTGCTATATTGCTTTTCCTTTTTTATTCTACCTGCTTGCCCCCCCATTTCACCACTTTCCTATGTACCCCATTTTAACACCTATAATCTGGTCACAAAATAGGATCACAGACACAGCACACGTGAGTACCAAAAAAAAAAAAAAAAACAATAGAGCCCTTCACTTTTTGATCTCTATATTTGTGTGGAGTTTGGCTTCATTCACCAATGCCAAGCAAGTGTGAATGGTTCTTTCCTGGTGCACTTACCTCCATGCAATGCTTTATTTTCTTGGTGAGAAATCAAGGGCCTTTTCTATATAGACACTAGTAATATCCCAGCTGTGTGCAACAGACATATGTGAGTTGTTAATGCTACATCCATATTTTTTACATCTGTCAGCTGTCCTGAAAGAAGTAATTTAGGGCATGCATAATGAGATTACTATGATCCTGTGGAACTTGACCAGGCCAAGGCATTTGACACAAATCCACAATGAGGTCTTCACTCAACACTGTCATAAGTGGCTATAAAATATCACCAAGTGGGTAGACCACTGGATCACATATGTGACATCTAAATATGTTAAAATGTATGAAGTGAAGAGAAAAAAATATTGACTTCTTGTCTGCTGTTTAACTACTCTAGTTGCGTGTTGGATGATTCAAGTGTTAGCGTCTTAAATCGAGGATTGAATTTTATTCCAGCTACTCCAGCTACACTGAACGCTACACTGATTGATTTAAGACTTTTTTGTAGAAGTCTGAGCTTAAAACTGCTTTTTGTTACTGATAATGAAGCGATTAATGTTCAAACACAAGCTGTACGTTATAAATGCAAGAGCACTTTTACACCAGCTATGCCATCACATGTAGAATGTTTCTTAAAGATATGTGAAGATGAATATTATAAACTCTTCTCTAAAGCTGAAAAGAAGGGAAGATTTTACAATCTAACACAATCAGAATCACTTTCTTTGTCTAATCTTATACAGAATCAGGACATAATTGTGAAACCAGCAGACAAAGGGGGAGGAGTAGTAGTGTTAGATGCTTCAGAATACATAACTAATATGTTTAATATGTTGTCAGACGATGATACCTATATTCAAATAACTTCTAAAGAGGTAATTAAAATTATACAAATAGTAAAAGATGTTCTTTATGACCTTCTCATGTGTCGTCAAATTAGTCTAGAGACTTTTGAATATTTTTCCATACAGCATCCTACTATACCATTAATCAAGGGTATACCAAAAATACACAAGGACATATTTCCTATTCCTTTAAGACCTATTGTGTCAGGAGACAATTGGGTTACTGCTCATATCTCAGCTTTTTTAGAAGACACTTTGAGACCCATTGTGAACCAGTTTCCTACCATCTTAAAGGACACTTATAACCTATTAGATAGCCTAAGTACTCTAGAACTATGTAATGTACAACAAAGCTTACTTATAACACTTGATGTAAAAAAATTATTTACATCAATACCAAATGACACTGGCATACAATTTATAAGGGAGCTTTTGATTAATGAGACCTCATTCACAAATGACAGAGTCATTTTGATATGCCAATTGCTTGAGCTAGTACTCACCAATAATGTGTTCCTATTTGGTGACACACACTATTTACAGCAATGGGGGGTGGCTATGGGCACCCCCTGTGCGAACACATATGCCAACCTTGTGGTATTTTGGTGGGAAAAATTACATCTATTCAGCAACGGCATGTTTCAATCTGTCAGATTTTACAAACGCTTTGTGGACGATATACTAATCATCTGGGAGGGTACTTTGCACTCTTTTGATCTATTTATGGGACATCTTGAAACTACCACTACATTTCTTAGATTCACTAAGGAAAGTTCACCAAAAGAAATACATTTTCTTGATGTCACCCTTAATATAACAGCAGAAGGTACTATTACTTCATCCCTATATAGAAAACCAGTATGGAAGAATGCTATCTTAACATTTGATAGTATGCATCCGAGACATACTTTTTATGGCATAGTTAAGAGTCAATTTACAAGAATATCTAGACTCGGTACCAAACCTGATGATCTATTGAAAGAAGCTAATTCCATGGAAACTTTATTTATTAATAGAGGCTATGAACCAGAAATGGTAAGGACTATTAGACAAGAAGTCCTGGGAGATAAAGATCCCATAAGGAACAAATATGTATTCCCGTTTAAAAATAAAAATAATACTTACAGAAGCTATAAGGGGTTGAATAACATTAATAATAAGATAGATTATATTATTACTTATACTAGTGACATCAATAAGGTTCAACAAATAATCCAGAAAAATTGGAATATCCTTACCATGGATCCACACACTAAAGAGATTATAGGTATAAGACCTAGATTCCTATATAAGAATAGTAGGAATCTAAAAAGGATCCTATGCAATGACCATTGTACAAGGATAAATAAGAATAGCACAGATACTTTTGAACCATCGAATATGGGCACATTCGCATGTCAACGGTGTAATAGATGCAGTTATATTACTGATATTCAGATATGTAAACATCCCACTGCTGACTTCATTTTTACTCCTAGGTTCCATGCTGATTGCAATACACGCAATCTTATTTATCTTGCAAATTGCACAGCCTGCCAAGCCTTTTATGTAGGCTTAACAAAAAGAAGACTACAGGATAGAATCTATAATCATTTATATGACATCCGCAAGGCTGTAGAAACCAACGCGTTAGCCAGACATATTATAGATCATCCTACACATCAGTTTCGTTTTAGAGTGCTACAAATAGTACCACAAAACACTAGA
Source organism: Protopterus annectens (assembly GCF_019279795.1). Taxonomy (NCBI): domain Eukaryota; kingdom Metazoa; phylum Chordata; order Ceratodontiformes; family Protopteridae; genus Protopterus; species Protopterus annectens. Next base: position 164,781,330 of record NC_056748.1, read on the forward strand.
GGTGGAGATTTGGAAAATGATTTGGCACTAGCAGAATTAAATTGGATACTAAAACTTGGTGCACATCTTTTTCCTGGCATTAATAATTATTTATCTATTAAGCCAGTATTGTTGGGTAGGAAATAATACATATATACATTTTTTCCTATATAAAAAAGTTTTTTTTGCATATCTTTTGTACATATTTTATATATAAAAAAATTTTACAAAAAACTTGCAACATATCTACATATAATATTAAGCTTTCCATCACTGTTTGAGTCAGGCATTGAAATAATATTTGTTTATATACATAATAATATTTATTTATATATATAAAATTAATTGATAGTATCACATCATATATATAAAATTAATAATTTAATTATTAATTTAATTTGACTCAAATGAATGATTATTTATTTATTTATCATATTCATTTATTCATACATATAATTTTATCATCTTCTGTTTAGCTATGTACACAGCATACATAACTAACACACATATACATTTTTATTTTATCTTGTTTTATTTTATTTTATTTTGATAAATTATTTATACATAACAACATTATTCACAACACACAAATCATACCTATATTCTGAATATTATATATATCAGTCCAGTCACATCTATAAGTATGTATGAGAAACAATAGGAGTGCATTGTTTAACACCAACATATATATAAAAATATAAAAATATATAGGAATAAAAAATACATTTCCATATGAACTGTTATAAATCAACAGCTTAGTTCATATATATACATACATATAAGGCAACAATATATCAAATTATGTAGATATACTGCAATATGAATATAATGTTTAGGCAGGCATATTTATTTAGAGATTTTATTCGGGGAATTTGACATGTACGAATAACACAAGATGGTAGCCTGACAACTAATGAAATAATAAAGTATTCGTCAGCATTTTTTTGTCTGTACAAGGTTCTTATATTTAGTAAAAAGGTTTAAATAAGAATATGAGATTTGTAATGAATGTACATTTTAAGCAAAGTTTTAATTGAGTTAATTGATTATTTTAATTGAAAGTTTTCCCGCGCAAGCGGATATATAAGTGCATAGTAGTTAATTCATTGTCATCTGATGAAGCGTGGATGTACCATGCGAAAGCGCTCATTTTTATTCTTCTAATAAAACGTATTGGATATCATATTGCAGTTTGGATCTCATCAGTTGGTGTAACGCATTTCTATTTCAAGAACTTTTTTGCATCTTCATTTCGTGGCTGGTATCTCACATTCTTTATCTATCTGACATCTAAATATGTTAAAATGTATGAAGTGATGTATACCTCTGCTCCAGTGATCACGTCCTTAGATCAGGGCTGTATGCTAGTCCCTTTCTGTCTATTACTTAAGTTACAGACTTCAAGAATGACTTATACATGCTGTGTCCAAACAGCTGTCAGGAGGACTACAGATTGTGGGAAATCCTTGACTCCAACTGTGATATTAGTATAATAAAGACAGTATCTACACACCAAAGATTACTGCGACAGCCATGACAACACATGAAATTAAACAAAAACATGAGAGATTTGTTATGTTATGAAGACAAATGCACAAACCAAGGATAATATAGACATCACACCCTTTAATCAGACTGATTGGAATGTAACCTGTGTCCTGGGGTAGATGGTATTTGGAATGCCCACCACCATGTGGCCACTGGAGTGAATATTTCTGGTGGTATTATTCTGATATTGCCTATGATTGTGTGTGCTTCTTTTACTGTTGTCCATGGGCCTGTAACTCTGTCCCACTTGTTGGTGACCTCTGTTGGTACTACACTTATATTCAGGCAAATCAGTTTGTACAGCTTCACAATATGCACACAACACTAATTGCATATAACATCCCTGACAAATGTCCTTTACGTTGTTCATGTCAGGATACTTATTTCATAAAGACACCTCCATTCTTACGTCATCTTATCTGACAGTCACATAAAATACTGTGATGTCCGTACTGTGCCATGTTAATACATGATTAGTGTTCCTGCTACAGCTGTCTTCCATTTACATGCCCTCATCTGCTGTACATTATGATGTTTCACCTGTCCTCTTTCCCTGTGTTCATTCCTACAATTCAATGTCCCTATGAAATACACACACACTTCTCCTGACTGTTTATTTTAAATGGCAGTCTACAAATCCTTACATATAATTTATACAACTTTTGTACAGAATGGCTAGAATGGGATTTTACAGCACTCTGCACTTTATACACTGTCCTGTACTGTGTTTGGACCATACACATAATTATATAATAAACCCTGGTAATCAATGTGGCATTCCACACAACCATGCTAACCTAGATTGCTGTACTGCAAACAGGTTTGCTATTCATGTTGTTTTACACAACTGGCTGGCAACACTGTTGCCTGCCATGAAACTGCACTTTATGTTTAAATGCAGTGTGTGGTAAGAATATGTAAATAACGCTGCTGCTCATAGCGCAAACACGTAAACTCTGTGTAGGTTTTGCGCGAAGCTTACACAGAATTTGTTGAATCCCACTGAATGTGTGGTTTAGTATACAAAATTATGACAGTAAAGGCAGGTCAATCCTTTACAACTCAAAAGACCAAACTAGCTGAGTTAATAATGAAAACAAAAAAGTAAAACACCAGCTAAGAGCATGTGATACACTTGATGCAGCCAAATGTATTTTATTACTTTAGTTTAGCACTTTCATCCTCTCTATAACAAGACTGTATCAGAAATAAAGTCCTACTAATACTGGAGAGTAATGACTGTAGCAGATTATAATCAGGAAACAATTGTATAGGAAGTCAATTATATGCCAACAATAGACACCCTTGTAAATACTTTATTTTGGTTTTAATGTTTGATATATGTTTAGAGGTTTTAGCCAACCTTTTTAAATAATTTGTAAATACTTGACTATCATAAATAACCTGCATTCATGTTTTCTTGTTTTTGGAAATGAATAAAAATATTTACAAAAAAAAAAAAAGAAAAAGAAATAAAGTCCTACTGATGAAGGGATTGCTATCCTGTTTGTAGCTGTTGGCTTAATAATGAAACCCAATTACAATGTTCACATTTTTCATTGAGTTGGACCCTACTGATCTGCCAAGAAGGGGCTGTATCTCTCTAGTTTGGCAGCCTTACTTCAAGACTTCACAGTCTGCTGGGTAAGAAGATACTTTATGACATGGCAACAACATGTATTCCCCCTTTCCTGAGATTGCGTGAGTTTGTTGTTGAAATATAAAATATATGGGGGTGGAGTTGAGGGTTGTACAGCTGTCTCCCCTGTAGGGTATGGGGATGTCTGTGATGTCTGGATAATATCCCACTGGATTGACAACAGTAATGTGACATTTCCCACTATCCTGGGTCAGTAACTAATGAGCTTCAGTCCTCACAACTGACTCCAATGTGAGACTGTCACTTAAACAGGAGTAATATTTCACACTTATCCCCACAAGACCACAACAGGAACACACTGTATAACCTGGGACTTGACTGTATACTTCTGTCCACCCATAATGTAACTCCTTATTTCACACTTAAGAGCAATGTGTCCCAGTTTAAGACCTCTAATACACTCACACTTAAATAAATTAAATCTCACACATCCAAACACTTCTGGGAAAGGCTGACACAGATTTCCAGCTGTGTCCCTTCCTCAAAATAATATGGTAACATGCTGCCACCAGTCAGAGAGCCTTCATACCCTTTTAAAGGGGTATCCAATTATGAAAACTGGATATTAAAACAAATTATAGCAAATGACCTAAAGCAGCCAGGTTTTTGGAGTGGCCCAGGAACTTATCAAAGCAGGTATAAGCACTCTCAAATCATTAAAGAAAACACTGATTGGTCAGCTACAATGTAAGTTAATAAAAATATTTAATAATGAGCAAAATGATTAAAAATAGAAAAAAGACATTTCCAATAAACAAACAGAGCTCAGTCACCAGGAAAATTAAATCAATACTGTAAGCTAAAAATGCAACATTTAGAAAAACTCTAATTGATCAGATATAATTTCCCTAATTGACTAAAGAACATTGTCCCTGATCTTAACTAAATTATTACAACAGAGCAAAGGCAGGCTTACAGTTCTTGGTGAGTCCTTTTGAGTATCCACTGTACTGTACAACTGCAAACAACTGAAAAATGTTATAACTGGTTGTTAACTGACAACTGCTGACTTCAACGGTCTTCAGCGGGCTCTTTTACAGACTAGCCTAATTGTCACAACCTTTCCAGTTCTAATTTTGATTTCCTATTTTGAAAATCAACCAACAGTTATTTATTAAATGTCCTTCCTCTCTTTCAGCCTCTGACAGTAACAAAGAGTAACTGTTAATTTTCCGATGACATCATCTGCAGACCCAGCTGATTCTGAGACAGACTGCAGTTAGAATCTTCTTCAGAAATATGCACAGTTAAAATGTAAAGGAACACTGTTCAAGTCTTTAAGAAACATTCTGTACAAACAGATTATAAATCAACATGTAAGAAGGTTTACCTTTAAAACTTCGAATCACAGTGGTTCAAGTGCTCATATGAGTGACTGAAAACCATGAAAGTAAAAATGTCGACAGTCCTTAATGTTCGAAAAACAGCAAATCGAAAAGCAGATTTGCTGTTTTTCAAACATTAATGTAAAAAAAATGAAGTGTAAAACAGGGGGGCAAGCCCCTTGCACCCCCCCACCCCACCTACTTTATTATTCTAACTCCGAGATCGCACTACAATGTGGAAAGGAACCATTTTCTGATCCCCACTATAGTGCAATCTGCCCCAGAATGTCAAAAGTGCAATGAGAGACTCTCACTTTGCAATCTCTCATTGCACATTCAAACCTTTTTCCATTCAGCATTTGCAAACTTTGCAGACTGCCTTTCAGAAAATTGCTGTTTCCCCTTGTGCAATATGCACATTTAAAGGTAAACCTGTAAGAACTTATTTACAATATCACAGCTAGTTATGCTGGCATATATTGCACAGTTTATTCTGAAATTATGAACAAAAACCTCAGCCAGACATGCTAGCTCAAATGACAGTGTCAAATTTCTTCACATTTCTTCCCTTCTCTTACTCAAAACACAGTTTTCAAGTGACCCTTGAAAAACGGCACTTGAGAAAAATGTGTCTGTCTGGGAATATCAGCCAACTCCTTTCCTGGACAATACATCTACATTGGCATTATTAACCCACTGAGGTGTTGTATTGTCATGTGACATGTAACCCTAGACTCCATCTCAGTAACTTAGCATGTTGCTTGCTGACTCTATTTATCTATGTCAGAGGGTTATGATCTGTGAGTACAGTGAATTTTCTTCCATAAAGATAGAGAGGTAGCTTCTGCAATGCCCATACTATGGCTAGACACTCTTTCTCCACAGCTGCGTAGCATTCTTCCCTAGGTTGAAGTCTATGGCTAAGATAAACTACTGGGTGCTCTTCCCCTTCTGAGGAAACTTGGCTAAGTACAGTCCCCACCCCATAATTTGAAGGATCTACTTGCACAACAAATGTTTTACTACAATCTGGGCTAGGTAACACAAAGTGTCCTCCCAAAATCTCTTTAAGTTTTTGGAATGCCTGTTCACAATCTGGTCCACACTACCTTATCTGGTTTATTTTTCCTAGTTATGTCAGTAAGGGGTACAGCTATTGTACTATCATTGGACACACATCTTCTATAGTACCCACTGTCCCTAGAAATGCTCTCATTTGCTTTTTAGTAACAGGAACTGGCCACACTTGAATAGCTTCCATTTTGACAGATTCTGGCCTAATCTTACCAGTCCCCATTCTGTGTCCTAAGTAAGTGACTTCTTTCATACCCGCCTGAAACTTACTGGGTTTAATGGTTAATCCTACCCTTTTGTAATCTACCCAAGACCATCCTAACATGTTGAAGGTGCTCTTGCCAGGAATGGCTATAAATACCAGTGTAATCCAAGTATGCTAGAGCATAATCCTCTGCTCCTGTGAAGACATGATCTGTCAGTCTCTGGAAAGTTGCTGGGGCATTTTTCATTCTAAAAGGCATCCTTGTAAATTCATACAATACAAAAGGAGTTATAAAAGCTGACCTCTCTCTAGCAGTGGGTGTCAAAGGTACCTGCCAGTATCCCTTGGTCAGGTCAATAGTGGTCATTAGCTAGCTCCATCCAGCTGTTCTAAGGCTTCGTCTGTTCTCGGGGTATGCATCTGACTCTGTATAATTGTTTAATTTCTTATAGTCTACACAGAGCCTAGCACCACATCCTTCTTTGGTGCCAGCACTACTGGGGAAGCCCAGGGACTATTAGGTTCCTGAATTAACCTCAGTTCTAACATTTCCCTTATCCCCTCCTTTAGAGTTTGTTTAACTCTCTCGGGCACTCTATAAGGAACCTGCTTGTTAGGATTTTGGGGTCTTGTGTTCACATGGTGCTGCACCAAGTTGGCACACCCAGGTTTCCCTGTGACCATGTCCCCAGATTCCTTTAATACTGCTCTTATCTTTCTGACTTGATTAGGTTTTAACTGCTGCAATATGGCTATCTCTTCCACAGAGGTGTCAGTCCTAGCCACACCAAGAAGTTCGGTTATCATATCTCCTTCAGACTCCTCCTGCCATCCGCTGTGAATAGTCAATACTAGGGCCTCCCTATCATGAAAAGGTTTCATCATATTGACATGGTACAGTTTGTGGCCTTGTCTCTTACCTACTAGGTTTACCGCATAGTTCATGTCAGTGAACATCAGTGATGCAGTCTAAGGTCATAAATAGTTATTTACTTGTGTTCACTGAAACTTGACTGAACTCCAACATAAATGATAATACAATATATTAGAGGGGATGTCACTGTTTTGTAATGACAGTAATCAGTCTCTTTGTGGCAAATCTTCTGGAGGGGCTGTTTGTGTGTATATCAACAACAACTATTGTACAAACTGTGAAATAATCAGCTCTCTCTGCTCAAAGAATGTTGAGTTCATGTCACTAAAATGCAGACCCTTCTACTTGCCTAGGGAATTCAATGGTATGAGCATAACAGCTGTTTACAGCCCCCCAGTGCTAATACCAAAGTGGCATTGAACATTCTGTATCTGTCAGTAAATAAACTCCAGAATAAGAACCCTGACTTTGCCCATATAATTACAAGTGATTTCAATCAAGCTGACTTGAAATCCATATTACTGTTACCATCAACATGTGAACTTTGCAACAACAGGGGAGAACACTCTGGATAAGGTGTATATAGACATAAAATTAGCCTACAAAGCAGTACCTTATCCACATCTAGGCAACTCAGATGATCTAGCCATCATGCATACACACCACTGCAGAAAAAGGGCAAACCTACAACCAAACAAGTAAGGATATGGCCTGAGGGAGCAGTCTTGGCACTACAGGACTGCTTTGAATGTACGCACTGGTCAGTGTTTGGAGATGCAGCTGTAAAGAACCAACATATTCACCTGGAGGAGTATACAGACTCTGTTGTGGCCTATATTTCAAAATGTGTTGATGATGTATCAGTCATCAAATGTATCACCATGCGGGCTAATCAGAAACCCTGGCTATCTGGTGAAGTATATGAGCTCCTAAAGGCATGGAATGCTGCATTTAAATCAAAAGACAAGGATTCCCTAAGAGAGGCCAGAGAAAATCTAAGTAGAGGTTTAAAGGAGGCTAAGAGGACCTACAGATGTAGAATTCAGGGACACTTTTGTGACCAAAGGGATTCCAGATGTCTCTGGCAAGGCATTCAAGCCATAACTGACTACAGGCCTGCATCCTCCCCATGTGATGACAACACAGCATTTCTGAGCAAACCTAACACCTACTTCAGCAGATTTGATAGAGACAACTGCACTGTGCCAAATAAGCTCCTGGTCGAACAGGGTGAGGAGGTGCTATGTCTAAAAACATCTGATGTTCTGAAATCCCTAAGGTGAGTAAACTCAAGAAAAGCAGCTGGTCCTGATAATATTATGGGAAGGGTTCTAACAGCCTGTATACTCAACTGTCCACTGTACTAACAGATATATTCAACACATCCCTGCAACTAGCCATTGTACCTAGTTGCTTCAAAAATACAACAATCATTCCCTTATCCAATAAATCTCAACCAACAAGCCTAAATGATTACTGGCCAGTTGCTCTTACATCAACAGTATTAAAGTGTTTTGAGTAGTTGATCAAGAATCATATCTCTTCAAGCCTACCTGCAACACTGGATACATTATAGTTTGCTTATAGATCTAACTGTTGCACGGCTGATGCAATAGCTTTAGCCCTTCCTGAATCTTTGGCACATCCAGAGAACAACAATTGCTGTGTCAGAATGCTGTTCATTGATTGTAGTTCTGCCTTTAACAATGTCATCCCCAGAATCTGATATCAAAGCTGACCCAACTGGGCATCATCACCCACCTATGCAACTGGATACTGGGCTTTCTCATCAACAGACCACAAAAAGTATGTGTGGGAAATAACAGTTCAATCAGTATTACACTAAGTATGGGTGTCCCTCAGGGATGTGTGTCCTGAGTCCTCTGTTCTTCACCTTGTTGACAGACAACTGCATGGCCAAGCATGAATCCAACAAAACGATCAAGTTCGCGGATGATACCACTGTCTCAGGTCTTGTCAGAAATGGGGAGGAAACAGCCTACAGGGATAAAGTGGAGCATCTGGATAGGCTGGTGTGACAGCAACAATCTGGTATTAAATGTAAGCAAGACCAAAGAATTAATAGTGGACTTCAGGAGGACTCAGGAGATGCATCAACCTCTGGAAATTAAGGAGTGGCAGTGGAAAGAGTAAAAAAACATCAAGTTCTTGGTGGTGCACATCTCAGGTGACCTATCCTGGTCAACTCATATTAGTCACACAGTGAAGAAGGCACAATAGCATCTGCACTTCCTATGGAAACTGGAAAGGCAAATCTGTCTCAGTCCATCCTCAGAGCCTTCTACAGGGAGCCATTGAGAGCATCCTCTCAAATAACATCATAGTTTGGTATGGTAACTGCAAAGCATCTGATCACAAGGCTTTCCTGAGGGTAGTGAGGACAGAGGGAAAAAATCATTGGTTCCTTGCTCCCCCCATGGATGATCTGCATGAGACTCAGTGTGTGGGAAGGGCTAGGAAAATAATCAATGATCCCACTCACCCTGCCCATGGCATGTACTTCCGCCTTTCCTCGGGCAGGTGGTATCACAGGTTACACAGCTAAACATCTAGACTGAGCAAGAGCTTCTTCCTTCTATCTATAAAGCTGCTGAACTTGAATGCTAGGCATGACAGCAAATAATTAGATCAATATGCCACTTGCTGTGAAGTATCATCTATAGTAATTATTTTGGCAAATTGCTTCAATAGCTGGTACAGTTAGCCTGATTTTTTATGCTATTACTTCCTGAATATGCAATAGTCAGGAATAAGTCACCACTCCAGACATGTGCAATATGAACATCAGAATAGATCATGCTACAACTGATGAAGTGCAATATTCTAAGTCAGGAGTGAGTCACAACTACATACATGTGTAATATGAACATCAGAATACATCATACTACAACTGATGAAGTGTAATATTCTAAGTCAGGAGTGAGTCACCACACCATACATGTACACTATGAACATCAGAATATATCATACTACAACTGATGAAGTGTAATATTCTAAGTCAGGAGTGAGTCACCACACCATACATGTACACTATGAACATCAGAATATATCATACTACAACTGATGAGGTGCAATATTCTAAGTCAGGAGGGAGTCACCACACCATACATGTACAATATGAACATCAGAATAGATCATACTACAACTGATGAAGTGCAATATTCTAAGTCAGGAGTGAGTCACAACTACATACATGTGTAATATGAACATCAGAATATATCATACTACAACTGATGAAGTGTAATATTCTAAGTCAGGAGTGAGTCACCACACCATACATGTACACTATGAACATCAGAATATATCATACTACAACCGATGAGGTGCAATATTCTAAGTCAGGAGTGAGTCACCACTCCATACATGTACAATATGAACATCAGAATATATCATACTACAACTGATGAAGTGTAATATTCTAAGTCAGGAGTGAGTCACCACACCATACATGTACACTATGAACATCAGAATATATCATACTACAACTGATGAGGTGCAATATTCTAAGTCAGGAGTGAGTCACAACTACATACATGTGTAATATGAACATCAGAATATATCATACTACAACTGATGAAGTGTAATATTCTAAGTCAGGAGTGAGTCACCACACCATACATGTACACTATGAACATCAGAATATATCATACTACAACTGATGAGGTGCAATATTCTAAGTCAGGAGTGAGTCACCACTCCATACATGTACAATATGAACATCAGAATATATCATACTACAACTGATGAGGTGCAATATTCTAAGTCAGGAGTGAGTCACAACTACATACATGTGTAATATGAACATCAGAATATATCATACTACAACTGATGAAGTGTAATATTCTAAGTCAGGAGTGAGTCACCACACCATACATGTACACTATGAACATCAGAATATATCACACTACAACTGATGAGGTGCAATATTCTAAGTCAGGAGGGAGTCACCACACCATACATGTACAATATGAACATCAGAATATATCATACTACAACTGATGAAGTGCAATATTCTAAGCACTCACAATGTGAAGTCATAGTCTTGCAATACCTACTAGTATAATATTGTCTAATGTCTTCTGTTCAATTGTGATAATTTATTGTATCAATTTTTTTATTATTACCGTATGTGCATTAGTCTTACTGCCATTCAAACTATGTGCTCATTGTTATGTCTTGCACGGTGACCAAAGCAATGTAATTTCATTCAGATTGCACTGCTGTGTATATCTGATCGACAATAAAGTTTACTTTGACTTTGACTTTCCTTACCGCTTGAACGAAAAACAGAAGAACAAAACAAAACACCTGCTCACAAATGGAACAGTCCTCAGGTTGAAGCAAGCAGTAGCACAATCCAAAATAACACAAGTGATATTAATCTTCTGCAAAAATCCTGAAGATGAAACAGAACAATTCAAAGTTTATTTTCACACAGACAAGTGTTTTTGTTCCCCAATGGAAACTTAATCAGATAAAAATTTAACAAATCAATGCTTCTTTTATATTAAAACACCCGCTTGACAACATTTCAAAACCACACTCCCAGTTTCATTCTTAAAACACTATTAACAAATATTTCACCCTACAGCTTATAAACATACATAAAAAATCTTAACTATGTATATACATATATAAATATATAAATATATAAATATATACAAACATATATATAAATCTTTCCATAAAACTATGTATATAATTCAGTGTGCAACATTCAATAAAAATCAGTGTATGTAAAAACTGGGATTCAAACCCAGGCCTTTCTGCACATTAGGTAGATGTAATTGCCACTACACTATAAAACCTTGAATGCAGCTAATTCCTTTTACCTTTGTATTGCTTTCAGCTTTAAAATGCTACTAATGGACACCTGTTCATTTAGCTCTGGCCAACACGTAGCATTCAAATGTAATTGCCATATAAGCTCACATTTTTCTGACAATAAGGTCCAGGGTCCTTTCCTTTCATTTAAAACAAGAGATTCCAGAACAAAAAAATGTGAAACTATGTGTATCATTGCTCATACAATGCTTAGCCAGGGCATTTGTCTCTCTTTTTTTTCAGATTAATTTCTCTTAGATGTTCAGATATATGTGCTCTAATTTTCCTATCTGTTGTTCCAACATAAAACCATGGATGTTGGCAACACAGAGCACGGTATACTACCCTTTCTGTCATACAAGAATATTTCCCATCTAACTTCAGTTCATGCCCACTGACTATAACTACATCACTTTCAAGTATATATGGGCACTGTGGGCATTTTTGCATACACCCACTTGGCCTTTCTTTTACTTGTCTCTCTATCCAGTCTCTCAAACTTATTCCTTTTTCTATATACAACCATGGGTCTGTCCCCCACAACATCCCTAATGTCCTTATCCATTTTCAAAACTTGTCAGTTTTTCACAAGTATATCACAAATCTGCTTATTATTTACACAACATGTAGTGATAAATTAGGTTGTAAACACTTTACCATGGTTTTGGGGGTTCATTATCTCTACACCCCTCCCTTCTGTCTCAAACAACATACTACTAACACTTGGTATATGTGTTAAACACTCCTCAGATCTTATCACATTATTCAACATAGTCTCTCTAATGATGGGAGCAAAATGCCCCCTTTCCCTTTTATTCAATGCCTCCAGCATCACTTCATTCATTACATAAATAAAGTAACCTCATCTTAAAAACATGCTTTTCAAATGATCACATTCATCTAGAAACAACTCCATTGTAGATACCACTTCAAAGGGTCCCTCCAAAGCTGCTTGTAATTTATTATGCCTGACAGGAACAAGTGCCATTACCTTCTGTCCCTCAGCATACTCTCAGGCACAAGCAGTCCTACTGTACAAACCTTTCTGCTGTTGGACAAATGCTAAGTTCTCTTGGGCCAAAGCCATGATCTCTTTAAATCTTGTCCTGAAGTTAAGGATATATGCCACAAGAGACTCCTTGTGAGATTCACTGACACCTTCCCACTCATCTTGGATCAAATCTAAAGGCTACCCCATGCCAGTATAACAACTCAAAGGATGAGAAATCTGTAGATTGCTGTTGTACTTCCATGTATGCAAATAATAGATTGGGAAAATACTTGCCCCACTCCCTTTTAAACTGGTCCACAAATGCCAGTAGAATAGTCTTTAAAGTAGAGTTTAACCTCTCCACAACACCATTAGTCTGGGAATGGTAGGGGATAGTGTTTACATGTTTCACCTCACAATGCTTCTACAAACAAGTCAGCAGGTCTGACATGAAGTTGGCACCTCGATCAGTCCATATCTCCGTTGGAAAACCTACTCTGCTGAAAATTTCTAGCAACGCATTTACAACCTTTTCTGCCTCAGTAGATAACAGAGCTACCACTTCAGGGTATCTGTAGCATAATCCACTACCACCAGTATATATTTCTTCCCTGTAGAACTGGGAGTACTCATGGGTCTCACAATACCCATGGCCACTCTCTGAAATAGCTCTTTGAAAACAGGCAAAGCCATTAATGCAGCCTTAACCTTGTCCCCTGCCTTGCCAACTTTCTGGCACTGTTCACAAGTCCTACAATATCCTACCACATCCTTTTCAATTCCAGGCCTATAAAAAGTCTGCATAATATGTCTCTTAGTGTATTTTATACTCATGTGACCTGAAAATGTCATGTTCATAGGTTCATAGATAGGTACTAGTCTATCTGCTCAAAGGCATTTATAAGCCTAGCCAGAATGTATTGACTTTCACCGCCCAATTAGATTAGTTCCCTGTGCCTCTGTCCAGCAGACCCACAAAAGTGATCCCCGGGGTAAACTTTCTGTTTCCCATTCACTCATCAAGGTTTCTCTTGAAGAGTGTTAGCGAGGAGCTCTGCCTAATGTAGATTGGAATCTTGTTCCAAAAAACATGGGAAGTCTCTGGGACAGGAATCTATTCCTCCAGTATGTCCTATTTATTCTTGTGGTGAGGTTTAGATCCCTAGAGCATGTGGCTTGAGGCGATAAGGCTTTTTTTAGGTGGAGCATGTCCATCAATTCTGGGTTGGACATGGCCTTGTATGTCAGGCAGAGATCACCTCTGAGTAGGCAGTATACAACTGAGTACAGCTGGAATTTTTTTCAGTTGAGCTGCATAAGGCATCTGTTTGAGGCCAGTGACCTCTTGGTGGGGTACTTCTGTGGTCTTTCCACCTGTTGCAGGTGTCTTGTAAGGTACATCCCAAATGGGGCATTGTAATCTATGATGGGTCTGATGAATGATGAGTAGAGGGGCACAATGACCTCTTCTGATCTGGATGCAAACCTTTTGTGATTAGGTGAGCCACATAGAAGGATTTTCTAACCACTCTGGCAATGTGATTATCAAAGGAGAGATTACTACCTACTTGGGTCCCCAGATCCCTTATTATGTTTTCCGTATTTAGGGGGCTACCACCTATGTGGTAGTTTGTGGGTACTTTGTTTTTTCCAAAGGGGAAGACTATGCACTTTTTGGCATTTAGCTTGAGGCCATGGTTTTGACACCAGGTATCTGTCTCAGTGAGACCCTTTTGTAGGATGTCTGTGTCAGTCAGAGAGTCAGTTATAGCCCCTAGTTTGCAGTCATCTGCAAACTTGGTCAGCCATAGTCCTCCTGTGCTTGCCTGTACCTCTGAGAAATATATGCCGAACAGGAGGGGTCCTAGGACTGAGCCCTTGGGAATTCCACTTGTAACTGTTATAGAGTCAGACCTAGCTCCCACAGCTCTCACCATGTGGGTTCTGTTCATGAGCCAATTGGCAACCCATCTTGTAACATAGGGGTTTATGTTCAGGCTGGTGAGCTTGTCTATAATACCAGAATGGGGAATGGTGTCGAAGGCCTTTGCGAGGTCTAGATATGCTGTGTGTACCACCTTTCCCTTGTCTTTAGCCTTGGTAACTGTCTCGAAGAAGTCCACCAGGTTTAGGAGGCATGATCTGCCCTCAACAAAGCCGAACTGGGTAGGGTCCAGTGTTTGGAGGTTCCCAATGTCTCTGTTAATGAGTTCCATAATGATGCACTCCATAGCCTTGCAGACCAAGCTTGTCAGGTGTATACGGCAATAGTTCCCAGGGTCTGTTGTGGCTCCACCTTTGTGGACTGGAATAACCATTGCTGTGTGCCACTCTATGGGTATGTAGCCTGTGGAGATGCTGAGTTTGAACAGTATGTTTAGGTGAGGGGTTAGTTTGTCTTTGAGCTTGTGTAGGACGCAGCCTGGGACACTGTCCGGTCCCATTGATGCTATGTTTTTGGCTTTGGAGAGGGCTGTTTTAACCTGAGTGTCTGTGATTTCAGGGGCTCTACATTCTTCTGGTATGGTTATGGGCCCTTTTGCGGGTGAAGTTTGCACTGAACCTGTATGCCAGGATGTTGGCAATGTTGGTTGGTTCAGTGTATTTTGTGCCATTCTGCATTAACTCCGAGTAGATCTGAGCATTGCCACTTAGATTCTTGATATAGCTAAATAATGCCTTGTGATTATCTTGTGGAGTCCTTGGCAATTTTTCTTTTGAAGCTAGTCTTGGATGATTTTATGAGGGATCGTAGTTTCTTGCTGATACTGATCAGGGATGGCTTTCCTTCTTGGGATTTTACTCTTTTCTGTACTAGTTTCCTCCTTCTATTGTATAGCTTGTTTATGGCAGGGGTCCACCAGACTGGTTTCCTTTTCTTGGAGGAGTGAGTCTTGGTTTTGCTTGGGATAGCATGATCCATGCCTTTTTGTAGGTGCCTGTAGAATGCATTAGTAAAGGATTTTGCAGCTTGGACAGCATTATCCTTTAGCATGGGGGCTTTGAAACTTTCCAGCTCGGTCTTAAGTAATGTGAAGTTTGATTTTGAAAAGTTTTTCATGGTGGTTTCCTTGTCCGGGGGTGGGGGCAGAATGTGGATATCCAAAGTGATTTGTTTCTGGTCAGATCTAACCAGTGAGGGGTTGACCTCTGGTGTGGAACACCAGGTCGCCCATGTTTGTGATGACCAGGTCCAATACATTGTCACCTCTGGTGGAAGTGTTGACCAGTTGATCCAGGGCATTTCAGTTTATAAATTATAGGAAATATTGGGCAAGGGAGTTAGTACTTGAGTAGTTCTCCCAGTTAATGTTTGGGTTAGTTGAAATCACCCAATATTAGGGTGTTTGGTGGGACCTTTATGTTTCCTAGTGTTTCCAGAAATGCAGAATGGTAGTCCTGGGACATGGTGGGTGATCTGTAGCAAGCTACAATTTGAATTGCAGTTTTGCCCATTGTTAGTTGCATGTGGATGATCTCTGAAGCATTGTGCTGTGCCACTAACCTGGAGGTGTTGGTATCCTTGATGAATATGGATACTCCCCCACCTTTTGTATTTCGATCCGGGTTCTGTGGCTGAAATGCATGGTATGAGTTGTAGCCTGGTAGTGCTGGGGTGCTCTCTGGAGCCTTAAACTAGGTTTCTGTTACTGCACATATATTGATTTTCTCCATACTGAGGAGTGCCTCAAGTGTGTGCATTTTGAGGTTTAGACTTCTGGCATTGAGTAGCATTACCCTCAGATTTTTGTTACTTGCGCTATTTATGGTGGTGGGTTTGTCTTTTGAGCCTTGCCTAAAAAAGGCACTATGGGGATGGCAAGAGCCTTGGCCAGTATTTGAAAGCCTAAAGGTGACAGGTGCAAGCCATCTCTAGCGAAGCAGCGTGGCTTGTCGAGCATGTCATCCCAGGTGGACAGACACTGGATCCCCTTTGAATGACACCAGAAACTTAGCCAATTGTTGAAACTGATAATTTTTTCTTTATACCATTGTATCATTCTTGGTGAGGGCAGAATGCTACTCAGGGTCAGGGTCATACTGGCTTGGGCTACATGATCAGAGAGCTCTTCCATGCCTCTTTTCATGTAGTCCAGGTAGGTATGGCTCAGGTTATTCACACCAACATGGACAATGACAGAGTCATATTTGTACTTGTTCTGGAGTGACCTGAGTGTTTGTGTTATGTGGTGGATCCTGGCACCTGACAGGCAGCTAACAGTAACCTTCTCCTTATTCAGCCTAGTGAGTGGGACGTCAGTGTGCCTGACTATAGAGTCACCTATTACTAGTATGTTGGGTATGTTATTTTGCCTTAAGGGCTGTGATTGTGTGACAGGCTGGTTTTGTGAAGTATGTGTTTCATGGTTTCTGTTGGGGGGTTGGAGGTTACTTGGATGTCTGCTATGGAGGTCTCTGTTGCTTTTGCAAGATTTTTATTTAGAGCCTCCAAGTATGTTTTCGTGTATTTATGTGTGGTTTTTGCCGGTGCTGGTATAGTGTGTCTATGTGAGACTGGCGGTGTGATGCCAGTATTTCCCTTCTCCTCTTGACTGTCTGATTCAGTCTTGGGTTGAGATAGCTTAGCCTCCAGTTTGTCTGTATAATTGCATCTCTTGCATATATTAGTGTTTGTGATAGGAGTAGAGGGTTGTCTGTGTACATGAGGCAGTTGTAACATTTCTTCAAAATGCCCAGATTCATTAGTTGGACTAGAGAGTACACCTGGAACTGCCCTTTGGACATGCCTGGATAGGTACAGTGAACTGTTTTACTGAATAGCTGGTAAAGTCAAATAGAGAGCCCTGTCCTTCTGTACAGTATAGGGGGGTCTAGTGCTAGGGTTTATAAGTGCTTGCTATGTGTTTTGAGCAAATGCCGGGCTGAGAAATGAATGACTTGAGTGCTTAAGTTGAAAGTTTGTCTAGTTCCAAGGGAAAAATTGAAGAGGAGACTTTGTGGAGCTGAGAATAGTTATACCCTAGCTAACTGGCACTGCCCGGCATGCAAAACCGGGCAAATGCATTTTTTTATAGCAGGGAAATGAAAGAGATAGAAATTAGCCCAAAATAGCCAATAAACTACTAACTTCTGGGCTGAAACCACTCCTCCATGGTCAGATAGGCTGCTCAAAGCTCCCCTCTCTCACAGGTGAACAGAAAAACTTCCTTCTATCCAAGTAAGGTATGGGCAAACACAGAGATTTGTAACATAGCCGTGAATTCAGCACTAACCTGAAAACTGGACTGTACTAGCTTAGAAAGGCAAAAAACATGTGTGTGTGTGTGTATATATATATATATATATATATATATATATATATATATATATATATTTTTTTTTTTTGTTTGTTTGTTTGTTTTTTCAGAAAATAAAGCAGATGCAATAAAAAAAAACACTTTAAATGCACAGAAAATTATGCTTATTGTTATATATCTCAGTTCAGAGTTGTAGTAAATGCCCCTAGTAATAAAGTAGGAAGAAACACAAATGCAGTAAAAGCAGATGAATAAAGTGCAATTATATATATATATATATATATATATATATATATATATATATATATATATATATATATATAAAAAACAGTAAAAAACGAACAAACGGATTTAAACAAGTTACCCAATTAACCAGAAAAAAGCTCAAAACTGAGCCCTGTTTTTGTATGCTCAACTTCTGAGAGACTTGCTTGGCTATAATCACCTGCATTAGAAGCTGAAGTTAAGTACAAACTTGCAGTTTTAAAAGTAATGTTTTCATTTTTTCTGTACCTAATTGTGTATTTCACCGAATAGTGTGTGTGCTGTGTCTCTCTCTGTAGTTTGCTCTCACCCACCCTACCTGTTCTTGTTTTGGTGTTAGTGTTGGTGGCTCTGGAATTGCCTGCCCCTCCTGTAAGTCTGTATTTGACCACTCCTTCTGAGTCCATCTCATTTGCTCACTTAACCGAATACAGTGAGATCATATTCTGAGTCTAATGTTCACTCTACTTAATACAGAGAGAAGATTTGAGAAGGCCAACCCACTTATGTTCTTCCTTCCTCTCTCCTTGCACTTTACTAAAAAAAAAATTGCACTTTATTCATCTGCTTTTACTGTATTTGTATTTCCTCCTACATTATTTTGCTTTTGCCTCTTCTTAAAAGTACTCAATTTTATTTATTCTACTGCACTTATTGCTGCTTGGTAGTAGCCTGATTAAATTGTAACTGTTATTCTAAATCTTTTGGTTTAAGCACTTGGGTTTCATACCGGTTGTTTTACATTAAGAAGGTTTGTGGTCCGCACTGTTGTGCCAGGACAGGTAGCTTACATCCTTCTAAGCTGGGAACTGCTGATTAAAGGCTCAGTGTCTGCTATTCTAAAAGTGTATTAGTTCTGGTTTAAGCACTTGGGCTTCAGGCCAGTTATTCTACATTAAGAAGGTTTGTGGTCTGCACTCTTGTGGGAGGAGAGGCTGGATTCTGCCTTTCTGAGCTGGGAATTTCTGGTCACAGGCTTATTGTGCCTGCTTATTTAAACTGTTTCTTTGTGAATTTGGTGCACCTTGTTGCTGTAGCACAAAGCCAGATTCAGGCCTGCTGAATCTAGCTTTGTTTGTTTAACTTCAGCACTGATCCAGGCCATCTTTTTTTGGAGAAGGTTCCCCTGCACCCTAGTAGTGGGAGTATGAAGTTAGAACTTGTCTGATTGAAGACTGCTGGAACAAGTACATTTTTTAATGTACTATGGCTAAAAGTGGCAGACCGTAAGATCTAGGCACTACCAACTAATGCATTACCTCACCTTCTAGCCCACCATCTGGAGTCCACTCTCTATACAGCAAACCTTTGTGCTAGTATACAGACACCCCTCTTCCTTGAGCTTTAGGTGCTTCCCTAGCCATCTCCCTCAAGCTTTGTAACACTGGGTCCATAAGATGAGCCTGTTTCAACTCTACCTTTGTGAGTCCCCCAAGCATCTCTTCCACAGCAAGCCTAGTAACATCTGACAGCTGTGCCTCACTGTCAGTCTGGGTACTGCCACTCACCTCCACCCTTGTAGTCACATGTCCAAGGGAACATCAGTACCTCCCAGCAACTGTGCCTCACTGTTAATCCGGGTACTATCACTCACCTCCAGCCTTGCAGTCACCATATCCAAGGGAACATCAGTACCTACCAGCAGCTGTGCCTCACTGTCAGTTTGGGTACTATCACTCACCTCCATCCTTGCAGTCACTGTGCCCAAGGGAATATCAGTACCTACCCACAGCTGTGTCTCACTGGTGCTATCACTCACCTCCATCCTTGCAGTCACCATCTCCAAGGGAACATTAGAATCTACCAGCAGCTGTGCCTCACTGTTAATCTGGGTACTATCACTCACCTCCATCCATGCAGTTACTGTGTCCAAGGGAACATCAGTACCTACCCGCAGCTGTGCCTCACTGTCAGTATGGGTGCTGTCACTCACCTCCATCCTTGCAGTCACCACGTCCAAGGGAATGTCAGTACCTACCAGCAGCTGTGGCTCACTTTCAGACTTACTGCTACAGGATAGCTCCTTCTCTGAAACAGCCACCACACCAGTCCCAGCTTCAGGTATGAGATCTCTCTGGGTCTTCCCCAGGCTACCGGATGCGCATAACTGTCTCCAAGCCTGACTACATGTCACTAGACACACACAAGGCACTGCATCATCAGAGTTATTGCCTATCAGGGCATCTGCAGGAATATCCTCAAACACAATGTCCCTTTCCATAGGAAGCCTAGTAACATCCAACAGTTGTACCTCACTGTCATTCTGGGTACAGCCACTCACCTCCATCCTTGCAGTCACTGTGTCCAAGGGAACATCAATAGCTACCAGAAGCTGTGGCTCACTTTCAGACTTACTGCTACAGGGTAGCTCCTTCTCTGAAACAGCCATCGCACCAGTCCCAGGTTCAGGTATGAGATTTGTCTGGGTCTCCCCCAGGCTAGTGGACCTACATGCCTGTCTCCAAGCTTGACTGAGTGCCACTGCATGTACAGAAGGTACTGCAGCATCAGAGATCATCAAAGTCTTTCCCTATCAGGACATCTGCAGGAATATCCTCAAACACACCTACCTGCTTGCTTAATCTTCCACCCTACCAGACAAGATGAACCCTAGCCAAAGGTATCTGGAATGGGGTCCCTCCCAAAGCTCTGATGGACTTCCCAAGCAAGTACTGCTCTTCTCTAACCACTGCAGGGCTCACAATGATTATATCAGAAGCTGTGCATCAATTAGCAGTAACCTGTTTACTATCTACTAAGATAGGATATACATTTTGGTGATAGTTTGCTACCCCTGTTGCTTCTGAACAACTTATCACTGGCAGTTTGATATCCTCACTTGCTGGGTCCATCACCTTTTGTTTCTCACCTTTCCTCAATGGACATTTGACTGCTATGTGGCCTGTCTGGTTACAATTGAAACATCTAATCCCAAACCATGTACTTGGACTAGTAGTTCCCCCTGTTATATAGTGTACTCTGTTGAAGTGGTTCAGACTGCTCCCCATGGGTTCCCTTATGTCCATGTGCAGCATTGGGTATCCCTTTCTTATGCATTGATGCTCTGCTAGCTAAAGAGAGATTCCTTTTTCTCTGCAACTCCGCCAGATTTTCATGTCATCAGGTAAAGTACTGAAGGCTTGTTCCCTTACCAAAAGGTCTGCCAGTCCCTCATAAGTGGTGACCTGACACCTATTCACCCATCTGTGAACGTAAGTACTTAAATCAGCAATATAATCACGTATACTTTCATCTGCCTTATATCTATGTTCATGAAAATTTTCAGGTGTTAGTTTAAAACAATCAAGAATACAGCTTTTAACTTTAACATAATTCAACAATCTACACAATCTACACCAGACAATTTTGTCATGGCCTGAACAGCTTTTCCATGGAGTAAGGAAGTCAGGAGCTGAACCCAGAGCTCATAGTCAAGATCATACTGTCTACATACCCTCCCAAATATATATGAATAAAACTATAAAAGTCATCCCCATCCTGTATTGAGGAAAATGTTTACTGACCTTTACAGCTTCTGGGGTCCAGTTATTCCCTTCACCATTACTTCCATGACCCTCTTGAAGGATAAGAATCTCCACTTCATGCCGGCACTGTCTCTTCTTCTTCGGCTTCTAAATGTCTCAGTCTCTCTTCAATCTCCAGATGTTTGGCTTTCTCCTCAGCCTCCAGTTCATATCAACACTGCTTCTCTCCTTCCTCAGCCTCCAGATGTCACATTCTCTCCTCAACCTCCAGTTGTTGGGCTTCCAGGTGCAGTTTCTCTGCTGATTCCAGTTCAAGACTTTTGGCCTCCAGTTCATATTGATGCTGTTTGTCTTCATCCTCCAGTTCCAGTCATCTTAACTCCAGATGGATTCTCAGGTCCTCTGAAGAAAAGGTGGACTGTCCTGTCTCAGCAGATTCCCAATACCAAACGGGATATCCGCTGAATGGCTGGTATGAGCTGAAGCTGCAATTAAGGCTGAAATCATTGGTTCCTTAGTCAGGTTGGCCTGCACCAGTCCTCTGGCTTCCCACTCTTTGGCCAACTGGTTCTTAATCAGCTTACTAAAGTCTTCTGGCATCTTTGCCTGCTGTTCATGACTAATTAAAAATAAATAAAACTCTGGTGAACTGAGATTCTGCATGTTTACTTTATGGCTGTTGAAAGTGCACACCTTAATGACAACTATCCACAGGTTAATGTAGTCCAATTAAAAATCCTACACTGCTGCCACCAAATAATGTGACATCTGAATAGTATCCCAGCAGAATGCCAACAATAATGTGATATCCCCCACTATCCTGGGTCAGTAACTAAGGAACTTCCATCCTCACTACTGACTCCAGTGTGAGACTGTTACTTAAACAGGAGTAATATTTCACAATTTTCCCCCTAAGAGCACAACAGGAACATGCTCTATAACCTGGGACTGGACTGTATACTTCTGCCCACCCCTAATGTAACTTCTTATTACATGGTTCAGAAATGTGTCCCAGTTTAAGACCTCTGATATACTCACACTTATAAATCTCACACATCCAGACACTTTTGGGAAAGCCTGACAGACACAGATTTCCGGCTATGCCTGTTCCCCAAAATAATATGGTAACACCCTGCCACCAATCAGAGAGCCTTCATGCCCATTTAAAGGGGTGTCCTATTATGAAAATTAGATATTAAAACAAATGATAGCAAATGGCCTAAAGCAGCCAAGCTTTCGGAGTGGCCCAGGAAGTTATCAAAGCAGGTATAAGCACTCTCAGATCACTAAAGAAAAAACTTGTTGACCAGCCACAATGTAGGTTAATAAAAATATTTAATAATAAGCAAAATGATTAAAAATAGAAAACAGTAATTTCCAATAAACAAACAAAACTCAATCACCAGGAAAATAAAATCAATACTGTAGGATAGAAATACAACATTTAGAAACACTCTGATTAGTTATAATTTCCTAACTGACTAAACCACATTGTCCCTGGTGTAAACTAAATTATTACAACATAGCAAAGGCAGGCTTACAGTTCTTGGTAAGTCCTTTTGGGTATCCAATGCACAGTACAACTGTGAACAACTGACAACTGCTATAACTGGCTGCTAACTGACAACTACTGACTTCAACTGTCTTCAGCAGACTTTTATAGACTAGCCTAATTGTCACAACCATTCCAGTTCTAATTTTCATTTCACATTTTTAAAATCAACCAACAACTGTTTACTAAGGTTCCTTCCTGTATTTCAACCTCTGACAGTAACACAGAGCAACTGTCAAGATTCCAGTGACATCATCTGCAGACCAGCTGATTCTGAGACACACTGCAGTTAGAATATTCTTCACAAATATGCACAGTTAGGAATGTAAAGGAACACTGTTCAAGTCTTTAAAAGCATTCTGTACAAACAGATTATGTCAACATGTAAGAACATATTTACAATATCATAGCTAGTCATGCTGGCATATATTACACAGTTTAATCTGAAATTATGTACAGAAACCACAGCCAGACATGATATCTGAAATGGCAGTGTGAAATTTCTCCATAATGTCCATGCCCCGTGCTAAAATGTAGACATCTGCAGTGTAGGGGTCAGTATTGTATTATAATGATTTGGGAATGTATGATTGGCCTGTTATAGGTTCATAGGTTCATAGGTTGATACTAGGCTATCTGCCCTAGGGCATTTACAAGCCTAGCCAGAGTGTGTTTGGCTTTCACCACCCTTCTTTGATTAGTTGACTGTGCCTCTATATAGTAGGTCACAGAAAATAGCCCATTTAAGGTTAGTTTACCGTGCCTCTGTCTAGCAGTGACACAGAAGAGATCCCAGGGGTAAATTTACGATTTCCAATCCAAACGTCAAGATTCTTCTTGAAGAGGGTCATTGAGGGGCTCTGTTTGACATGGATTGGGATTTTGTTCCAGAGTGAGGGGAGCCTCTGGGATATGAATTTGTCCCTGCAGCATGTTCTATTTATTTCTGTGCTGAAGTTTAAGTCACTGGAGCGTGTAGTTCTGATGGATTTGGATTTCTTGAGATGGAGCATGTCCATTAATTCTGGGTTGGACATGGCTTTATACGTCAGGCACAGATCGCCTCTGAGTAGGCGGTAAGCAACTGAGTAGAGCTGGAGTTTCTTTAGCCTAACTGCGTAGGGCATCTGTTTGAGTCCCTTGATCCTCTTGGTGAAGTACTTTTGGGGTCTTTCTAGTTGTAGCAGGTGTCAGGTAAGGTACATCCCAAATGGGGCATTGTATTCAATTATGGGCCTGATGAGTGATGAGTAGAGGGACACAATGACCTCTCTTGATCTAGATGTGAACCCCTTCGTGATAAGGTGGGCTATATAGAATGTATTTCTAACCACTTTGGCAATGTGATTGTCAAAGGAGAGATTGCAATCTACTTGGGTCCCCAAATCCCTAATTACTTATTCCATACTTAATGGATTACCACCTATGTGGTAATTTGTGGGCACCTTGTTTTTCCCAAAGGGGATGACTATGCACTTTTTGGCATTTGGCTTTAGGCCATGGCTCTGGCACCAGTCATCCATCTCCGTGAGACCTTTTTGGAAGATGCTTGTGTCAGCAGGTGAGTCAATTATGGTCCCCAGTTTGCAGTCATCTGCAAATTTTGTCAGCCATAGTCCTCCTGTGTTAGCCTGTACCTCAGAGAAATATATACCGAACAAGAGAGGTTGCAGGACTGAGCCTTGTGGGACGCCACTTGTAACTGCTTTAGAGTCTGACATGGCACCTGCAATTCTGACCATGTGGGTTCTATCCCTAAGCCAGTTTGCAACCCATCTTGTGACATAGGGGTTGATATTTAAGCTGGTGAGCTTATTTATGATGCCCGAGTGGGGTATTGTGTCAAAGGCTTTTGCAAGGTCAAGGTAGGCTGTGTGGACTACCTTCCCTTTGTCTATGGCCTTGGTGACTGTTTCAAAGAAATTGACCAGGTTCAAGAGGCAAGATCTGCCCTTAACAAAGCCAAATTGGGTAGGATCCAGTGTTTGGAGGTTCCCAATGTCTTTGTTTATGAGTTCCATGATGATATGCACCATAGCTTTGCAGAACAGGCTAGTTAGGCTTATAGGGCGATAGTTTCCGGGGTCTGTTGTGGCTCCACCTTTGTGGAGTGGGACCACTGTTGCTGTACGCCATTCTTTGGGTACATATCCTGTTGTAAGGCTGAGACTGAACAGTGATTTTAAGTGAGTGTTCAGTTCTTTTTGGAGCTCATGTAAAACGCAGCCCGGGACACCGTCTGGTCCCACTGATGCTGTGTTTTTTGCTTTGGAGAGGGCAGTTCTCACCTGTGCATCTGTGATATCAGGGAGGCTACACTCTGTTGGGATAGTCATTTGCCCATTTGGAGGGGAGGGGGGAGTTTGCACTGAACCTGTCTGCCAGGATGTTGGCAATGTCTGTGGGTTCAATGTATTTTTTGTCATTATGCACTAACGCAGAGCATATCTGGGAGTTTCCACCCAGGTTTCTGACATAACTAAAGAAAGCCTTGTGATTATCTTCAGCGTCTTGTGCAATTTTTCTTTCGAAGCTGGCCTTAGATGATTTTATGAGGGATCGTAGTTTCTTGCTAGTACTGATCAGAGTTGCCTTCCCTTTCAGGGATTTTGCTCTATCATGTAGCAGTTTCCTCCTTCTGTTGTACAGCTTATTTATGGCTGGGGTCCACCAGACAGGTCTCCTGCCTTTGGAGGAGTGTGTCTTTGGTTTTATTTGGGATAGCACGATCCATGCATTCCTGTAGGTATCCATAGAATGCGTTTGTAAAGGATTCTGCGGTTTGGGCCGTATTTTCCACTGGTCTTGGGGATTTGAAGGATTCCACCTCAGTTTTGAGAAGTGGGAAGTTTGCTTTTGAGAAGTTTATGACCGTGGTTTCCTTGGCTGGGGGTGGGGACGGGATATGGATGTCCATAGTGATTAATTTATGGTCAGATCTTACCAATGAGGGGTATACCTCTGGTATGGAACATAGAGTCCCCATGTTGGTGATGATCAGGTCCAATATGCTTTCCCCTCTTGTGGGAGTGGTGACCAGTTGTTCCATAGCATTTGAGTTTATAAATTCTAGGAACCGTTGGGCTAGAGTGTTGGGGCTTGAGTAGTGCTCCCAGTCTATGTTTGGGTAGTTAAAGTCACCCACTATAATGGTGTTTGGAGAGACCTTCATATTCTCCAGTGTTCTCAGGAAAGCCGAGTGGGGTTCCTGAGTTTTGGAGGGTGGTCTTTAGCAGGCTACAAACTGAAATGCAGTTTTGCCCACTGTTAGTTGCACATGGATGGTCTCCGATGCTTCGTGCTGTGCCACTAACCTGGAGGTGTGGGTATCTTTGATGAATATGGATACTCCCCCTCCTTTTGTGGTTCAGTCCGAGTTTTGGGGCCGAAAAGCATAGTATCAGGTATAACCTGGTAGTGCTAGGGTGCTCTCGGGAGCCTTGAACCAGGTTTCTGTTACTGCACAGATATCGATATTCTCCATACTGAGGAGTGCCTCGAGTGTGTGCATCTTGAGGTTTAGACTTCTGGCGTTGAGCAGCATTACCCTTAGTTTCTTTTTCCTTGTGTAAACCACTACAGTATGATGAAGCAGAGCCATGTAGGCTGGTCTTGGGAGAAATGGTTTTGACATCGACAGTCATTTATCAACATGCAAAACAGCCGTTTTTCAACATCTGCAAACGAAGACCTTACATTTATACTGTGCTGTAAGATGTGCTCTATTCTGAGTTGCAGACTGATGCAGTGAATATTAAAACAGTTTCTGGGAAACATTTCTACTTTCTGTATAAATTGTAAGTTTGATAGTTTTCATCCTGTTTCTACAGATTTTCATTAGATCAGTCTTATGCCTCTGCTTCCTGAACTAAAGCTGCAAAATAACATTTTGCTGCAAAGATAGTTAACATTTGGAACAAAGCTGTGCAATGGTACCTATCTAAAGTGGGGTGAAGGGGGTGAAGGGAGCAACTACCTGAATTACAAAGTGTTGAGGGGGTGACTGGCTGATCCTGATAATTTTTTAATGCATACTGGCTTTTGAAAGCTGGTATTGTATTTGCAGTTAAAGCTGAGCACAGTAGTGCTCAGTGTATGGTCTGAACTGTAGCAAGCAAGTTGCTACAATGTAAAAGTAAAATAAGAAGAATTTTTTTTTTTTTTACAGTTTTTTTAAAGTAAAACCTGAGTACTTAAGTGCTCTGTGCACAGTATAAACTGTAGAACTGCTTGCTACAGTTTAGAAGGGAAAAAAAGTTTATTTTTTTGTACTAAATTTGAGGAAGGAGGATTGGGAAAAGGGCAGAGAGATGGGTATTTCAGGAGCCCAAGGTAACTGATCACAGACTGTCTTTTGCTCTTTCCTTGAAGAGCTGGGACACAGGAGGGAGGGGCTTTTATCTGGTCACCTGGTTGGCGTGGCAATAAAAGGAGGGGACTTTTTATTTATTTTTTTTCTATTGAAGAGCTGGGGCAGAAGGCAGGACGAAGAGAGCATTTATCTGGTCACCTGGTTGGTGAGCCAGTAGAAGGACCAGACTTTTTTTTTTTTTTTGCTCTTCACCTGAAGAGCTTGATGGCACATGGATTGGGTACTACCTGCAGGAAATCATTTTTGTAGCTCTTTTTTTGAGCAGATAGGATACTAGTTTGTAGCACTGGCATAGGGTGGCACATGGTGCTGGGTGAGCCAGCTATGTCTAGCACTGGCATAGGGTGGCACATGGTGCTGGGTGAGCCAGCTATGTTTAGCACTGGCATAGGGTGGCACATGGTGCTGGGTGAGCCAGCTAAGTCTAGCACTGGCATAGAGTGGCACATGGTGCTGGGTGAGCCAGCTATGTCTACCACTGGTATAGGGTGGCACATGGTGCTGGGTGAGCCAGCTATGTCTAGCACTGGCATAGGGTGGCACATGGTGCTGGGTGAGCCAGCTATGTCTAGCACTGGCATAGGGTGGCACATAGTGCTGGGTGAGCCAGCTATGTCTAGCACTGGCATAGGGTGGCACATGGTGCTGGGTTAGCCAGCTATGTCTAGCACTGGCATAGTGTGGCACATGGTGCTGGGTGAGCCAGCTATGTCTAGCACTTGCATAGGGTGGCACATGGTGCTGGGTGAGCCAGGTATGTCTACTAGTGTCAGTGGAAAAAGTAATGTTGCATTTCTGAAAAATACAAAACATGGCCTCATGTTTAGAATTTTGATAATGAAATCACCAAAATTGATGCATTTATAAAGAAAGTAAGAATTTAAAGTAAAGGTTAGAAAATAAGGTAAAGACACCTTCCCATGTAATAGCTGTTCAGCCTGTCACAATATTAGGGAAAGCAATTTGTTTATTCACCCATTTGAGAAGTAGAAGGACATAATTAGTTCATACACGCTAATGTGTACATAATTAGTTCATACACTCTCACATGTACATAATTAGTTCAAACACTCTAATGTGTACATAATTAGTTCATACACTCTCACATGTACATAATTAGTTCAAACACTCTAATGTGTACATAATTAGTTCATACACTCTAATGTGCACATAATTAGTTCATACACTCTAATGTGCACATAATTAGTTCATACACTCTCACATGTACATAATTAGTTCAAACACTCTAATGTGTACATAATTAGTTCATACACTCTAATGTGCACATAATTAGTTCATACACTCTAATGTGCACATAATTAGTTCATACACTCTCACATGTACATAATTAGTTCATACACTCTAATGTGCACATAATTAGTTCATACACTCTAATGTGCACATAATTAGTTCATACACTCTCACATGTACATAATTAGTTCAAACACTCTAATGTGTACATAATTAGTTCATACACTCTCACATGTACATAATTAGTTCATACACTCTAATGTGCACATAATTAGTTCATACACTCTCACATGTACATAATTAGTTCAAACACTCTAATGTGTACATAATTAGTTCATACACTCTCACATGTACATAATTAGTTCAAACACTCTAATGTGTACATAATTAGTTCATACACTCTCACATGTACATAATTAGTTCAAACACTCTAATGTGTACATAATTAGTTCATACACTCTAATGTGCACATAATTAGTTCATACACTCTCACATGTACATAATTAGTTCATACACTCTAATGTGCACATAATTAGTTCATACACTCTCACATGTACATAATTAGTTCATACACTCTAATGTGCACATAATTAGTTCATACACTCTCACATGTACATAATTAGTTCATACACTCTAATGTGCACATAATTAGTTCATACACTCTAATGTGCACATAATTAGTTCATACACTCTCACATGTACATAATTAGTTCATACACTCTAATGTGCACATAATTAGTTCATACACTCTCACATGTACATAATTAGTTCAAACACTCTAATGTGTACATAATTAGTTCATACACTCTAATGTGCACATAATTAGTTCATACACTCTCACATGTACATAATTAGTTCAAACACTCTAATGTGTACATAATTAGTTCATACACTCTCACATGTACATAATTAGTTCAAACACTCTAATGTGTACATAATTAGTTCATACACTCTCACATGTACATAATTAGTTCAAACACTCTAATGTGTACATAATTAGTTCATACACTCTCACATGTACATAATTAGTTCAAACACTCTAATGTGTACATAATTAGTTCATACACTCTCACATGTACATAATTAGTTCATACACTCTAATGTGCACATAATTAGTTCATACACTCTCACATGTACATAATTAGTTCAAACACTCTAATGTGTACATAATTAGTTCATACACTCTCACATGTACATAATTAGTTCATACACTCTCACATGTACATAATTAGTTCATACACTCTAATGTGCACATAATTAGTTCATACACTCTCACATGTACATAATTAGTTCATACACTCTAATGTGCACATAATTAGTTCATACACTCTCACATGTACATAATTAGTTCAAACACTCTAATGTGTACATAATTAGTTCATACACTCTCACATGTACATAATTAGTTCATACACTCTCACATGTACATAATTAGTTCATACACTCTAATGTGCACATAATTAGTTCATACACTCTCACATGTACATAATTAGTTCAAACACTCTAATGTGTACATAATTAGTTCATACACTCTCACATGTACATAATTAGTTCAAACACTCTAATGTGTACATAATTAGTTCATACACTCTCACATGTACATAATTAGTTCAAACACTCTAATGTGTACATAATTAGTTCATACACTCTAATGTGCACATAATTAGTTCATACACTCTCACATGTACATAATTAGTTCATACACTCTAATGTGCACATAATTAGTTCATACACTCTCACATGTACATAATTAGTTCATACACTCTAATGTGTACATAATTAGTTCATACACTCTAATGTGCACATAATTAGTTCATACACTCTCACATGTACATAATTAGTTCATACACTCTAATGTGCACATAATTAGTTCATACACTCTAATGTGCACATAATTAGTTCATACACTCTCACATGTACATAATTAGTTCATACACTCTAATGTGCACATAATTAGTTCATACACTCTCACATGTACATAATTAGTTCAAACACTCTAATGTGTACATAATTAGTTCATACACTCTCACATGTACATAATTAGTTCATACACTCTCACATGTACATAATTAGTTCATACACTCTAATGTGCACATAATTAGTTCATACACTCTCACATGCACATAATTAGTTCAAACACTCTAATGTGTACATAATTAGTTCATACACTCTAATGTGCACATAATTAGTTCATACACTCTCACATGTACATAATTAGTTCAAACACTCTAATGTGTACATAATTAGTTCATACACTCTCACATGTACATAATTAGTTCAAACACTCTAATGTGTACATAATTAGTTCATACATTCTCACATGTACATAATTAGTTCAAACACTCTAATGTGTACATAATTAGTTCATACACTCTCACATGTACATAATTAGTTCAAACACTCTAATGTGTACATAATTAGTTCATACACTCTCACATGTACATAATTAGTTCATACACTCTAATGTGCACATAATTAGTTCATACACTCTCACATGTACATAATTAGTTCAAACACTCTAATGTGTACATAATTAGTTCATACACTCTCACATGTACATAATTAGTTCATACACTCTCACATGTACATAATTAGTTCATACACTCTAATGTGCACATAATTAGTTCATACACTCTCACATGTACATAATTAGTTCATACACTCTAATGTGCACATAATTAGTTCATACACTCTCACATGTACATAATTAGTTCAAACACTCTAATGTGTACATAATTAGTTCATACACTCTCACATGTACATAATTAGTTCATACACTCTCACATGTACATAATTAGTTCATACACTCTAATGTGCACATAATTAGTTCATACACTCTCACATGTACATAATTAGTTCATACACTCTAATGTGCACATAATTAGTTCATACACTCTCACATGTACATAATTAGTTCAAACACTCTAATGTGTACATAATTAGTTCATACACTCTCACATGTACATAATTAGTTCAAACACTCTAATGTGTACATAATTAGTTCATACACTCTCACATGTACATAATTAGTTCATACACTCTCACATGTACATAATTAGTTCATACACTCTAATGTGCACATAATTAGTTCATACACTCTAATGTGCACATAATTAGTTCATACACTCTCACATGTACATAATTAGTTCATACACTCTGTGTACGTAATTAGTTCATGCACTCACATATACATAATTAGTCTACACACGTTCATATACATAATTTGTTCATACACTCGCACATATACATAATTAGCTTATATTCTTTAATGTGTACATAATTGTTCACTCTCACATATAAATAATTAGTTCATACACTCTTGCATTTATGTGGGGTTGAATCACATAGAAGCAAAGTGAGGCTGTAGGATTCAGACAGGGCTACTGCAAAGCTTAGGCCTAACCCTTTATAGTATTAAAGCTTTGTGCCAAATTGAACCATCTTCCTCTTCATTTCCATCACCTCTAGCTTCTCAACTTCTCTACCTTCACTGACCACGTTTCTGCCCCATGCAGTAGTACTGGTCACACAGCTGTTTTGTATACCTTATTTTTCAGCTGCTTTGGCATTCTTCTGTCATGTACTACTCCTGACACTTTGTGCTGGTTGGCTGCAGCCATTCTCATTCTAGCTTTGACCTCCTTGTTCAGACTTCCCTTCTCCTCAACAACCCCTCCCAGATACCTGAAGTTGTTAATCCATTCTTCTATTTTCTCTTCAGTCTCAGTTTTCAGCTTCTTTTAATTCCCCCATTTGTTGTCTTGACAGCTGTCTTGTTTGTACTCAGTTCCTTTCCATGTGTCTTCAGTTTTGCATTGTCTTCTCCTATCACTGGCTGAAGTTTCTATTCAGATTCTGCTTGTAGTGTCGCATTGTCCACCTACAGCAGCTGTGTTGATCTGTCCTTTGTGAACTGTTTGATAATGAAGTCCATAAGCCATATGAACAGCAGTGGGTTCAGAGCTAAATCCTGATGCATGGTCACTCCCACTGAAAACCCCTCTGTAAGGCCAAATACTGCACCCATTTATGCCAATATATTGTTATCCTATTGGCAAAAAAGGGCTTTTACCTTAGTATTCATACTTAGATGACATTATTATTTTATGGTCAGGTAACAACCAAGCACTTGATGTAGTTTTAATTTACCTTTCAGCTACAACATCTTTTCAGGCTTATGCCTAGAAAGGTTCAGTGATATAGCAGTGAAAATTTACAAAGACTTTGGTCAAGGTTTTTTTTCAGTCTAGAATTTTCAAAAAAACTCACTCTCTCTAATGTCTGTTTACATTTTAGTAGTTCACATCCTTACAAAAAAGCCAGCCTAGTTATGGGTCAAATAGTAAGGGTGTCTACACTGATAATTGACAATGTTTGTATTAGTGAATTGAACAAGTTAACTGACTTGCTATTGGAGAGAGACAGACATTAGCTTATGAATTTTGTTGAGAAAAATGGCAAATGAAATGAAGGAAGGAATGCATATTAGATATGCTCCTATTTTGAATGATGATTTTTTTCTACAAGGAGAATGAAATGTGCTATGACTGGAGCTGTGTTTTTTCAGATCTTCTGATGCTAACAGTGTTATTAATGCTGGTAAGACAAATCGGGGAATACATTTTAATTCAGACTTGAAATGGAGGTTGGGACAGACATCAATTGTATTTAGTAGAAACAGGAGTATTAATAGCCAAATACTCCTCCCATCATTGCGCTGCCCTTCATTTGTTAAATTGGCTTGAACTCACCAACTATCTAGACTATCTTCAAATTACTACAGCCCACAGAGTAATATTTCAACCTACTAAATGCCCTGCACTAACATCCTACAACCATACACCCCACATAGAACTCTAAGATCCACTCACCAAAACCTCTTCACTGTCCGCAAACCCAACCGGCCTGCTGGTCAGCTTCTGCTATCCTTTTCCATAGCCAAAAAAAAGGAATTCTCTTCCTTCCTCACTAAGGACTTGTGAAAACTTTGATAACCGTAAAACTCAGCTACATTCCTACATTTCCTCTAATTGGAAATGCAACTGCACGCTCCCCACCTAGCCTACTAATCACCTTACTCCATCCTGAATTATTAAACTCCTGCCTAACTCTGAATGCAAGCTAATCTAACATAAATGTACATATTGTAAATAGCTCATTCCACCGTTCCTCTCTACTTCAACTAAGTCATTACTCTCTTTCAGTGAAGTCACCACTGCCATCTTAAATATTTAAATGCTATGTAACCAAAGAATTATTCATGTAATTGTAAATGGGTTTACTATGATTGCATGTGTAACTTAACTATGTAATGCGGAACTTTTCTCCCCGGGCCTCCACTGAAAACAAGCTCTCTGAGTCCAGTGGACCTTCCAGGTCATCAAACTGGAAATAAATAAATAAATAAATAAAATACATTAAAAATTTTTTTAAATCCAAAAATAAATGAGCGAGAGATGAAAAACTGTGGAAGTTGTATATTTTGTAAATACATTAATGGCAGTACATACAGTGGTGAAAAGTCACCAGAGGGTTACTGCCTTGGCAGTTTTGATGATAACACATCAGGAGTAGTAAATGAAAAGTCTTTCATGTGATTCCTTTTACAAAGGTTAACTGAAAGATCATTTGTAAAATTGAAAGAGATATGTAAAAAAAAAAAAAAGAGTCAAACAATGCATTAAATAAACATGCTTTGATTTATAATTATTTTAAGAAAGTTGTATTTTTTATTCTAGAGAAGGAAGTGAAAAATATTAAAGGAGAGCATGGGAAACAAAGTTAGACGATAGATAATTGTTTTGTCCACTATATCTGAATTCTAACGAACCACCAGAGTTAAATGAATATATGTCTATTTCTAGTGTTCTGAAACACACCAGTAAAATAATGATTGCATTCAATGATATGTTTGTGCGTTTACAACTTTGTAGGTTAAACAGTATTTCTTAACAGGAAAATATTTTAGAAGGGTATTAACTATCATGCTTTTTACTATCATATGACTGGGTCATGTCCTTCATAGGCCTATGGGTTTATAGGAGATTACTAGGCCAATGGCTTAAGAGACCTTACAAGCCTAGCCAATATAATCTAATTTTACCTAATATATGACTCCTAGGGGCAAGAGGATGGAATGGATTTGTTCCAATCCTTGAGTGTCTTACAGATTGCCCCTGCCCATAAGGAGGCATTACCCCAAGTGAATTTGTGATTCTTCATCCATTGATCCAAACTGTGTTTGAAGAAGGCCAGGGAAGGTCTCTGCTTAATGTGAATAGGAAGTCTGTTCCAAACAAGGGGCAGCCTCTGAGACACAAATCTGTCTCTCCAGCATGCTTTGTTTGATTCTCTGACTAAGTTTGGATCCCTAGATAGGCTGGATTTATGAATGCCTTGCAGGTTAGGCATAGGTCACCCCCTAATAGTCGGTAGGGGACAGTGTAAAGGTGTAGGGCTTTTAGTCTATCTGCATAGTTCATGTTGTTTAACCCTGTATTTTCTTTGTGAGGAACCTCTGAGGTTGCTCCAGGTGCTGTTAAGTGCCTAGTCAAGTACATGCCAAATGGTGCATCGTACTCAATTATTGGTCTAATGAGGGCTGAGTACAGTAGGACTATAAGTTGTGTCACATGGGACTTCCTACTATGGACACATGGCAGTCAATGCTCAGGCAACTATCTATCTGTGAGTCTACTATTAGGGCTGTGCTACTGATATTGTAATTTGGAGGGGTGTTTCACATTCCAAAGGATTTGATAATGCATTTTTTCACATTTAGTTTTAGGCTATGGTACTGGCACCAATCATTTGTCTGATTTAGACTTTCCTGAAGGATATCTACATCACTGGGGGATTCAATGATTGCTCCTAGCATGCAGTCATCAGCAAACGTTGTCATCCAGAGACCTTCCACATTAGTCTTGACTTCAGAGGAGTATATTCTGAACAAGAGTGGTCCCAGCACTGAGCCCTGTGGCACACCACTAGTAATTGACCTCTTGCTGGCTCAGGTTCACCTGCTTTAACCGCATGTGTCCTGTCTGTGAGCCAATTGGCTATCCATCTGGTGATGTAGGGATTTATATAATTCTAATACCTGAGTAAGGAATTGTGTCAAATGTCTAGACCAGGTTGAGGTAGGTGGTATGTACTGTTTTACCCTCATCCATGGCCTTTGTGACTTTCTCAGATAAATCCACCAGATTCAGTATGCATGACATGCCCTTGACAAAGCTAAATTGGGTCAGATCCAGTGTTTGGAGGCTTCTTATACAGTTATTTATCAGGCCCATGATTATTGTTTCTATGGTCTTACACATAAGACTATTCAAACTTATAGGTTTGCAATTTATGCAGAGGGATGACTGTTGCTGTCCTCCACTCTGTCAGGACAAAGC
This sequence comes from Protopterus annectens, assembly GCF_019279795.1. Classification (NCBI taxonomy): domain Eukaryota; kingdom Metazoa; phylum Chordata; order Ceratodontiformes; family Protopteridae; genus Protopterus; species Protopterus annectens. The sequence goes on from NC_056748.1 coordinate 164,817,413, forward strand.
CAGACCAGAGGCTGTGGTTAAATAGAGATCATAGTGGGCCTGATATTAAGCTGTTTAACAGACAAAATGGTATATCATCATGCCCCAGTGAAGCCATGTTATTAACTTTAGACAGCGAAGTGACAATTTGTTCTTTGATGATAATTGGCAGAGGAATGGTGGAGGGTAATTCTTGGGGGGATTGGGGGTGATAAGGAGGTTAAATTTGAGCTGAATTTGTCAGCCAGCAAATTTGATATATCTTCTGGCTGAGTAAAGGTGATGCCATCCACAACAAATTCTACACATTGTTGGGTGTTGCCCTTAAGACATAACTGAAATATGCCTTACGGTTATCCTTAGCTTTGGAAGTTATTTTTACCTCAAAGTCTGCCTTCAAACTAGTTCTGTTATTCACTTGCTTAGATTAATGAGGGACTTTTTGCTGTGCTGTACACATTCTCACTTACTACTACACAGGATTTTCTTTCTTTTGTTATACAACTTATTAATACCAGGGATCCACCAGGGTGGATTATTTTTGCGGTTTGACCTTGGTTTATTTTTGTCTGGTTCTGCTGTTTCCATGCAGTTATTTATATGGTTGCATAGGGCTTTTGTGTACATCTCTGCATATGTTTATTTATTTTCTGGATTTGGAGGAGCTTGGAAATAAGCTATGCTGTGCCTTAAAGGAGAACAGCACATGCAGACTGAAAAAAACATGTTTGTTTTACGAAGTCTTGATGTTTCCTATATTTTAACACTAAGTTTGGACTCTCTCTCTATTTTTTTATATTTTTAAATGTAATTCCAGAGTCTGCCCAGATGAGGTCTGGCATCTTGATTTTTTTTAGTTTATCTCCAGATATCCCGTAATATAGTGATTGGCTTTAAAATATTACACCATAGTCCCTAAGCTCCTGTCAATATATTGACTTTACATGTGTTTTCACGTATACCCTGGTTTCTTTTTGGCAGTCAGGTTTAATTACAGTTTCTTGCTTTTCAATTACTACTTAAAGGGATAATCACACAGAACAGTATTCTCAGCCCGTGAATTTTCTCTCCTGCTGTGAGCTATCAACTACAGTAGCAGACAGCTCAAATGTGCCAGTCTGACAGATATGAAGGGAGGTGTTTAGGGGGAGGGGAGATTAATTTGACTACAACTCAGGCATAACAAAAGAATGAAAACTGGTCACTTCAGAAAGAAAAAAGAAGTAGCAGGCACTGAGCATAGTGTTCTGTTTATACATGAAAAGACAGGTAAAGTCAATGCATTGACAGGACCTTAGGGGCTATGATGTAATATTTTAAAGCCAAACACTGCAAAGTGGGATACTTAGAGGTAGACTAAAAAATCAAGATGCCAGCCCCCATGTGGGCAAACTCTGGAACTGCATTTAAAAATATATAAATAAAGTACATAGAGTCCAAAAGTAGTGTTAAAATGCATGAAACATCAAGACATACTAAAATAAACATGTTTTTTCAGTCTGTGGCTGTGGTTCTCCTTTAAAAAAGGTGTAATTTACCTTAGAGAAGTTCTTTAAAGTTTTTGGGGTTAGGTGGGGGGACTAGTTTTAGTTTGTTGGTTACCTGTGAATGCGATAGCTTAGAGAAGTTCTTTAAAGTTTTTGAGGTTAGGTGGGGGGACTAGTTTTATTTTGTTGGTTACCTGTGAATGCTATATGCTAGTGATACCTTAGAGAAGTTCTTTAAAGTTTTTGGGGTTAGGTGGGGGGACTAGTTTTATTTTGTTGGTTACCTGTGAATGCTATATGATAGTGATACCTTAGAGAAGTTCTTTAAAGTTTTTGGGGTTAGGTGGGGGGACTAGTTTTAGTTTGTTGGTTACCTGTGAATGCTATATGCTAGTGATACCTTAAAGAAGTTCTTTAACATTTTTGGGGTTAGGTGGGGGGGCTAGTTTTAGTTTGTTGGTTAGTTGTGAATGCTATATGCTAGTGATACCTTAGAGAAGTTCTTTAAAGTTTTTGGGGTTAGTTGGGGGGACTAGTTTTAGTTTGTTGGTTACCTGTGAATGCTATATGCTAGTGATGCCATTCCTCTGTTTTAGCTGATTTAATTCTTATGAAGTCATATTGATTAATGGGACAAACGTGCTGCACGTTTGTTTTTTAAGTATATTTCATTAAAATGTATGGCCTCTGGTGATAGTGGTGTGGATTTATTCTTTAGTTGTCAGTATTTCTTCTTAACCTGCTCAGTCTTTTCTATCCTGCACTTTTTCCTGTATTCATTCTTTCGTCTGATAATTTCTGGACTTCTGAATTCTAACACTAGCTTTGTTTATGTACCCTATTTCTAAAGTTATCTTGGCCGCATAGCTGTTCTTTAACTTACTACTTCCTCTTCTTTCTGAGGTGATAGTGCCCTGAGTATTTCCTGAACTCCTGCTTTCACCTCAATCATTTTTCAGTTCTGTGGCTTAGTCTCTATTAACATTGGAGCCTTCTTCCAGTGCTTTTTCCTTACTAGGAGGAAGTCCACCTGAGTTGCCTCCTGACCACTCTTGTATATGATCTTGTGACTATTTCTCCTTTTGAATCATGTACTGGTCACAATTTAGCCATTTGCTAGAAAGAAGTCTAGAATGGCTTCTCTTTCTTTTTCCTGTTGTCCTACACATGTGGACCCAGGAAGTCCTTATACCTGTTATATTGGTCCCAATATGAGCAGTCATATCCCCCATTATTAATATCAACTGATGTTGTTCTGCTTTGTCTAGTATCTCCTGTAAGTACTACCTGAACAGACTGTTTGTCTCACCATCACAACCCTGCTGCAGGGCATAAGCTAAGGTTATAAATACTGCCATATCTTTAACCTAGAGTCTGATTGTCATGAGTCTATCACTAATTCGAATGGTAGTCTGGCAGTTAGTGGAGAGGATTAAGTCTATAAGTTGTTATCAAGCTACTTCCTGTGTTGCAGGTTTGATTCCCTCGGCATTCATTTGCCTGCTGTGTGACACTGAACAAGTCACTTAACCAGGCAGTGCTTTCAGTAAGTTGTGAATTTCAGGTACACTCCTTAATGGTCTATATCCTTCACTATCTTCAAAAAACTGTCCTTCATCACAATACACACACCATTTATATTCTGTCCACCCCCAAGTAGTACACTCTTGATCCCAAGCTAAGTGGCTTTGCTGCACTGTACTCCATCTTGTCTCCTAGATATACAGAATATCCAGTTTCCTCCTTACCATCATGTCACCCACTTCCAACCTGTATCCTGTCAGTGAACCTATATTCAGTGCCACAATCCCTAGTTCATTTTTGATAAGTTAATAGGTTTTACAACCAGCTTTCACTCAACAGAATTACCCCAGGTATCCCAGGCTGGGAAACTGCACACTGGACAGCCTGTACATACCTCTCAACTGTCCAGATTTTTGTCTCAACATTTCAGTCTGTTCCTCATAAAATGTGTGGTCTTCTGGCAAATCACTGGAATGATCTGAGGAATGAAGTCACTAAATAAATAAATAATGACATACATCTGAGTTTCAGACTTCATATTCTTTAGAAAATATATGTTAACACAAGCCCTGTTATTCTAGCTACTGTCTAACTTTATAAGAGCAATATTTAAAATCTGACCCTATTTTTGGGCCTTTGTCCCCCCCATTATGACAGGCCTTGTCCAGATTTCTTGGGCTAAGACGTTGAGAGGTATGAGCCAGTAGCTTTACTGATCCAGGGCTGCTGAGCTTTATGGCAGGCACACGCTGGCTAATAGCGGTACAGAGACCCTCCCACTGTTAGCATGGGTCCCTGTCGTAGCTTCCATCCTTAGTCCACTTATCACCGATAAATACCTGTATACACTTTTGGTGTCATTTATCAACATGGCCAAATCACCTAAAGCCAGTTTTTACACCATCAAATGGCTAGCTCCCATAAGGCACTCAGACTTTGCCTAACACATGGTATTTTTAGAATGAACAAAATCATTACCCTGGATAGAAAAATAATTTCTAGTTTTAATTTTGCATTCTGTGCATGTCTTTGCCTTCCACATGGGTGTTATTTGAATTGAAGGAACTCATTATCCAGGATAAAAAAGTGATAGCAACCCAGGTCCAGATAATATTCCAGATTGGTTTTGGACTGAAATTTTAAAATAATTAACAATAAGCATCACTCTACTTTCACTAACTTGCTAGACTTTATCTTGTTAACATGGCTTTGAGTTCTGGTATTGGAGTTATGTGGTAGCATATCTTGATTTGTCAAAGATTTTTAAATGTATCCCACACCTTATTATTATAGCCTCCTTAAACAGCTCCAAATAAACCGTTATATGATTTGATGGGTTACTATTTCTTTGTGTAATAGATACCAGAGATACAGAATCAATAATTACTCTTCAAATTGGGAAAGAGCACACAATGGAGTCGTGGGACCAATGTTATTCAAAGTAGTTGTTGTTGTTTTTGTTGTTGTTGTGTCTTTTGGCTTTTCCCGGTTAGGGGTCGCCACAGTGGAACTCCGGTCCGCTAATGATTGGCAGTAGATTTTTACGTGCCGAGTTGCCAGCTCTGATGCACAACCTTCAATGAAGGTACGCCCATTCATGCATGTCTCCACACAGAAGACGCTTTAGCTGAGAATCGAACAGGACAACATCTTACTGTGAGGTGACAACGCTACTGCAGCACCACCACCGCAGTCCTATATTATTCAAAATAGTGTTTTTCATTTTTTCCAATATGTAAATTATACTGGCTAATTAAGTATGCTAATGATATTAAAACTTGAGCTTTGGCAAACTTAGTGTGTATCTGCATATGGAACAATCATATCCTGCAAATCAGTCCTAATAAATATGGCATTATGTTTTAGGAAAATCTTCACCTTGGTCTGACTTTGTTTTTGGTGATTTAAAACTTAATATAATGAATGAATGAATACAGGGATCTGGATGTAATAGTTAGTAGCCCAAAATATGAAGCACAGGCTAATAAAATGTAAAGCTAAGGGAATTCTGGGATTTATAACCAAGTAACAAGTAACTGTGCTACCATGATAAAGTTATTTGTTGCATATTTCTGACCAGTAATTGAGAAAACGTAATTATTTTGCAGTTATAGTAAATGTGATTTGCTTACCCTTGAAAATATAAAGGGTAATACACAAAGAGAATTCCACCCTTTAAGATGTTTCCCTATAAATGTTAGACTTGGAATTCTGAGATTGTACTCAATCAGGTATAGGCATCTTTGGGTAAATTGTGTTTTGCTTATCAAGCAAACCATAATGAGGAACTGAGAGAATTAATGGATACTGAAGTTTTACAAGAGAGGTGGACATACATTTAGAACTAATAAATATAGCACAACACTAAGAACACACTTTATAATATAATCCTGGGTCAGTTTATAGGAGACAATTATTATCTTTAAGAGGCCCTAAGATAAATGGATGGCTCATTCAGTTTATTTACTGAACCTGGAAACTGCATTTTTATTGACCCTAATGTAGATACTCTACCTATGTTTTGAAGAAACTCCACTCAGACACAAAGAGAACATGCCAGTCCCACTCAGACATTTGCTCACAGGTGAGAGTCAAGCCCTATACTTTTTGCTGGGAAGGTGAAGACCTTAAGCATTATGCCAAACATTAATAATAATAATAATAATAATAATAATAATAATAATAATAATAATAATTGTAGAAAACATTACTTTTATTTCATTGCCCATTAACTTTAGATGTCTGTAGTTCTGTATTTTCAGTGAATTGTGCTGGTCATTTATAATTGTCTGTGTTCTAAAACTTACATTCCAGCTCTGGTCAGATTCTGTTAAATCACTATTGAAAAAAAAACTTTTTATGAAATTTTAGCAGAATTAAAATTCCAGTTTAAAAGTTGAACCTGTGATAATTTTTATATGTGGTTTACCTGACCTTCGCTTATTGTGTTTTTATTAGAATGAAGTTTGTAGCTCAGAGCTTTGTTGAGCTTTTTTTCCCATTTTTGGGGTGATTTATCTGACTCTGATGACAACCCATGAACAAAAACATTGAGCACTTCAAAAGTGCAACCTTAACAACTGAATGGGTGACTGCAAACTCACCCTTGGGGGTTGGCACCTATGTCCTTCATGGGCAGGGGCAGTCTGTGCTGATCACAGAATTGCTGTGCTAACAATGACCATCTAACTATGGTCAATAAGGGAACTTGGGTTATTACATGGCTACGCTTGTAAAGGCCCTAGGCCCATTAGCCTAGTAACCACCTATGAACCTATAAAAAGAAGAAACTGTACACAGACACCAAACATAAGAAGTACAAATGTGAGAGGTTCAATAGCAGAAGCCTAAATCCTTATGCCTTGATTTAACATACAATACAATCCTTATGCCTTGATTTAACATACAGTACAATCCTTATGCCTTGATTTAACATACAGTACAATACTTTTACTGGTATAGTTATAAACATCTTATCAGTTTCTTACTTCCTCTTTTTATTTTTAAACACATTAGGTACTTTTTCCTTTACTTTAAAAAATCTGTTTCCTTAGCTGGTAAGTTTATTCTCATTGGAATCTGTTTAGTCAGTCACCACAAAGTGTCTGTGCCCATCCGACCTCTTACCTGAATCCCAAGTTCATAACCCACCCCACTGTACCCGAGAAGAAAGCCCTGTGGGGTAACAGGAAAACTAGGGCTGGTACTCATGATCATTACAGGTAAGTGTGCTAGCTGGACACAAGTGCAGCCAATGTGATTCCTAGGGATATGCTATGCATTTATGCAAACCTTGATAAGTCACCGAGAAGGTTATATAAAATGACTATATATCTGACATTTTAATGAGAACATGTATGCAAATGCTGCACTAATTTTATAATAATAGTTTTTCCTCACTTCTTTGACTCAGATTAGCGTTTGCATATGCACATGTACATTATATAAAGATAAGCAACTTCTTTTGTAGTAACTTCGCAACTGGAGAAAATCCTGCTTTGAGCTGTTTGCTTGCACCATACCACAAGGTACCCGAAGCAGTGTTCAGCGGCTTCATAGTAGGAGTTCAGGTAAAGGGTGACTCATTGCAACTTTGCAGAGCAGGAAGTGTTTGTCTAGTTTATAGTGATAGTGGACAGAGATATTATAAGGAGTTTGTAAACTTGAAGTTGTTAAGCCCACAGGCTAGAACTTGGGGAATGCATGGCCTCTACCCAGTCTTGTGGATATCAGGGTAAGCATAGCCCTCATTATAATTGCCATGGGGACCTTTCTGAGACAGACTGTGTACACAATGGGTATCTCACAGGATTTTGCCTCAAGGATTCACCATCAGCTGCTTGACATAGTCCTACTCCATGTGAATGAACATCTCCTTCCCAGTGTCACCACAGGACCCAGGCCCAGCAGCATGTATGCCTTTTACAGAATAGCACAATTCCCTGAGATACTTGCTGCAATAGACTGTAGCCATGTGGCTATCAGGGCCCCACCTGGACCACAGGAAGGGGTACCACAATAGGAAGGGTTACCTTTCTATCAGCTGCTAGGTAATCTGTGATGTATATGGCTGTATCACCACTGTATAAGCTTCACATCTCTGACAGACCCATTATTCTTTGCTTTTACAATATTTTATTCATTTGAACCTGAATATGGATTCCTTAAATGAGTATGCAATTAATGATTTTCTAAAGCACAAATATCCTGTACAGTGTAATAAATGCTATGCATATTTAAAGGTAACAGTTGATAACAGCAGTAAGCTGTGTTCCTCGTGCCAAAACTTAGATGATTTGATTACCATTGTTCAAAGTAAATACAGACAATGATGATGATTGCACTTGTGCAATTGGCATGGCTTGGAGAACAGTTGTTTCATATATTAATGACTGGACTGATGAACTAAATAATGTTAGGCAAAGAACAAATGGAACACATTTAGGAAATGATGCATCTATTGTCTGTAAAGATCATTCAACCCCTATGAAACAAGACAATGCCCCTGACAACTTTGGAATTCTGGATGCAAGTAGAAGGAAACAAAAAAAGAAAGAAAGGAAGAAGTTCACAACAAATAACAATGAAGAAAAAGAAACTGACCAATGACTGTAAAGGAAAGAGAATACGTAGTAAAAAGGATTCTACTTTGTTATGTAACACACAGGTGACAGGGAATGAAGATATCTGTCTATCAGAAAACCATCAGTCTACAGAAAAAGGCATCACCTGTCCAATGGAAAAGGTAGAAAAAAGAGGCAAGGGGCGGGTGAAAAGGAAGAAATCAAAACTGAATGTGGAAGGATTGAAGAACATTACTGTAAGAAAAAAGAAGAGAAAGACAGATGTTGACTTCATGGCTCAAGTTGTGGATTTACAGTGCCAGCTGGATGAGAATTTAATACACAATGAAAACAGTGGAATTAATAAGACTAATAGTGATGAAGATCTATCCTTCGTAACAATTGAAAGAGCAGATATTACTGTATTAGAAGATGAAGATTCTTCAGAACTGGCCAGCAAAGATTTTCTTGTAATTGGAGATTCAGTTATAAGAAGAATTATATTTTCAGAGATGATAATGAACATCTAATAGTTTTATGCTTGTCAGGAGCAAAAATAGAAGATGTGAGACAAGCCTTGGAACGCCTTAATGTAAGGAAGTACAGATCTGTTTTATTCATGTTGGTACAAATGTTATCCCTAAGGGTTCTCTGACAGTTAATAGGGAGCTGACAGCCCTCTTAGATAATATAGCTTATACTGGTGTTAGACGTATTTTTCACAAATCGCCTACAGAAAGGACAGTCAGGTCACCGTGAATGAAAAGATTTTTGGGGTAAATACCTACATGGAAAAAATGTTCTGTTTTAAAAAATGGAAATGTGTAGAGCATCCAAGCCTAGTTTTGGGCCCACATGTTCAGATAGGATGGTGTGCATTTGTTAAAATCAGGGAAGAGAATTTTTACAGCAGACATTTTGTAATATTTGACAAGCACTACGCAGGATTTTTGTCAGGTTGAAAATTTGACAATTCACAGATAGCAACATTTGATGAATCTCTGATGGTTGTTACTGCTAGGAGTATTAACAATAAAGTTTTTTATTGGAAAATTTGCTATGTTTCACAAGATTGATGTTATTGTCTGTGAAATATTTTTAAAGAACAATGACTGGAAACCAGTAGTGTCAGGGTAGAAATGTTTTTACTGTAACAGACATTCTAACAAAAAATCAGATGGAGGTGTTATGATAGGGATTAAAGATAGTTATGAGACCTGCGATTATTACATGCTCAATGATAACACCAATAATATAGACTGTGTAACTGTGACAGTAAAGACAACCCTGGAACATATAACAATTGTTGGAGTGTACTGACCATCAAAGTCAAGTGCAGATGACCTAGAGGAATTCATACATTTCTTACATGAAACACAGGAGGGAAGAATAATATTAGCTGGGGACTTAAATTTACCAGAAACAGACTGGAATAATATTGATTCAATGATGTTAGTAAGGAAATTATTTACAACGTACATTCAGGAACAACAATTGCTTCAAATTGTAAAAAACCTACCAGGGGCAGAACATACTAGACATTGGGAGGAATTCAATAAAGCCTACCTGTTTTTTTTTTCATGTAGGCATCGTGGCTCAATGCCAACATGGGACTGAGCATTTTTAGATCCAGTAAGTGCTGCTTAGGGACGCGTATGCATGTGCAAACACAGAAACTTCCATGGCATGCAAATGGCCTCATAAGCAGGTGAATCTCATGCAAATGAGGCAGGTACACCAACCAACATGCAGAAAGCATCTGTTCAGGCCCCATGTCAGTGTCCCAAGGGTGCCGGAACCATAGGGTGAAGGGGAGGGAATGGTCCTCCACTTTTACAGCTGCAAGACCATCTTGTCTCTTGGGAAAAAATAAAAATTAATGGGTAGCCTGATCCCAGCACTAAGCGACACAGGAAATGACATAGGACCCCAGTGGCAGGGGGTGTACCCTGGCCATGAGGCTTCAACAATTAAAAAATAAATTCCATGGTGGCAGTGTCTTCTTTAAGGAGGACCCATGCATCATTCTTCTTTAGAATGGTCCCGTACTTCTGTGAATGCATTCCTGTCTTCCCATGCAATTTAAAATACTCTGTACAAGTACAGCTGTTAAGGAGAGCTCTCAGTTGTTATCTGAGTGTTTTTTGCTTCCAGGTAAGGAGAATTTTCTGTCCAATCACATTTGCTGCTGCCCAATTGTTTTTCATGGTTCCTGTTTTTATTGCTGTCAGAGTCTGTTTTTTTACTGCTGCCAGACCACAGTCATGCTTATTCAGGGTGTGTGTGCATGTGTGTAATGCCCTTGTTAGGTATATCTGGTGGTTAGTGTTACTCAGGTTCAAATCCTGTACCTTAGGTACAAGAAACAAGAGCCTGAATTCTCTACCCATACCACCACCACTTGTGATTCAAGGAGTTCAGTCCATAGCTTTCAACTGTCCAGAGTTTCACAGAATATTTGGCTCATATTTTTGGTCTATTCCTCTTACATTTTTGTGGTTTTCTGGCAAATCAGTGAGAACTGAATTCAGTAAATAATGATAGCCCTTTAAGTTTCAGTCTTCCTATCTTTCAGGAAACACGTTAACACAAAACACTTTATTCTAGCAACTTTCTAAGATTATACAAGCAATGTTTAAAATGTGTATCTGGTTTTGGGCCTTTGCCTCCCCCCCCAATAAATTTTGTCTTTTTCCAGATGTCTTGTGCTGCAAAGTTGAGAGATTTAGTTGAGTGTCAAGTGGATTTTAGAAGGAGATAAGATCTTCAGGGGAAGAGAAGTTTAGTGCTGCTTATGCCAAGAGTGTTTGCATTGTTAGTAGCATAACAGGTCGTGTACTTGCTTTTGATGCCGAAGGCTGTGGGTTCTATTCCCACAGTATGCAGATGGATTGTTGATACTGTACTGTGTTGTACTTTAAAGGTAGTGGATGCTGTACTCCTGTGGAGGTCCTCCTTTGGAGGAGTTACCTAGTAACTATGAACCTGTTATCAGTTTGCCATCCATTCCCTTTTGGAATATTACCAGCTGATCAGTTTTTTAATGTAACATAGGCAATTCTTCAAGGGCAACAGATACTTTTATTTGTAGATGAAACAATGAAATATAAAGTTGTTTGCTAGCAGCAACCTCTTCATTAGTTACAGATCCCTTTAATGTGGAATTATTTTGATGGCTTTTACTTCTGCAGAGATTGTGCATATTTATTGATATTGGTGGATTATAATGACAGAAGTTTGAGTAGACATTTATGATGGACATTTTCTGAAATGGACAGTTTTATCATTATTGCTTCACAAATTTTGTTTCATTGCTTACTGGAAAAATTTTCAAAACAATAAATTTAAAACACACTTTAGCAAGTGTGCTGTATTATACAAGGAATATAATGTAATACAATCAAGAAGGTGAATCAAAGAATGCATACATGTATGCATGCCTCTAAAAGTGCATAAGGAGCCTAGAGATTGAAAACAGCCCAAAGGTAAGCTTAGTCCTCCACTGGCCAGATAAAAAATGAATGTGGGTTTTCATGCCGTTTCAATGAATGTGAGTTTTTAGGGGAGAGAAGTTTATTGCTCATGCTGAGTCTGTTTTCATTGCGAGACTGTTGTTTGTTTAGCAAATGGCTCGGTGTCTGTGCTATTTTATTTCAATTTCTGTAATCATTGTAGAAGTAAATAAGAAAACAGTATGCACACTGACAGGATTGAACAGTTTTTATGGTAACTGAGGAGAAATAATTCTCAAAAACCCAAACAGTTGCAGAACAAAGCTTAGTTCATAAAACCAAGACTGGATGCAGTATGAAACAAACCAAACAATGCTGATACTGAACAAGTGTTTAATAAAACAAAGCTTTCAGGTCAAACAAACCCTTCATCAGTGTATAAAATACTAACGCATACAAACCATTTTATATATTACTAAAAATCACACAGCCATTAATTATTCAATTAACCAATCAATCCTAGTTAAAAAAAAACAATAGTTGCAGAAACACAGAACTCTATTTCAAACACATTTGTTTATACCTTAGTACAGGTTTTAAAGAAACAGTCTGATTTAAACCTGGTAATACATCAGCACAAAGGCATAGTATCCATTGATATTCCTTCATCTCAAGCATATTGTTAAGATCTCCCACTTGTATATCCTTACATATTCGATCACCCTAAAAGAGAATTTATGTGCATTTTCATATGTACTGATATGCTTAGCCAAGGAATTAGTGTCAGTATTTCTTCTTCTTTCTGAATGGTGCTCAGTTATTCTTTCCTTCAGTTTTCTGGTAGATTTCCCAACATAAAATGCCGGACATCTATTACAGGTAGCCAGGTATATTATATTCATTGTAACACATGTTGCTAGACCAGAAAATATATAACTCTTCCTAGTTATAAGGTGTTGAAAAGTATTATTTTTGTTAATGACTTCACAACAGCTACATTATTAGCAAGGAAAGGTACCTGATTTAGAGGCTGTTACCCCCCCCATTCTTGACACACGTGTCTTTATAACATAACCTCTGCTGTAAACTCTGACAGTTTCTGTATGAGAAACTGGGTTTCATACCAACTATGGGACATAATTCAGGTAGAGATGTTAATATGCACCAGATATTATTAATAATTCTTCACTGGGATTCATGCCAACTATGGGACATAATTCAGGTAGCAATGTTAATATACACCAGTTATTATTAATAATTCTTCACTGGGCTTCATGCCAACTATGGGACATAATTCAGATAGAGATGCTAATATGCACCATTTATTATTAATAATTCTTCACTGGGATTCATGCCAACTATGGGACATAATTCAGGTAGTGATGTTAATATGCACCAGTTATTATTAATAATTCTTCACTGGGTTTCATGCCAACTATGGGACATAATTCAGGTAGAGATGTTAATATACACCAGTTATTATTAATAATTCTTCTTACCTCAGAAGTAGCTCTGTTGAAAGCTGTAACAAAACGTAGCTTACCTACATCTAATTTGGTCTCCTTAGTTATAAAGGGTACTTCCATTGTGTTCATAGAGAAATAAGGTTTAGTACTATCATCCCTACAGCTCAAGACACATTCAATTTCCATATCTAGGGACTCCCTATTATAGCCCCTCTCCATAAATTCATCTTTCACTTCCTGCATTTGTTTCTTGCATTCTTCTATAGAGGTATTAAGTCTACTAATTCTAACAAACTGAGTTTTTGCAACACATTTAAACACATGTGGTGCGTGCATACTGTTTCAATGGAGAAATGTATTCCTATGTCTAGGTTTTTTATAAACAGTAGTTTGAATTTCAGTGCCATCAAACAAAATTCTCACATCCAAAAAGTTGATGCTAGTATCTGAACGTCATAGAAAAATGTAAAAAATCAGTGCTATATTTTAAATAGTTTAAAAACACATCTATTTCATCCCTACTACCATGCCAAACAAAAAATAAATCATCCACATATCTTTTAAAGTAAGTAATATTCTAAGAATATTGCTGTGGGCCATGATGTATAAATTCAGTCTCCCATTTATCCAGTACTAGGTTGGCATATGTATTAGCAATGGGAGTATCCATTGCTATGCCAGATATTTGATGGTAAATTTTTAATTGAAAACAAAATAATTATTATCTAGTACTAACTGGAGTAGTTCACATATAGTTTCACTGAATCTACCAGAGTATTGCCCATTGTTTTTTGGCAGATGAGTTAATATTTATTATATAAGGAAACACTTTAATTTTTTTAAGAATTTTATTAAATAATTATTAAAATGAACAAATATTTCCATGAAATTGTAACAATTTTTTTCTTTAAAGTTAAAAATAAAAAATTAAAAATACCTTCTAATATATAAACCAATGTAACTAAACTATGTACAAAGACGTTCATCATGCCAAAAACATCTTAATGCTACTGTAGGATTAATAAAAATCATCTGTTTACATAAATTAATAAACTATTTTCCTAGAAGTTCATAAATGATATTCCATGAATTATATAATGTAGTATTCCCAGATGATCTAGATTTAATAGTCAACATTTCCAAATTACATGTTTCAAGGAGTATATTTTTAAATTCCATAAATGTGGGTGCTATATTAGATTTCCAATTCTTAGTGATTGTTTTTCTAGCTATAGATAGTATAGACCAAACCAGTAGGTACTTATTCTCCTTTACACAATCAGGAACAAGAGTATGAAATAAAACAAGTGATTCAGATATAAAGAATTTATCAGTAAAAATTGTTTGCAACAAATTATTGATAGCATCCCAAAATTTTCTTAAATATATGCAATTATAAAACATATTAGACCAGTCTACATTCAATTCATTATTACATCTCCAACATGCTATATTCTTTTTAGAAAATATGCTTATATTATAAGGGGTGATGAATGATCTATATAAAAATCTCTATGTAAATAATTTCCACTTTAAAGAAGAAGTAGTCATACTTGCTGATTGTAAAATATTCAATTTGTCTTTCTCAGATGGGGGATTATTATTAATTAAAGAAAATATTTCCAATACTTATCTGATTGTATGTCTAAATCACATTTAATTGCCCTATAAATGTTTGATAACTTGTTTTTAGCAGGAGATTTATGCAAAACTGATAAACTCATGTATTGTATTAGTTTAGGAATTGTTTTTCTAGCTGTAGGAGACATAGAATCTAGTTTATTTAATGCATATTGCCTGGTTTCTTGAAGTTCTAACCATAAAAATGTATCAAGTTTATACTCTTCCAAGAGTGAACTATTATAGCAATAACCCATGCCTGGGTGTGGGTAATGCTGGATTTACCCACGGTTGGCATGGTTTGGTCATGAGGGCGAAGCCCAAGGGACCAAACAAAGCCAACCGTGGGTAAATCCAGCATTATCCATACCCAGGTGTGGTTATTATATATAATGACATTATTTAAGAAAAAAAATTACTTTTCTTAAATAATGGCATTGTATAATGCCTCCTTGCTGCCCTTCTGCAGCTGTCTGGTATTCTGCGGCAGTTCTGATGTACTGCACATGCGTATGCCTACACAGTACATCAGAGCTGTGGGCAAAAGCAACGGAGAAAGCAAGATCTCCGTTACTTTTTACAAACTGTTTCATTATGTTAAATGGGTATAACATGGCAAGACAGCTTTAAAAAAAGTAATGGAGTCTCCGTTGCTTTTTTTAAAGCTGTCTCACCATGTTAAACCCATTTAACATAGCGAGACAGTTTTGAAAAAAGCAACGAAGAAAGCAAGATCTCCATTGCTTTTTACAAACTGTCTCGCTATGTTAAATGGGTTTAACATAGCGAGACAGTTTTGAAAAAGCAACAGAGAAAGCAAGATCTCCATTGCCTTTTAAAGTGTCTTGCTATGTTAAATGGGTTTAACATAGCGAGACAGCCTTAGAAAAAGCAACGGAGATGCTCCGTTGCCTTTTTTAAAAGCTGTCTCGCTATGTTAAACTCATTTAACATAGCGAGACAGGCTGTAAACAGCAACAGAGATCTTGCGTTCTCCATTGCTGTAAAAAAAAAAAAAGAGTTATAACTCTAATTTACAACGTGCACGCTGACCAATCAGCGTGCACGTTTTGGAATATTAATAGGGTTCATGGTATAATGGATTTTAGCTCATTATTTATCATCATTTGGTGCCAAAATATTAAATGTTTTTGCTGAAATATAAACATTTTTTGCATAATCTGAAGAGAAAATGGGTCTGTGTGTGTAGGCTATAGGGAAGAGTAAAAAAAGCCAATCCTTATAGATATTATATTTAAATATATAATTTTTAAATGATTTTAAGAGAAAAATTATATACGTAGAGTTCAAATCAAGAGAAGAAAATTCAGAAATATAATCTTTTAACCTCCAAATAAAGGGATTACTAATTATATTTAGCTTATAGGAACTGTTCATATCTTTCATATTTTGTGACAATACCTCTATAAACTCCACTTAGTAGTGTATTCCACATCAATGAGATGAGAGATTGTATTAAATACTGATGAAATTGAATACATTTCTAAATTTGGTAAGGATATACCACCATTATTCCAATTATTCCTATGGCATGTTAATGTAATCCTTGGCTTATTTGGTAACCACAAAAAAATTCTGAATCATTGAATTAATTTTTTTAATTATTTGGTAAGAAGGAGGTATAGATAAAGATTGAATTATATATAAGATTTTGGGGAGAAGTATCATCTTTATTATTAAAAGTTTATCATCCATAGAAAATGGTAATTCGTTCCATTTATTTATTAAATTTTGTATACATAATAGACTTTTATTGTAATTTATTTGAATGGTATCTTTAATATTGTTAGTAATAATTATTCCTAAATATACTGTTTGTTGAGATTGAGCTATATACTCATTATATTCATTGGGTATATTGTATTTTTTGAACCTGTTAAAAGAATGTGTGTTTTATTATTATTAAAAGTAAAGCCGGAGTTTTGTTTAAATATTCCATGTTTTTTTTAAGTTTTTGTATAGATTCACTACTATTCCCAAGAGTGATCAATATGTCATCTGCAAACATTTGTATTGTAGATGACATAGTGGGGCTTAGTTTGTATCCTTCAGTATCTGTATCATGTCTTATTAAATTTGCCCATGGTTCCATAACTAATGAAAATAAAATATGGGATAAAGGACACCCTTGCTTACTACCTTTTATTATTGGTATATTTTGAGATATATTAGTACCAATTTTAACATAAGCTTGGCTACCCTTATATAGCTGAGTAATAAGATTGATAAAATTATTGGAGAAATTTAATTCCTTTAACAGAGTAAACAAATATTTCCATGTAACTGAGTTGAAGGCACAATTTATATCTAAAGTAACTAGGGTTACATTTTTTTTAAGATTTTTCACCGAATCAATTAAAGTTAATATTCTTTTAATGTTATCATATGAAGATCTATTTACTATAAACCCCGTTTGATCAGTATCAACTAAATTGGGTAAAAGTGTCTTAAGCCTTTCTGCATAAATGGACATAAATATTTTATAATCAGTGTTTAATAGGGAGATGGGTCTATAGGAGGAACATTTAGAGGGGTCTTTATTACTTTTTAATATAGGAGAAATAAAAGTGTATTTCCAAGAAGGTGGAATTAACTTTTTGTCCTGAACATGGTTAAATACTTTGTAAAGCAGTTTTAGAGCATTTATAGGTAGTAATTTATAAATTTCAGGAATGATGCCATCATTACCTGTTGCTTTGTTTTGCTTTAGTTTGGTAATGTGAGTTTGGAGTTCTTTGAAGGATATTTGTTTATCAGTAGAAATCCCTTGTTCCTCTGAAAGTCTTATTTTAGTGTATTTATTAATAAATGTTTTTATTTCCTCTTTAGAGTTAATTGCAGTAGATGTTTGGTTAATGTTTATAAAAAAATTCTCTAAATTCAGCTAATATATTATGAAGTTCCAATACCATTTTTCCCTTTTTAGGGGAGAATATTTCATTAATATGTTTAAATTTATTTAATCTTTTTGTTTTATTAGCAAGATTTTTTAAGGATTTAGGGTTAGAAGAGCAATTAATAAACTTGAATTTTTCTATATTGATCATAGTTTTATGTTTTAATATTTCTAAGTATTTATTTAACATATTTATTTCTTTCCTTTTATCTGATATATCTTTATCACCCATATTGCTAAGTTTCAAAGTGTCTAATTTACATTGTATATCCTGCAGCTCTTTATCCCAAGCTTTCTTTTTTTTTGTTGTACCAATTAATTATCCTACTATATAGATAAGCTTTTAGGGCATCCCATATGTAAATTTCTGACACATCATTTGTATTGTTAAGTTCTAAAAAAATCTGTACTTCTGTAGAAATGAAATCATTAAAATCTTTCAATTTTGTAATATAAGCTGGGATCCTTTTTATATGAATATTAAAAATTGGATTGACTACCAATTCAAAAATTATGGAATTATGATCTGATAGAGGACATGAAATCACTACTGATTTGTTTAAGGAATCTGTTAAATTATTAGAGATAAAAACTCTATCTATCCTCGAGTATGTCTATGGGAAAAAAGGTGTAAAACAAAGTAGTATCTAAGTAATTAATGTCTTTCAAAAAATAAGTATCTGAAAAATCTTTTAATAATTTAGATGATGTAGTTATTCTTCTCTTTCCATTAGTACTGGAGTCTTTGTAATATCTCCTGCCAAAACAATGTTCCCTTTAGAGAATAATATAATTTGATCTAGATGCTGTTTCACTGTGTTTGTCCTTATCCCTGGGATCCAATATATGTTGATCAATGTGAAAATGTTGCTGTTTAGCTCTATGGTGACTGCACAAAACATTCATTTATTATCCTTTTATACATATATATATATATATATATATATATATATATATATATATATATATTTTTTTTTAGGAAAAGGCATTATGTTGTTCCATAGGATAGCTACTCCTCTCTTTTTCTTTGTATGTTCAGAACTTACTAAAATCTTATATGTTTTAGAGTCAAGTCTGAATATATCATCTGTTAATAAGTGGGTTTCTTATAAAAATACTAACTGGAATTTATATAATCTAAGATATTTAATTAAACTCCTCCTTTTATTAGGATTATGTAAACCAGTAATGTTGACTGATATACCTTTTAGTGTAGTACTTGAAAATTAAATGATGTAAATATAAACCTACTGATCTATGAAATACACAAGAATATATCCAATAGGAATACTATTATGATCATTAAAACAAACATAGTGTAAAATTATCAAATTCTCAAGATTAAAGTTGTTTCCTACTACATAAGAAATGAACGTCTGAAAAGTCATTAGAAAATATTTATAACATAAACTTGAAACATAATAATCAACCCAAACCCCTCTGGAGTTTAAAACTCCTAACTCGAATGACATCTGTCACTTGAATTGACCTCCTATCAAAAGCAGCATCTGATCAGCACCTGCCTAAATGTTTATAGTCATAACTATAAGAATAAGGCTTCTAATCAATGTCATAAAATCATCTTGCAGATCAATTATCATAAAAAACATATTCTAAGAACTACTAAAAAGAAAAACAAAAGAAAACCAACAATGAAGTTATTGCAAAGGAAATCCACTGTGTATCTACTTATATAATAATAAAATCTTCTATAAATTGTATGACCTAATAGCATCTTTGTGATTACAGATAGCTTATTTAAAATGTTAGATATACCCATTTTGATGAATAGGAGTTTTGTTCCATTTGTTTAACATAACATCAAATAATTCATTTTTGTGTGAGCAAAATATACAGATATAATGATGAATGAATTAGTAAATTAATGACTGCTACATCTTAAGAATAATGTACAAAATTTCCTTACATATGTTAGTAAGTTACTGAAAATTGCTATAAGCTATTAGTTCACTTTTTCTGTTTTTAGGTAATCACATTTTGACGAGAACCTTAAAAAGAAATGATGGCAGTCTTTTATTACAGAATTATGGCTAGTAAAGGCTGAAGTGTGATATATAGTACTGCCATAGGTGGTCTGCTAAATGAAACATAGCTGTAAGTGAATCACCTAGGGGCCTTCAATAACCACTAACATTGGCAGCTGATAAACATGTTGCTAATAAATTTGATTTTACTAACTATCAACTGGCATACTGATTGTCCTGAAAGAAATGAACACTGGATTTCTCTTCCCGAAGCCACGGATAGTGATTGCATATCAAGAAGGCATAACTGGCACCATCCTGCTAGTTTTCCCATGGCTAAACACCCCAGTGCAGTTTCTCATAGAAGGGTGACTCTTAAGCATTAAAAGTCTGATCTTCCACTCATTGTATTGATTTGAGCTACCCAAAAAGGTCAATCGCAATAACTGAGAACTAGTGAATGGTCATATTAGTTCAAGGAAGCAAGGTGCTTAGATAGCCCCTGTGAATTATGTAAAAGCCTTATTTAAATACAATGAGCTTTTTGTTATTTAATTATAGCTTGTACTGTCCTTGGAGTTTGAAATGCTGTTTAAGCTGAGTATGTTCTATGTGGGACACTTCCCCCCCCCCATCAATAATGACTAGAGGCTGAATTATGTGATGGCTCATTAAATAAACACTTATAAAAATCCAGCTTCAGTAACAAAACAAAAAATGAAAAGTTCACAATTTATAATGGGAAACAGGTCTAACTATTTCCCTATAGTATATATTTACTCTTTTCCTGGAGTTTTTGTCTTGCTTTTTTTTTTGGTCCATGACATTTCCATAGGGAGTCATCTACAATACCTTTGGCACCCAAACACATTTATGCTGTACATATAATAACCAAGTGTATATAATATACCTGCTGAACTATGCTGTACATTTAATGCACCTGTCCTTGCAATATGATTGCTGCCTGTAAGGTATATCTCTATCAGCCTATTACACAAATGCTATATATTTAATGTCCACATGGATGTAATGCATTAGCTGTGTTTATAAAATATCTGAGATATCCTGTTATATACATCTATACATTTAGCATTTTGCTTAATGCTTCATGAATAGTTTATCAGCAAGTCATTAGTTATAAAAATATATATGCACCACAAATATATGAACAGCTTGCTGCATTATTAAATCTTCCAGATATGTATGAATCACAACAAGTACTTCTCATCAAATTAGAGGCACCCTTGTCATACACAGAGCAGACATTCTATGAGATTACTAGACATATATAAATACACAAGGCTCATGAACACCTATGATGTTCAGAAACATGTATTTAGACTAAGTGCATAGTATAACCCCGATTTATCTAAAAAAGTTTATATAGAATGTCTTACAATTAGAAGAAGGTAGTAATCTACTTGTATCCTCTTTCTGTATGCTGTATATGGTATCATATTAGGATCATTGTCTTCCCGCTGAGGTTCAGAAGATCAATTACTTCCGACGCCTTCATGATGACATTTCAAGAAAGCTTCAAGCTTTTCAGCCACGATGGATATCAAAGCCTGAGCCCATCATGAAGTTAAACCTTTCAAAGTTCCGGCGGGAAACAGTAAGTAAAAAATTAATTAACTGCATGTATGGCAATGTCTCAAGACTCTTTCTGTACTGAGAAAGATGGGAAAGTTTTGCATACGCAGCACGAAGCAATGACAACTACCAAGCAAAGCTTCACTATACCACCAATCAAATTCTCTGGTTAATCTCCAACCAAAGTACACAGGCACTAAAACACTCAACTTAATACAAACAACACTACAAAAACCACTAGAGTGCAACAGCATCAAACCAGAGCCTTCAAATAAATGTATCAACATCTCAGAAATGACAACATTCCTATACCATTATTCCAGCCACATTTCTACTCGCATCCCGGGTCAATTGTATAATCACAAGTACAGCAAGTCTGTAACTAAATATCAGGCCATCACACATGTATCCCATAGCTAACAAATAACCATAAATTGACTAGAAAACAAATACAGCAATTCTTAACTAAAGAAAAGTTTTCAACCACTGTAAAAGCCAAAATCAAAATACACAAATACGCTTTCTAATGATAAGCACCATAACAAAATATCCGGCAGTGTAGATATCTGTGTTAGAAGGTTCCAGAAGTGTAGATATCTGTGTTAGAAGGTTCACTGCATCTGTGGAATTCAAACTAATAAATAATAGCATATTTGATCTTAATCATACAGTACAAAAAATAAAAAATAAAAAATCCCAACAAACGACTATTCAACAAATCAAAAAGAACTACTATATAGTTAACTAAACTACATTATATTAAATATAATACCAAAAGCTCACCTGGATGTCCGGTTTAATTTCCCCAACTGAGTGAATCAAGTGCAAATATGTAATTTGTTATGATTCATCTTTTGATTTTTTTTTTTCTTAGGGTCAAATGTTTTCCAAGTGTTGTTCTCAGCATTTCTTTTAAGACTAGGATTGGCCCACTCCATTTCATCTACTTTATCCAGAACGTTATTGTTTTTTATATATGTAATTGCAGTGTCTAGGTCTTCAAAAATTTTGAAACCATCTTGATAGAATATTTTCAGTCTTGCAGGAAAAAGCAAATGGGTTTTTATTTTACTCTTTTTTAGTTCTCTGACAAGAAAGGCAAGAAGATTTTCCTTTTTGATAATACTGAAGAAGAATAGTGTATAATATTGTCCTTCATTTTGATTGGGGATTTTGCCCATGCAGTCTTTAATACCATTTCCTTATCATGGGCTGACAGGAACTTTACAATAACAGATTTAGTAGAATAACTCTTGGTGTTTTTAGATGTTACCTTTGATCTATGGGCTCTTTCAATACCATATGAAAGAGCCTCCGGGAGTTCTAGGACTTCAGGCAACCAGGAAGATAAAATTTTCTCCATATTATTTCCCTCTATGTTATCCGGTAAGCCAAAAATTCTCACATTATTTCTACAGGACCTATTCTCAAGGTCATCAATCTTTGTCAGAAGAAGAGAATTTTGTTTTAACAGGAATTCAACATTATGTTCACTTTCCTGAATTCTGTTGTCCATATCACTTAATGCAGTTTCCATTCCAGAAATTTGTTTCCTTTGTTGCAATAAATCTTCGTGTAGAATGCCCATTTGGTGAGTACACTTTTCTTTAAAATTGTCAATTTTTATATCCATTTTGTCTATTTTAATATTTAGTTCTTGAATAGTTAGTAATGACTGTAGTTCTTTTTTGATAGTTGTCTCCTGATTAGAAGATTTAGTAAAGCTCATCCTGTTCTTTTTCTGTAGTACTTCCAAGTGTAATTTTGACAGGAAAAATTAAAATCTACTTAAAACTTTTTATATACTACCCTAATATATATTTTAAAGAGTTAATTAAAATAAAAAATACTATTATTAGGGAAGTTTTTATCAATATTTCCTGTCAATAAAGTTCTGAAGAGGCAGAGCTGATAAGAAAAGCTGCTACTCTGTGATCATCATGGCCACGCCCCCAGTATTTTTTGACAAGCAGTTCACTTATGGCATCAATGCCATAAATATTAGGTATATCAGTAAACACTGACTGAATGTCAAGAGTCATCATTAGAAACGTGTTTGTAGATTTTTTGAGAAGTTTCTCTGGTTGGTTTAACACATATAAATCTCAGTACTACAAACACGTGGATGATTTGTTTTTTGTTTGGCATGGTAGTAGTAGGGATGAACTAGATGTGTTTTTAAACTATTTAAACAACAGCACTGAATTTTTACATTTTTCTATGACATGTTCAGATACTAGCATCAACTTTTTGGATGTGAGAATTTTGTTTGATGGTACTGAAATTCAAACTACTGTTTATAAAAAAACCTACACATAAGAATAAATGTCTCCATCAAAATAGTATGCATGCACCACATGTGTTTAAAAGTGTCACAAAAGCTCAGTTTGTTAGAATTGGTACACTTAATACTTCTATAGAAGAATGTAAGAAACAAATGCAGGAACTGAAAGATGAATTTATGGAAAGGGGCTATAATAGGGAGTCCCTGGATATGGAAATTGAATATGTCTTGAGCTGTAGGGATGATAGTACTAAACCTTATTTCTCTCTGAACACAATGGAGGTACCCTTTATAACTAAGGAGACCAACTTAAATGTAGGTAAGCTACATTTTGTTACAGCTTTTAACAGAGCTACTTCTGAGGTAAGAAGAATTATTAATAATAACTAGTATATATTAACATCTGTACCAGAATTATGTCCCATAGTTTGCATGAAACCCAGTGAAGAATTATTAATAATAACTGGTGCATATTAACATCTCTACCTGAATTATGTCCCATAGTTGGCATGAATCCCAGTGAAGAATTATTAATAATAACTGGTGTATATTAACATATCTACCTGAATTATGTCCTATAGTTGGCATGAAACCCAGTGAAGAATTATTAATAATAACTGGTGTATATTAACATCTCTACCTGAATTATATCCCATAGTTGGCATGAAACCCAGTGAAGAGTTATTAATAATAACTGGTGCATATTAACATCTCTACCTGAATTATGTCCATAGTTGGCATGAATCCCAGTGAAGAATTATTAATAATAACTGGTGTATATTAACATCTGTACCTGAATTATGTCCTATAGTTGGCATGAAACCCAGTGAAGAATTATTAATAATAACTAGTGTATATTAACATCTGTACCTGAATTATGTCCTATAGTTGGCATGAAACCCAGTGAAAAATTATTAATAATAACTGGTGTATATTAACATCTCTACCTGAATTATGTCCCATAGTTGGTATGAAACCCAGTGAAGAATTATTAATAATAACTGGTGCATATTAACATCTCTACCTGAATTATGTCCCATAGCTGGCATGAATCCCAGTGAAGAATTATTAATAATAACTGGTGTATATTAACATCTGTACCTGAATTATGTCCTATAGTTGGCATGAAACCCAGTGAAGAATTATTAATAATAACTGGTGTATATTAACATCGCTACCTAAATTATGTCCCATAGTTGGCATGAAACCCAGTGAAGAATTATTAATAATAACTGGTGCATATTAACATCTCTACCTGAATTATGTCCCATAGTTGGTATGAAACCCAGTGAAGCATTATTAATAATAACTGGTGTATATTAACATTTCTACCTGAATTATGTCCCATAGTTGGCATGAAACCCAGTGAAGAATTATTAATAATAACTGGTGCATATTAACATCTCTACCTGAGTTATGTCCCATAGTTGGCATGAATCCCAGTGAAGCATTATTAATAATAACTGGTGTATATTAACATATCTACCTTATTTATTTATTTGTTTACATTTGTTGACCAGGAGTGTCCAACTGGACGTAGGTCCATTTTCAGCCGAGGCCCAGGGAGAAAAACTCCACAGTTAATATAAACAGACAGTACTACCTGAATTATGGCCCATAGTTGGCATGAAACCCAGTGAAGAATTATTAATAATAACTGGTGTATATTTACATCTCTACCTGAATTAGGTCCCATAGTTAGCATGAAGCCCAGTTTCTCATACAGAAACTGCCAGAGTTTAAAGCAGACGTTATGTTATAAAGACACGTGTGTCAAGAATGGGGGGTAGCAGCCTCTAAATCAGGTACCTTTCCTTGCTAGAATTGTAGCTGTTGTGAAGTCATTAACAAAAATAATACTTTTCAACACCTTATAACTAGGAAGAGTTATATATTTTCTGGTTTAACAATGTGTTACAATGAATATAACATACCTGGCTTCCTGTAATAGATGTCAGGCATTTTATGTTGGGAAATCTACCAGAAGCTGAAGGAAAGAATAACTGAGCACCATTCAGAAATAAGAAGAAATCATCATCATCATCTTCTTTCAGCTGTTCCCGTTAGGGGTCACCACAGTGGATCACCTGTTTCCATTTCTTCCTGTCCTCTGCATCTTGCTCTGTCACACCAACCATGTTCTCTCTCACCACATCCATAAACCTTATCTTAGGCCTTCCTCTTTTCCTGTTACCTGGTAGCTTCATCCTTAGCATCTTTTTCCCAATATACTCAGCATCCCTCCTCAGCACATGTCCAAACCAATGTAATCTTGCCTATCTGGCTTTGTCTCCAAACCTTCCAACCTGGGCTGACCCTCTAATATACTTATTCCTAATCCTGTCCATCCTCGTCACAGTGCAAATCTTAACAACTTTAACTTTGCCACATCCAGCTCAAACTCCTGCCTTTTTGTCAATGCCACTGTCTCCAACCCATATAACATAGCTGGTCTCACTACCCTCTTGGAGACCTTCCCTTTCACTCTTACAGGTACTCGTCTGTCACAAATTACTCCTGACACTCTTCTCCACCCACTCCATCCTGCCTGTATTCTCACCTTCACCTGTCTTCCACACTCACCGTTACTCTGAACTATTGACCCCAAGTATTTAAACTCATCCACCTTCACCACATCTACTCCTTGCATCCTCACCATTCCTCTATCCTCCCTCTCATTCACACACATATATTCTTAGTCCTACTGACCTTCATTCCTCTTCTCTCTAGAGCATATCTCCATCTCTCCAGGGTCTCCTCCACCTGTTCCCTACTCTCACTACAGATCACAATGTCATCTGCAAACATCATAGTCCACGGGGACTCCTGTCTGATCTCGTCTGTCAACCTGTCCATCACCATTGCAAATAAGAAAGGTCTCAGAGCTGATCCTTGATGTAACCCCACCTCCACCTTAAACGCATCCGTCACTCCCACCGCAGACCTCAACGCTATCACACTACCCTCGTACATATCTTGTACCACTCTTAGATACTTCTCTGACACTCCTGACTTCCTCATACAATACCACAACTCCTCTCTAGGCACCCTGTCATATGCTTTCTCTAAGTCTACAAAAACACAATGTAACTCCTTCTGACATTCTCTGTACTTCTCCATCAACACTCTCAGAGCAAACATTGCATCTGTAGTGCTCTTTCCCGGCACGAAACCATACTGCTGATCACTAATCATCACATCCCTTCTTAACCTAGCTTCCACTACTCTTTCCCATAACTTCATGCTGTGACGGATCAATTTAATCCCCCTGTAGTTACTACAGCTCTGCACATCACCCTTATTCTTGAAAATCGGTACCAAAACACTTTTTCTCCATTCCTCAGGTATCCTCTCACTTTCCAAGATTTCATTAAATAATCTGGTTAAAAACTCCACTGCCATTTCACCTAAACACCTCCATGCTTCCACATGTATGTCATCTGGGCCAACAGCCTTTCCATTCTTCATTCTCTTCATAGCTATCCTTACTTCCTCCTTGCTAATCCATTGTACTTCATGATTCACTATCCCCACATCATCCAACCTTCTCTCCCTCTCATTCTCTTCATTCATCAACCCCTCAAAGTACTCTTTCCATCTCCTCAATGCACTCTCCTCGCTTGTGAGTACATTTCCCTCATTATCCTTTATCACCTTTACCTGCTGCACATCATTCCTAGCTCAGTCCCTCTGTCTAGCCAATCGGTACAGGTCCTTTTCTCCCTCCTTAGTGTCCAACCTTTCATACAACTCTTCATACGCCTTATCCTTAGCCTTCACCACTTCTCTCTTTGCCATGCACCTCATCTCCTTATACTCCTGTCTACTTTCTTCATCTCTCTGAAAATCCCACTTCTTCTTTGCCAACCTCTTTGTCTCTATACTCTTCTGTACTTCCTCATTCCACCACCATGTCTTCTTGTCATCCTTCCTCTGTCCAGATGTGATACCAAGCACCTTTCTAGCCGTCTCCCTTACTAGCTCTGCTGTAGTTACCCAGCTATTTGGTAACTCTTCACTGCCACCCAGTGCCAGAAATATTGACACTAATTCCTTGGCTAAGCATATCAATACATATGGAAATGCACATAAATTCTCTTTTAGGGTGATAGAGTATGTAAGGATAAACGAAGGGGAGATTTTAACAATGAGCTTGAGATGAAGGAATATCAATGGATAACATGCCTTTGTGCTGATGTATTACAAGGTTTAAACCAGACTGTTTCTTTAAAACCTGTACTAAGGTATAAACAAATGTGTTTGAAATAGAGTTCTTGCTTCTGCAACTATTGTTTTTTTAACTAGGATTGATTGTTTAATTGAATAATTAATGACTGTGTGATTTTTGATAATATATAAAAAATGGTTAGTATGTGTTAGCATTTCATACACTGATGAAGGGTTTGTTTGACCTGAAAGCTTTGTTATATTAAACACTTGGTCAGTATCAGCATTGCTTGGTTTGTTTCATACTGAAACTGAAGAGAAATAGCTAAGTAATGGAACACTGGAGTGGCTGGGAGGGGGCTGCTGCTGGAGCCCTAGGGGTTTGCTACAGGAAGGGCTGCTCTTGGGGGATCCAATATATTACCCTGCCTAGGGCCCCATTTAACTATGATAAGCTGTGGTATTTTGCACTGTTATTTACTATAAGATGATCAGAAGTTGAAATGATCAGAAGTTGGAATGAAATAATGAAGAATCAGTTATAACAAATAAGTGATTTCTTTCCTTTATTGTCAAACACAGAATGAAAGTGCTTATTAGTTTTTACAGCTAACAGTTGTTTCATTCCAACGTTTGATAGTTTATGGTTTTCACTATTTATTAATTAATTACAGTCATATTGTTGAACATGTCAGTGCAGTTCTGTGGATTGAGGACCTCAACTGAAGTGGCAGCATCCCACCCAGGTGCATTCTGCTGAAGTGGCAGCAGCCCACCCAGGTGCATTCTGGTCAGTCTGTTATAAAGTAACAGCAGTAAAAATGATGGTGATGATAAAATAATACTTAATCCAGGCAAGAAACTGGAATAACTTTGCTGTTACTGTGTTTTTAGAAGTTAATACAGTTTCTTTCTTGCCTTAACTCATTTTTTTTTCATAAATGTAAGTTGGCCCCAGTTTGGTTAGATTTTTAAAGTAATGCCAGTAACATTAATTTATTTAAAAGAACAATAAAAATACTGTGTGATTTTTATTCTGCTTATAAAATATTATTAAGGCTTCTTGCCTGACTTTAAGCCTTCCGTTAGGTTATTTATTATTGTTATTTCTCACATTGCCCAGGTTTGTTGCACTTTTTTTACTTAATTGAACAAATGAAAAAAATGCAACAGGTCAAGCTTGAAAGTGGTAAACAGCTTTTGCTCACAGTTCTTATTTAAACTTCAAAACCTCATGGCTCAAGGGATAAAGCCAAAAACGTGATGGGTTAAGATAAATATCAAAGGTTCAGAATCAGGGATAGATTTTAAATATAACACTGTTCTTATATGCTTTGTTGTTAGAATACTAGGTTTTGTATTAGTTTGCATTTTCTGAAGGAAATGAGGTCTAGAAGAATTCTGAAACTCAAGTATCTATCATTAAGTTTTGAATTCCTCATAAATTTGCCAGAAAGCCACACACATTATGAGGAACAGATCAAAAATATGACACAAAATCAGGGACAGTCAAACATATGCTCTGATCTCTCAACCTCTTAGGGCAAGAGTCAGGAGAAAGACTGTGAAAGGCTCAAAATAATGGGAAAATTTTAACCAATGAATGAAGGTAAAACAGTTCACACCACATAACCTTGACCTGGCCAAGCCTATTTACACAATCTCCTACTCAGGTGTAATACAAAACATTAATAATCTAGGAGCAAACACTTACACCACTAGTAGATTGCCAACTTGCTCACAGGATGCAGTAGATCAAAACAGGGGAAGTTACCTCTAGAAAGAGACCAGTCACCAATGGAGTCCCCCAGGGTTTGGTGCTGAGACCTTTTTCTGTTTGCATATACATCTCAAAAGTAAAAGGAAATACCAAAAGGCTTTGGCAAGCTAGGAGCAGTTATTGAATCTGCAAATGACTTAAACATAATCCAGGAAGGTTTGTCCCAAACAATAACTGGTGCCAGAATCATGAATTGAAACTAAACTCCAAAAACACATTATCATATCCTTTGGGAAGTCATCTACTCCAGGGAACTGCTAAATTGACAATATCCCCTGAGAATTGACCCAGTTGTTTGGCATTTGAGAACTTGTGTGTACAGTGACCTAACTTTTGATGAACATGTGCCCAGAGTCCTAAGTCCTAAATGGCAATGCTCATGTCTGTTCTAAACTAGTACAAAATGGAACAAAATACACTGACCCTTCTGACATTGCCATCATCTTGGCTGACAGGTTCAATGAAAATCCCCCCCCCCCCCACCACCTACAGGGCCTATTACCATTCCAGGGGATTGTGTACGTCCAATTATTACTGATAGGTTGGTTAACAAGGCTCTATCTAAAGCTAAAAACACTGCCTCCATGGGACCAGATGGTGTCCCAGGCTGTGTCATACACAAGCTCCAAAAGGAATTAACCCCACATCTTAATACCCTATTCAGTCTCAGCCTCTCCACAAGATATGTGCCCATAGAATGGCGCACGGCAACCGTGGTCCTACTACACAAGGGTGGGGCCACAACAGACCCTGGGAACTACCAACCAATAAGCTTGACCAGTCTGATCTGTAAGGCTATGGAGTGAATCATTATGGAACTCATAAATGGAGATTGGGAACTTCCAGTCGCTGGATCCCACACAGTTTGGCTTCGTCAAGGGCAGATCATGCCTCCTGAACCTGGTGGATTTCTTTGAGACAGTTACTCAGGCTATAGTTAAGGGAAAGGAGGTACACACGGCTTACCTTGACCTTGCTAAAGCATTTGACACCATTCCCCATTCAGGTATTATTGATAAGCTCACTAGCCTGGGCATAAACCCTTACGTCACAAGGTGGATCGCAAACTGGCTCACAGACAGATCCCATAAAGTAAAAGTAGCGGGATCTATGTCTGAATCCAGACCAGTAACGAATGGTGTGCCTCAAGGCTCTGTCCTGGGGCCCCTCCTGTTTGTCATATACTTCTTAGAAGTACAGGCAAGCACGGAAAGGCTGTGGCTGACTAAGTTTGTGGACGACTGCATACTGGGTGCTATAATAGAGTCTCCGGCCGACATGGAGATCCTCCAGAAGGGACTAAATGAGACTGATGCATGGTGTCAAAGCCATGGTCTCAAGCTAAATGCAAAAAATGTGTAGTAATCCCCTTTGGAAAAAATAGAGTACCCGCAAACTACAACATAGGAGGTAATCCCCTGAAATCTGAAGAAGAAATAAGGGATCTAAGGACCCAAGTAGATAGTCAGCTTTCCTTTGATAACCATGTTGCCAAAGTGGTTAGAAAATCCTTCTATGTGACCCATTTGATCACAAAAGGTTTGCATCAAGATCTAAGGATGTAATGGTGCCCCTCTACTCTTCCCTCATCAGACCCATTATTGAGTACAATGCACCAATTGGAATGTACCTGGCTAGACATCTCCAGCAGCTGGTGAGACCACAGAGGTGCCTAACCAAGAGGATTACTGGCCTCAAACAGTTGCCCTATGCAGCACGATTGAAAAAGCTAAGATTGTTCTCTGTTGCATATCGCTTTCTCAGAGGCGATCTTTATCTAAAGTACAGAGCCATGTCCAACCCAGAATTGTTGAACATGCTCCAACTTAGCAAAACCAAATCTACTCGAGCTACATGCTCTAGGTATATAAACCTCAACACAACAATGAATAGAACATGCTGGAGGGATAGATTCCCTTCGCAGAGACTTCCCTTACTATGGAACAGGGTCCCAATCTACATAAGACAGAGCCCCTCACTATCACTCTTCAAGAGGAACCTTGATGAGTGGATGGGTAACAGAAAGTTCACACCGGGGATCACACCAACAGCACTTCTAGATAGGGGCCAAGGGTACTAGTTGCTAGTACAAGGGTCTAGGGAACTACTAAAGGGGCAGTGAATACTGCACAACGTGGCTGGGCTAATATATGCCTTCAGGCAGATAGCCCAGTACCAACCTATGAATCTATAAGAAAGTCTTTCTATATTGCACAGCTTATAAACAAATTGATTGTGACTAGATCTAGAGATGTAATTGTCCCCCTTTACAAAGCCTTCAATAGGTCAATCATTTTGTATAATGCCCACTTTGGCATGTAGCTGTCCAGACCCATGCAACAATTGGAATACCCACAGAAATACCTTACTGAAAGGATACAAGTCCTAAACAACAGGTCTGGCATGGACCACCTCAAAGATTTATCACTATACTCAGTATCCTACAGAGTGCTTAGAGGTGACCTATGTCTGGCATACAAGGCAACCTCAGACCTAATACTGATGGACCTACTGAACATCAGCAAGTCAAATGGCATCAGAAATATTCAGTGCAGGTATCTAAACTGAATGTTGTTGAGAGATGGATATCTGTCACAGAGGCTGCCACTGTTCCAGAACAGACTATCCATTCAAGTAAAACAAAGATCATCCCTGTCCATATTCAAATGCAACTTGGACCTAAGGATGGGTAATAGAAAATGTACTCCAGGATTGCACCTCGTGCCACTAATGGATAGAGGCAGTTCCTAAATTCTGCATCCCTTACATGGGTCCCCTCAAATTATCTATGGTATGATCACAGCTATTCTCACTACGGCTAATGTACAATTATCAGTCATGGGATAGGTAAGACCAATCAGGAAATGTTAATTCAAGCACAAAAAGGGAAATTGGCTACGCTTAAAATGTCCTCCAAGTGAGCCTATGTTATGGTAGTAAATAATTAAAAATAAAATGCCCTTTTTAGATCATTAAGTGCACCTCTCACCCTCCGCCCCTCCCTCCAGCCTTCAACAGCTTCTGGTGTCTTTGCAGTGTTCGTAGTATACGTAGAAAAATTCTGCATACAGAAGCCAGAAAGATAAAAGGGGGTGTAATAGTGTAGAAATGTGGACATAAACCCCCTGAAAATGTAAGACCACATATCGGCAAACTATTAGTCTGTATGTCAGAAAGATTAAAGGGAATAAGTTAAATTAATAATTTTTTTAATAATCTCAGTATGTTTGCTCTACACACCGTAATGCATAAACAAGTTTAATAGAAAAAAACAACAGGAAAAAAATAAGTTTATAGAGTGTGACAGAAATGGAGGGTGCGTTGGTGTTGTTGCTAAGGTTATAGGGCTATAAAGTATGCAGTTTCTAGGCTGTCTGCACAGATATGTATGCAAATGAGGTGGGTTATTGAATAGCAGAAAGGAGTAATCCTGTCCGCATATTCCCTTCATGTAGGGTTGATTTTTGCATGTTTATGTTGATGTTTACACTAGATGTGGCTGACATCAGAGGGGTATGTCCCCTTTCTTCTAAGCTCTTTTAAGCTTAGGTGCTTAGATGTTTGCATGTCACACTGCCTGGCTGAGCATGTTCTCAAAACCAGATGAATTCAATTAGACATTTTGAACTTTGTATAAGTTATGCTGCATGGCACAGGACTGCGCTTCTTGTTGTGCACTTAAATAGGGACATTAAATGCTGTTAATTATATTGTAGGCAGGCAGAATGCATCATAGTTAGCCAGTCACACATTCTGCACCTACAGCAGAGCTGTATGAAGTATGCATACACCCTTCATTCTGCTGGTGCTGCTGACAATAGGCCTAGACAGAGAAGGAGAAGAGTGTTCAGGCCCAAGGTAACCTTCCAGGAGCTACATGAGCTGGAGATTGTAGAGCACTACAGGGTGGACAGGGACATACTACAGAAACTCACTGAGTTCTGCCACCCTCAACTCAGACCCAGAGGCAACAGAGAGGAACCCATCCCAGTGGAAACAAAGGTATGCATGGCCCTTAGGATACTAGCTACAGATACTTTCCAAAGACCAACTGGGGACATGATGGGGGTCTCACAGGAATCTGCATCCAGGATACTCCACCAGTTCCTGGATGCCATGCTACCACATGCCAGTGAGCACATATCTTTTCCCCTCATTGCTGAGGTGAGGGCCAGCAATATGCAACACTTGTACCATGTAGCACACTACCCTGAAGTGCTGGGTGCCATCGATTGCACTCCTGTACACATCAAGACACCACTCGGTGAAGAGGGTAGAGTCTACGTCAACCACAAGGGGTACCACTCCATCAACTGCCAGGTTGTGTACAATACCCAGGGGATTATCCTGAATGTGTGTTCTGGCAGCCCTGACAGTTATCATGGCACCCATGTCTGGCACACATCACAGTGGTACCAGATGTTTGCTAGGAGGGGACATCCTACACGGCCATTTACTGGGGGATGCTGGCTATGCCCTGGAACTGTGGATGATGACACCCATCAGAAATGCACACACACCCATGGAAGAACTCCATAATGAGGCACACACCTCAAACTTGGAACATCATAGAGTCTGTATTTGGGCTTCTGAAGTCATGGTCACGGTGCCTCAATATATCTGGTGGATCCCTGCAGTACTCTCCAGCCACATGTGGACATATGTTCACAGTATGTGCTGTGCTTCACAATTTGATCATGTGGAAACAGTTGCAGCAGGATCAGCAAAGGGAAGGGATACACAGCCCCCCACCAGAGCCTAGGTCACCACAGCCGCAGTCACAGGAGGATTCGGAGGAGGAACCCCCTACTAATGTCCCTGTAGGCAGACATAGGCATGCTCAGTACACCCTGGCTTTGGCTAAGAGGAAATGCATAGCACATTCACTGACAACCTAGGGACCTAGGGCCTGACACCTTACTCCTACTCACATACATATATCAAACTTGATGCCAGGCAACCCACACAACCAGTACCTATCCATGTATTGGCTGTGTACTACTTTCATCAAACAGAGTCAGCCCTGAACTACAGTTCTGTCAACTGCTGCATTTGCAAGGTAAGTCTTTAACCTACACAGTACTTGTAAGGATTAGTATGATACAGTATGGTACATATGGATCTGCTACATTTATGCAAGTAAATATTGTAGGCTATTTGGACAAAAGAAACATCCACATGGGACTACAGATACCCAGTCCACTATCATGTATCCTTTAATAGTCACTAGGCCTCATACATGGTATATTCACTACATCAGTCAAGGGAGATGTTAAACAGAGGGGTTACATGATATTTGGACTACTATCTATCCCAGCAGAGCATGCAGTGTTGTTCCCCTACCCCCAACACAGCAGTGTTCCCATATAACTGCTGTAACAGTAACTCACCAATGGTATATCAGCAGTCCAGGCAATCTCAGGGCAGTAACATAGAAACTGATCATTGTACAGCCCACGTAATGCAGGAATAATAATGTACATACTGATGCTGTTGATTGTGTGATGCATGACTACTCTCTGTCTGCCAGCTTGTGTGGCTCAGTGGACTGGGAAAATTAGCATAGGAGATGGTGTTTATGGTTCTAATCTAGAAGTATCTACATGTTTTGGATGTGAGGTAGTATTATGTTAGTTTCCTGACAGACTGTCTGTGCATGGTGTAACATTACTAACCTCTGTCACATAGTAATTACATCAGACAGCTGAAGAATGTTACTGACAATTTTAGTGAAGTGCAGTACTGCAGACATAGGGACAGATGTCATTGTCTGTAATACACAAAATCCTGGACTGGAGTACAAGTAGGTGTGGCCTGGAGTCAGTTTATAACTGCTGACAATCCCACTGGGCATGCTCATACACACAGAGTGCAATTCTGTTGCCTCTTGCCCAAAATGAACTGCTATCTATATATATGTCTATACATACATACATATACATATACACATCTGTCTGTCACTATCCCTCTCTCCCGTAGATAGTATATCTATCTCTATCAATGTATGAACAGATATATTCCTATATATAGCTATATATAAAATATATATCTTAGGTCTCTCCCCATATATCTACATAATACACACACACACACACACACACATATATATATATATATATATATATATATATAAAATCATACATCTCAGTCTCTCCTGATATATCTACATTATATATCTATATATATATATAGTACACACACACAGCCACATTTCTCTATACATCCCTGTTATATACATAATTATGTGTGTGGATGTCTGTATTGTCCTACATACCCTAATAATGGTGAGTAAAGCTGCACTGCGACACATCTATAATGTTGCTCAATGGATCCAACGTAAGGGCTCAACAGTACATAATGCACTTACCTACAGACCCCTGTGCCTGTTGGGTGTCACCACACATACAGCAACAGGTGAGCAGGTGATGTAATTTATAATGTTGTCTATGCACACATGGACAGGGCACATTGTCCTTGCCCACAGGCATGCCCATCCAAATGCAAACAGCCACATATGGCCAAACTGGTAACTGTAGCCACATAGCTGGGATAAATAACACTTATCTGACTGCTAGGCTACTTGATGCAGATAACAGTACAAAGCAATTTCACTCTGCATGCCACATATACTGTTCAACACAAACCTAGTTTGTGTAATCCACAAGTAGTTTGCCTGCCTGACTGAAACAGATGTCAGCTGTTGTGCATGTGATAAGTAGCATGATCTGTAATGTGTAAGAGTAGCTAGGTAAGGGTTCTAATCTCCTGGCAGGCCACTTGGTATGTGTGTGTGTGTGTGTGTGTGTGTGTGTGTGTGTGTGTGTGTGTGTGTGTGTGTGTGTGTGTGTGTGTGCATAGCATCTCCTTGCAAAACAACTAAGAATCCCTCATTGACTATGAAACTGCAATAGTTTTGCACTTGTTGGCTCTGTAAGTTGCTGCCAGTGTCCAAACTACCCTCTTCTACAAGGCCTGATGATGTCATTGACCTTAAGACTACCAGTTGCCATTATAACGTCAGACTTAAGCTGTGGTGCATTCAGTAACTACTGTGATCTATAGTGTGTAAGAGTAGTTAGGTAGGGGTTCTAATCTCACTGCAGGCCACTTGGTGTTTGTGTGTGTGTGTGTGTGTGTGTGTGTGTGTGTGTGTGTGTGTGTGTGTGTGTGTGTGTGTGTGTGTGTGTGTGTGTGTGTGTGTGTGTGTGTGTGTGTGTGTGCAACCCCCTATGACATAAATATGATCACCTCAGTAACTTAGATAGAGGTAGTGTTTTGGTCATAGCAGGTGAGGTGGGCCTCCAAATACCTGACCACAACTAGGCCTGCTGATGTCATCAAGCATGAGATGTCCTAAAGAGATAGTAATAGCATACTTGAGGTGTAGCGAGTGTATTACATACTGTGACCTGTAGTGTGTACATCAGGTAGATACGTGTTCTAATCTGCATGTAGCCAGCTTGCAGAGTGTGTGTGTGTGTGTGTGTGTGTGTGTGTGTGTGTGTGTGTGTGTGTGTGTGTGTGTGTGTGAGTGCTGTGTTGTGTCCTGTAAACAGTAAGTGGAAGTGGTGCTATCCTCAGTGTAGCCAGGTTTATGTGTGGCTGTTAGAGCATTTTACATCAGCGTATGGAATCATAGGATCTTTGAACTTTTGTATCATAATAGTGCTACAACCCACACAATCCTAGCCAAATTTACACCCTTATTTACAGGATCAGCACATATTGCCTCTATCCACAAGGGACACAGGCAGAAGCCCTGCAGTGAAATGATGGTCACCCAGCCAATCATACAGATGATGAGGTCCACTGAGGTGCTCTGTTAGCCATTAGGCAGAAGTCTGTTACAAAGGTGTGTTAAAGTCTGCTGGACAGATTTCTCTCACCAGCATGTATTACTAATGTCACATAACAGATTAATGTCCTTACAGTGAGTAATCTATGTGCCATGCCACACACAGGTATGCAGCATATCCAATCAAGCAGGGTCACACATTGCCCAGTATGCAGGCAGAGATCACCACTGAGTAGTCTATATGAAACAGGCTACAATGACCACTGATGTCAGATGAAGCCCGTTGGACAGATACTAAAGGTGTGAAGTTCCCTTGTGAGGGACCATTGTTTTGTGTGCAACTGCCAGTAGTGCTTGGAAAGGTACATTACCAAATGGCCATTGCACTCAAATATTGGCATGCTGAGTGATGTGTACATGGTGGTTATGAGTATGTCATTTTCAGGTGAATGAGTCCTTAATTATGACATATGCTTCCCGTCTTACCACTATGATATGGAGCTCTCACGTACATTAGGTGTAAAGTGTGTGGCCAGGCCTGTGTGCCCATGTCTCTCACCCCTGAGTATGTACATCACATGTTG
Source organism: Protopterus annectens (assembly GCF_019279795.1). Lineage (NCBI taxonomy): Eukaryota > Metazoa > Chordata > Ceratodontiformes > Protopteridae > Protopterus > Protopterus annectens. Next base: position 164,855,109 of record NC_056748.1, read on the forward strand.
CAACTGATGTGCTACTTACCAGGAACATAGGTGTTACCAATGGAAATGATACTACGTATATATTTGCATGGAGTTTATGGCCAGTAGTATGTCAACAGGCACTTGTTCATCAATACCCTCTGGTATGATATTGACATAACTCACAGAGTCTATGACTGCTCACAGTTTGCAGGCATCAGCCAACATTGTCAGTCACAGATAGTCAGTATCCACTTGTATCATGGTGAAATGGATCCCAAGCAGTACAGGACATAGAACTGAGCCCTGTTGAACACTGCTACTTACAGATCAGCTATTGGAGGAGGATTTCCCTATTTTGAGTATGTGTTCCATCAGTGAGCCACTTAGTGACCCCTATAATGACATTACCATGGATGCCTATATGGGGCCTTTTGTCAATGATACCAGAGTGAGGGATTGAGTCACATGGCTTAGCAATATCCAGGGGGTTGTATGCACTGATGTCCCCGCAGCCAGATCCTTGATGACTGCCTCAGACATGTCCAGCATATTTAACAGCCACGATTTTCCTGTCAGACATCTAAACTGTGCACAGTCAACTGTTTGCAGATCACATATATTTTTTCTGAACAGCTCAATGATGATTTGCTCCATGAGTGTACATATATGGCAACTCAGCCAAATAGGTCTATAGTTCCAGTGGTTGCTGGAAGCACCACCTCTGTGCAGGGGGATAACAGTTGCCATTGTCCATTCAGCTGGGATGCAGCCAGTGATTAAAGTATGATTGCACGAAATTCCCAATGGTGTTAGTAATCCCTGGTGGATCCCATGTAAGACACAGCCTGGGATTTTGGCATGTCCAATAGATGCTGTGTATACCCCATACAGAGGACAGTTATGACCTGCACTGTACATATGGAAGATAAGGGACAGGTTGTAGGAATGTCATCTGGCACATGTGGTGGGGACAGGGAAGTGAAGTTGATGCAGAACTTGTGGGACAACAGGTTAGCTACGAGTACAGGACCAGTATATGTGGTATCATTATATACAAATTCACCAACAATCTGGGCCTGTCCTTTGAGTTTACACATGTAAGTACACTGTGCATTGTGGTTCTGCTTTGTGGGGGAGGTTAATGTAGTCACATACTCTTTCTACATGAGGTCACACAAACACTATGTGCTTGCTTTAGCTGAGGAGATTGTGCCACCATTTTATGGGGGACACTCACCCCAACTGTCACACAGCAATATCCATCTCTTAGTGTACAGTCGCCTGATGGCAGTTGTCCAACAGGCAGGTTTGCTGTAGCATGAGGACCTTGTGTTCCTCCTATGTATTTGTACTTCTGCTTACATAATGCATGGGTGCAGAGCTCTGCATACTTGCCCATCCCATCTGAGGAGGAAGGTCCAGTCATGTGATGTAAACCATCCCATGGGGGGTAATACATTTCTTTGTTCAGATCTCACCAGGGAGGACCTTACAGTGGTGGGCTACAGTGGTCACCCATATCGAGCTATACAGGAAGCACTATGTCACCTCCCATTTTGGGGATGCCACACCACTGGTCCAAGGCATTATAGTTAAGGACATGGGTAACCTTTGGGTGAGTGAGCTTCAGCACGACTAACCAGCACAGTTGGTATTTACATAATATTACCCCAAACCACTGATATATCTTGACAGATACATGTACATGCAAATAAGCACAACATGTGTCTGGATTCATGGAGCTGCTCCTGTAGCTGGCAATGACTTGATTATGTGCCCTTCCAGCAGTGAATAGCACCCGCAGTGTCTCCAGGAAAGCACAGTGTTCCATTAACTCTAGATGTGTATCTATCCTTAATGAATATGTATACACCAATTGCATTACCTTGCACACTGTCATTGTGAAGTCTGAACATGTGGAAGGAAGTGTAGTCTAGTATGGCTGTGGTGCTGTCTCCAGCCATGTACCAGGTGTCTTTGACTGCACAAATGTCTGAATTTTGCAGGGTAGGGACACCTTTCACAGAGTGGTGTTTGGTGTTGCCATTTCCAGCATGTAGCAGCAAAACTGTGATGTTGTATGAAGATGGCATTCTCATTGGAAAATTTCCCCTCTAGACAGTGCCTATAAGATGCACCGTGAGGGTGTCAGTATCCTTGGCCAGTACTCAAAATCCCAGGGGTGAGAGATGAAGACTATTTCTGGCAAAGTATTGACATCTGTTGAGCAAATTATCCCAGGCAGACATGTAGTGGATCCCCTTACAATGACACCACACACTAAGGCAAATATTGAAGTCTCTCATGTTCTTTGTGTATTGAACCATCATCCTAGGTGAGGGTCAAATGCAGCTGAAAGCTGTGGGCATACCTACAAGAGACACAGAGTCTGAAAGCTCAGTCATATGCCTGCATACATTCCAGTGATGTTATGTCCCTAGTAATACACACCTGCAGGATTCATCATTATGTCACTTGATATCCCTTGAGTTGCTGCAATGTGTGGTATGGCATATTGTGTCAACCCACTGACAGTTAACTGTAACATTTTCCATATGTAGCCTCATGACATGCACATCAATGTGTCTCATGATGTAATCACCTATGAATAATAGGTTTGATTTTGTGTTTTTCCTCAGGTGTGTGACCGGTGAGACAGTGGTGCATGCACTATTATGTGTACTGTGCTCTCCAGAGGTAGGATTGCCTGAGGTGTCCTTTGTTTGGGAATGTGTCTGGTGAGGAGCTGCAAACATGTAGGTGTGTGTGTTGTGGGTGTGAGTGGTGCATGAGGTGAGCTGTGCATTTTGATGAAATGCTTACTGCTATATGTACCGACTGCTGTCTGAGACACCATGGATTCAAGTACAGTCACATATGTCACACGTTGTATTTGTGTGGCATAGGAGTCATTGATAGTGCTATTAGCAGCACAGTCATACCTCTGGGTACATCACAGCACGTCATTGATAGTGCCATTAGCAGCACAGTTATCCCTCTGGGTACATCACAGCATGTCATTGATAGTGCCATTAGCAGCACAGTCATGCCTCTGGGTACATCACAGCACATCATTAATAGTGCCATTAGCAGCACAGTCATGCCACTGGGTACATCACAGCATGTCATTGATAGTGCCATTAGCAGCACAGTCATGCCTCTGGGTACATCACAGCACGCTATCATTAGGCAGTGTCATGATAGATGGTGAAATGTAACATGTCACTTGTATGTAGGTCCCCTAAGGTAACACAGCATCTGACAGTGTGCCATACAATGCTTTACCAGCAATGTGGACCTTGGCTTGACCATAATCCTGTCATTAGGTATGTTCGCAATAGCATACCTGCAAATGTGACACTCTGCAAGTCTTGCAAAATTAGGGTCATGCTACCACATCCTTGGAGGTGACAGCCTGAAACACAGTGTTTGCAGGCACACCTTGTAGTGAAGATGTGAATGCCTATCCATGTAGAGAGGACTTGTTCATCTTTGCTGACATTATGTTGCCTTTGCAAGCATTCAGTGCCTGTCAAGCAATCACATAGCAAACTGATTGTTGCGTGACATGATGTGGGAACACAGACGTGTTCTGAGTACACACTGTACAATATTAGATACCTTGGACATGTAGCAGGTGGACACACTTTGGGCAAATGTGGCCAGTCCTATGCAGTAGGCCTCAAAGCCATATCATGCAGATATCCACCATTACCCTGTGGAAGGGCAGGATGCATGAAGTGCTGTGAAAGTGTCACCTAAGATGGATCACCAGTACTGTGCTGCTTGTTTCAGCAAGCCTGGACAGCTATGTCAGTGGACATTGCACATTATATTGTGACTCTGCAGCTGTGCTCCTAATCACCATCTGGTCAGTCCCCTAGTGACATACCACCAACCCTGGTACAGAAGGCATAATACATGCAAAAGCCGACTGATTGCTCAGGTTGCTAATCAAGGCATCCACCTGGAGAAGGGTATGTGAAGCCTACAGAGCCTTTCATGATATGGGACAACCGTGTGGATGAACAAACAGGCTGTGTCCTGCTACTCATCATGAGTTTCATAGTAACATTTTGCATGTGATGACAGAAAAAGTATTGGAACATGGTATCCCATGAGAGAGTGGTTGTGATGAGACCAGCATTAGTGGTAGCCAGAGAACAGCAATTCAGGGGACTCCCCTGCTTTCTGCATTCTTCACAAGGTAATTGTGTCCTTTCAGCACACACTACTTGAGTAGTGTCCAACTGCAGAAGACCCATGTAAAGCTTCCCACATTATCTTCACAGGGCATACATATTAGCCTTCCTTCCATTGTTTGTCTGTGCTCTGTACAGACACCTTGGAAGACTCTTTTCTTGGAACATGATGGAAGTAACTGCAGTACTTAGTTGCACAGAGGACAACTAGCATGCAGTGCCAAGCAGTGTCCCCAGATCTCTCAGTCATCTGATATGTAAAGCCATGAAAGGCACTAGCATGGATATAATCAGTACCAATATCATACACTTACTGACGCTGGACCAAAAGTTTGTTTTGCTCAAGGGCAGATCATGCCTACCTACCCTAACTAGTGGACCTCATTTGGTTTTACAGCCTGTAATGGAAGATAGGAATATGACTCACTCCACCTACCATGGCCTGACAGGGTGTTTGACAATATTAGGCCAGCAGACCTTGCTGGAAATGGTGTAGGTTATTTACAGAGTAGTATGTCAGCTGGTGGATATCCAGGTGTCTGATAGTCATAATCTGGGAAGATAGCATTGAGTAGACCTACACTACAATGACATCAGTCAACAGTGGACTTCACTCAGACATCATTAAAAGAGTACCTCTTGTAGCCATTCCCTTCTCTGCAGTCATGGCCACTGTCAGTGACCTCTGACTGACTACATTAGCAGGTGATTGCATATTAGAAGCTGTCACTGAATCCAACACACAACCAATAGTTACCCAGGATAGTCTGAGACACACATTTAGTTGTTGTCAGAGCCACTGACAAATAAGAAATGTCAAGGACCACACAATACTATCCATTTGGAAGTCATCCACCCCTGGAAAATATAGTAGTGTCTGCACACAGCACACAGATGAGCCAATACCCATGGACTTATGGACACAGAGTAATGTAGCCTTTGAGTTTCACACATCGGTAAGATGTGGGGATCCATTCAGTTTTGTACAACCTGTACAGAAAAGTTGTTGTTGTTGTTGTTAGGGCATGCCTTTGTTGAAGGCTGGACGTCGAGCTGGCACCTTGGCGTTCATGAAAATCTACTGCCAATCATTAGTGGACCAGAGTTCCGCTGTGGTGACCCCTAACCGGGAAAAGCTGAAAGAACAACAACAACATACAGAAAGGTATGGCATGAAAATCCCAGACTGTCATTGTTATTTTATATTTGGCACTCATCATACCTATCATTGAGTGCAATGGCACCTTTGCTATGTCACCACACAGGCATCTCTTACAATAGTAGCAGCCACACAAGTTCCATAGTAAACCAATACACATTGCAGATAACATGTGCAATGCAGTCCGTGACAGCATCATGCATGTGTAGTCTGTCTCCTACATGCTTTGGAGGGGATGTGTATGGCTGCCATGCCGGGAGGTTTCAGATCCCAATGTATACCTCCTGCTTATCCAAGATAGAACAAACACATGTATTACCTGTTCTACACACCTACACCACCACTCTGGTATAAATAGTAAATGCTGGAGAGACAGGTATGTAACACAGACACTAAACCCTATATGTAACAGGCTCTCTGTGCATGTGAAACACACATCTGCTGTAACACACATTATGTGCAAGTTATACAATGGGATGCAGAACAAGAGAATCATAATTGGTGTTGGACAAATGTGTATACTGGACAAAGGACATTTGTAGGTGGGTCATCACCATCACCACAGCTTGTAGATGCATTAGGTCCAGAAACCCTGGTGACACTTATCAGGGGTATCAGACCATGTCATAGATCAGTGATGCATTAGTAGGCTGTGTGATGCCATTGTCCTTGTAAGCCTGTTATACACATATGAACCTATGGAACCATGCACCTATACCACTGTATCTTGCTGGAAATATATGTCTTCTGTGCTGATGTTCCATTCTCTGCTGTGATGTCTATGGGTTTATTGCCACAGCGCATCCATAGGTGTCCTTTACAATTTCCTGCAACTGAACCAAAAACAGGTCCATGACACACCTTTCATTGTGTAAGTATACAGCCATTACAACATCATACAACATAAGGCACACAAAATTATGTGGCTTACTCATTACAAATGTCAGCGTACAGTGTCTGTCATTAACCAGTACAAGTGGCATGGCAAAGCAACACTGCATTACAGAATTACATATTAATTTATATAGTCACCCTGTGCATCAGACACATAGCATCATTTCCCTGCATCGATGACAAGGATGACAGGGATGTGGCACAGGTATCATCACTTGCACATAGTGATATGTAGGAGTGCAGGAGGCCTAGGCTGACCCAATAGATTGAAAGCAAGTGTGTGAGTCAGGAAGGGAAGCAGGCAAGATGGACCATGGAAATGTGCCATGCATGTCTGTAGGTGACTTAATTTTGATAGTGGTGTGTGAGTGTGTGCATGAACATAGTCAAGTTCAGTGTTAGCCCTACATGTGTATATATTGGACAGCTGTCAACCATGCATGGTAGAGCTGACAGTTCACCATCTCCACCTCCGAACACGGGAACTGGCTCTGCCAGGAGTTGCAATGGCACCTCCATGGCCAAGGTGAGAAGCGCTGTTAGTACTTGATGGTGTTAAGTTGTACATTACTTTGTAAATGAAGAATACAGCTCTTTCTCTCTTTCAGTGGTTTTTATTAACTACAAGTACACATGTGCAGGAGCCTCATGGAAAGTACCAGGGAGACTCCCAGACAAGGAAATAAACAAGCTTATGTACTGGTAATAGTGCTGACAGTACAAGAATATGAAACTGAACCAATTAGATTATTACACAGTGTAATTAACCAATTAAAGGTTTACCCGTAAACATAAGACAATTCACATCATCATATCTCTAGGTAAAAAGAGAAAATCGGATGCACTTCCATAAAAGGCACATTTCCTGCTGTTAGGCAGATTCTTGTTGTTCAGCATTTTCTTCATTGTTCAGAGTTCATTCAGAGTTTACAATTCACAGTACATTTTACGTACAGACTACCACATACTTAATCTCCTCAAACACATGCTTTGGCTGTTCATATTCTACAAGGGTGACTGCTGTCTGCTGAGACCATGTCCTCCATGGGAATACCCAGGACCATGAGCCCATGGCCTGCCAAGTCTTGGTGTGGATGGTACCCTCCCCTCTGGAGCTCTGGACGTACTGTCACTACAGGAGCGTGATTGAGCATGACCATGTGGATTCTCAGCAGATGCAGTTGCTGACCTATGTCCAAGGGTCGACGCTCAACTCCAACCAGACATTCCATCACAGACATTATGCATTCCAAGACAGATATTCTGCTATCTGTCTCAAACCACCTTCTTTCCACTGCATCAGTGAACCAATCCAGGGTATCACCAATGCGGTGGAGGCAGTCACTGATATCAGACTGTGCTGCATCCATAACCCTGAGCATTCATCTGGAGTTCCTTTCGAAACATGCCTGTGTCTCTATGATGGCCTGAAACATATGCCGAGTGACCCATGATGAGACACCTGCAACAGGTGCTGGAAGGACAGCAGGCCCACTATGAGCACCCCTCTCAATCCGCCTATGTGGAACCTCTCCAGCTCTCTGGCTATGGCCACTCACTGGAGCCATAGTTGTCACACTTTCCTGTTCAATGTCCCAACCTTCTGACAGTCCAATATCTGTGGCCCTTGGGGATTCGGTATGTGTAGGCATACTGATTGTGTGCAGTGATAATGAGGGCAGAAGAGGGATGTAAACGTCTGGGGCAGATTGAGCCATTGAAACCCCCACCTGTAACTCACTTTGGCCATCGTCATCATCAGAGTCTGAAGAGACACTGACATCATGTTGTGTAGTGGGTAGGACCAACCTTCCTGGTCACCTGTATTAACAAAGGGAAAAGCAGTACATTAATACCTGCACTATTATGATCTGCAGTACTATGTTGCAATATATGTAAAGCTCTATGCACTGTTGTCACTATACATATATATATATATATATATATATATATATATATATATATATATATATATATATATATATATATATATGTATATATTACTGAGCTATTTAACCCCCAACCTCATATAGTCGGACATGAGGACATTACTTTTCCCACAAACATCTGTAGTTACTTGTAAATTAAAGCTCTTTAAACTGCAATCTCATCCGTAACAGTGAGGAACACTGCTGAAATTTGTGAAGACCCTGCACAGTTGACACATATGGCAATCTGTAATGTCCTGACAATACTGTCACATCTATCAGTGTTGTCACACCTAGAAGGCATAGGTATTACTCTCAAGTGTGTACAGTCAGAAAATATCTGTGCAGTTGGCAATCATGCCGACAGTACATAAATCCAGCCATCAAGCCTGGGATGACATTTTAGGAAATACATTGCAGTAAATCTACATATGTAAAAACAGTGTTGTGCTTACTAGGAGCAGGACCACGGCCTTGTTCAATTCCTGATGGACCTGTGGAAAGTTGAGGCAGAGGTAATGTAAATACCACTGCATGTTTTACTATAAGAGGGTAATAGGTTCATATATCTCACATTTACAGTAATTACTTTGTTAATTCATATGTTGGTCACAATCTGAGCATGAGATTCAAACTGCAGTTAAACTACCCCCCAAAGAACAAACACCTGACACCCATACAAATGTATCTATACCCTGACATGCTGAATGCTACAGTATTCCAGTGCTGATCAAATGAAGCCTACCTGGACGCTCGTCTGCTGTGGAAACTGTGGCACCCACATCCACGATATACAGTGTGATGTATGCCTGTGAGCTGTCATGTGATCCCAGGTTCACCAGGAATTCCGCAGTGTCTGAGAGTGGTTGTTCTGCTGCAGGCCCTCCACTAATGACACCACGATCCCTGACTACATCTGCTACTCTTCTGAATGCAGCATTAATCATATCCATGGCACAGTGTCAGACCTGCTCATATTGTCCTGTTCTGGTGACCTATGGCATTCACATTATGGACAAGGTCAGCCCACAGTGCTGCCTGTTGTTTCCTGCTGTACATCCCCTGGACAGTAGGAGTTAATGGTGTTGATGGAGCCTTTCCAGGATGATATCATTCTTAGCATCCATAAAAGGGGCACATCATCTGGAATACATGTTTCCTGAAAGACAACAAAATGGGAACATATGTCAGGATTACATAAGTGGAAGCACACTATGTAGAGATACAGCCAGAACAGAATGGCTGGCAGTATCCACTGCTTGATCACACCTGTCATATTCCACAGTGTGCAAACATACTAAGCATGTGGATACAACTAAGGTATTAGCGATAGTCAGATATTCCCGTGTGCACCATGATACTGCTGAACGATCATACACCCAACCCTGAAGTCTACTGTAGTGTGTCCCCTAGGGGCAATGCCCATGATAATATGTCAAAACAATAGTGCCAAACAAATAGCAGTGTGGTATTACAACCACTATACAGGGATATTCCCACGAGACCAGTGTGCCACATTGACAAAAAACTTTCCACCCTTGATGTATTGCATGTCCTCTGTAGGTGTAACAAATCTGGAGATCAAAGACATGTCATCATTGCAGTTCTAAGAAAGGCTTAATGCTATAATCCCCATTCCCCCTATGTATATTCACACATATGTATTATTTTATAAACAAAAAGTTTACATACTTGATGTAGTACAATACTCCTCTGTTGATATGTGCAGAAATATAAAGTGTTTGGCAGCATGGGTATTGTCTGAAGAAAATCAAATACAGAATGGTTCCCCTAGCTAGCTGTTTGCCTTTTTAACATGGTTCTCATTACCGGGTGATTGGCTCTAAAAAAAATCTGTTGTTCTGAAATGCTAATTGCAGCCAACACAGCTAATTTGCAGTATAATCAGCCATTGACATGCAACCACTGATCAAGATGTAAGGCCTACATGTAGATTAGGAGCCCTTTCTGATATGTTGTACTAGATATTACTGGGGTCAAGATACTACGTCATCATAGAGGGTATGTCTGTAGCAGTTACTTTTGCATACAGATGTGTGTGCTACAGGCTGCAGCTGATGCTGCAGGCAGTATGCATAGTCAGAGTGTGTGAACACTTTGGAGGACAACAAGCTGTAAGAGTAACTGTTGGAGCTGAGTCAGCCTTGTTGTAGAGGCAGGGCCAGAGTGAGAGTATGCATTCCACTGCAAATTAAGGCTTGTGTTTAAGGTAAGAATCTTAGGCAACAGTATCACTAGCAGAGTACTAGACAACATGTTTGTTGTGTCTTTGAGCAACATAGGGGTTAATTATACCATTAAGTCCATTATTTGCGCAACTGGCAGGCCATGTGTGATATATATAGATACATAAGATGTGGAAGGAGTAAGGACATACAAATTGATAAACTGTGTGCAGATTCTAAAATTTATTCTCTGACACAACAGATTATAGATATATTTACAAAATCTTATGCAAAACAGTTTAGCTCCACAAATTCCTAACCTTATAGAACATATAATATTACTATATTTTGTTTAATGCACCTGTACCCTGTGTGTGCCAAGAACAAAATATGTAATCTTATGGACATGAATATGGTGTCAGCAGTCAAGCAAATTGAAATGAACACTATTAAAGGAAGAAAGAAGAACTACATCATTATATATATAGGCATGGCAAAAGTAACTGAAATACTGGAGAATAATGACTGCAGCAGATTATAATCAGGAAACAATTGTATAGAAAGTCAATTATATGTCAACAATAGACACCCTTGTAAATACTTTATTTTGGTTTTAATGTTTGATATCTGTTTAGAGGTTTTAGCCTACCTTTTTAAATAATTTGTAAATACTTCATTGTCATAAAAAAAAAAGGGGTAATAGTTTGTCCTAGTGACATCCAGGTAACCTCAGATACTGGAATCAAATTAGATTCTATTGAAAAAGAACTGGGCAAACTGGATCCAAACAAAGCATAGGGAGTAGACAGAATTAGTAACAATGACCTAAGAACACTTCAGCAAGAACTTATGGTACCATTACATCTATTATTCACTAGGTCATATAAATATGGGGACATTCCTCAAGATTGGAGACATGCGCTTATTAAACCTGTCTTTAAGGGAAAGGGGAGTAGGACAAACCCAGAGTCATATAGACCCTTAAGTCTGCTTTCATGTTTTGGAAAAATAATGGAGAAGGTAATAGTGATTAAGTTATTGTCAGAACTGGATAGGTTGGGACTTGAAACCATATATCAGCATGCATATGTTGAAAACAGATCTATTACCACCTGTAACATGATGTTCTATAACAATATAATAACAGGTATGCATGAAAATTTGTGCTGTGATGTAATTTATATAGATTTAACTTCAGCATTTGAAAGGATCATACACAAAACACTGATCAGTAAATTAGTACAATTAGGTATTGATGTATTCTTGATAAGATTGATGGCTGCATGGCTTACAAATAGAACATGGCAAGTATCATTCAGCAACTGGACAGATGAAATCCTTGGTTACAGTCAGGGTGTCCCACAGGGCACTGTCCTAGGCCCTTACTTGTTTAGATTGTATCTTTCAGACCTGACTTTTTTATCTGAGGTGTTCTACAATCTATATGCAGACAATCTGAAATTGGATAAACTGATTACATGTGTTACAGATAAGGCATGTCTGCAAAATAACTTGACTAAATTGACCATTCAGGAACAGAAGAATAATATGTTGATAAATACATCAAAAACTAAGCATATGAGATTTGGGACACATAAACTGAAAGGTGAATATTTAATACAGCACACAGTGATTGAAAGTGTAGACTCGTTTAAGGACCTGGGTATATGGGTAGATCCAGCTATGAGTTTTTCTAATCATATCAACCAATTGGTTAATGATATTTATAGAACTTTAGGTTGTATAACAAGATTTCTAAAGTCTAGGAAATCAAAAATGATGAAGTAATTGTTTGTAAGCTACATTAGACCAAAACTTGAGTATGGGAAAACAATATGGAAGCCCCAGAAGAAGACAAGCATGAGTAAACTGGAAAGAGTACAATGGAAATATACCAAGGGTATCCATGGATGTAAAAATTTAAGTTATTATGAAAGACTAAAATATCTGAACTTGTACACTGCCTCTTACAGATATCTGAGATTAGATCTTATTCATGTATATAGGGCATTTAGAGACAACTACCTCTGGGAATGTTTGGGGTTATCAAAAAGTACTAGAGAATCATCAGACAACCTATGTAGAAGATTCTGTAGGAATGAGAAGTGTACTAACTGGCTCTCTGACAGAGTAGCTGATACTTGGAACAGACTACCAAATTACATTAAAGCAAGTACTAGTTTAGATATTTTTAAGAACAGCCTGGACACTTATTATGGGAACAAGTGTTTTAGTATATTGGCAAGGTAGAAGGGCATTAATGCCTGTGCTTGAAATAGTTGTATTTATTATTCCCACCTATGACACACACATGTTCACCACTCTGCTACATCTTGCTTGGTAGGATATAGCATGGACATCTAGTAGGTAAGTGCACCTAAATCTCTTTGTTCTCCATGGCTATTTCTCTGCATAGTTACTAAGGTTTAATGTCTAACCATCCCATCTTTACGTGTCCTTACTTATGTTTTTCAGGTGACATCATCTACCTGCTCAGTCCTTGGTTAATAAGTTCCTAGGTAGGTACTAGGATATCTGCCCGAGGGCATTTATAAGCCTAGCCAGAGTGTGTCAGCTTTCGCCGCCCCATTGATTAATTAGCTGAGCCTCTGTCAAGAAGAGCCAACGAAGTGATCCCAGGGGTGTATTTTCTGTTGCCCATCCACTCATCAAGGTTTCTCTTGAAGAGTGTTAGTGAGGGGCTCTGCCTAATGTAGTTATTAATTTTGTTCCAAAGTATGGGGAGTCTCTGTGACAGGAATCTATCCCTCCAGCATGTTCTATTTATTGTTGTGGCAACGTTTAGCTCACTAGAGCGAATGGCTCACAGTGACTTGGATTTCTTTAGGCGGAGCATGTCCATCAATTCTGAGTTGGACATGGCTTTGTAAGTCAGGCAGAGATCACCTCTGAGTAAGCGATATGCCACTGAGTACAGCTGTACTCAGTAAGCGATATGCCACTGAGTACAGCTGGAGTTTTTCCAGTCAGGCTGCACAGGACATATGTTTGAGGCCAGTAATCCTCTTGGTGAGGTACTTTTGTGGTCTTTCTAGCTGTTAGAAGTGTCTTGTGAGGTACATCCCAAATGGGGCATTGTACTCTATGATGGGTCTCATGAGTGATGAGTAGAGGGACACTATAACCTCTTTATATCTAGATGCAAACCCTTTAGTAATTAGATGGGCTACATAGAAGGATTTCCTAACTACTTTGGCAATATGATTGTCAAAGGAGAGATTACTATCTACCTGGGTCCCCAGATTTCTTATTACCTCTTCTGTATTAAGGGGGCTGTTACTTATGTGGTAATTCATGGGTGTTTTGTTTTTCCCAAATGGGATGACTAAACATTTTTTGGCATTTAGCTTGAGACCATGACTTTGACACCATGTGTCCTTCTTAGTAATGCCCTTTTGGAGAATGTCCATGTCAGCCAGAGAGTCAGTTATGGCTCCCAGTTTGCAGTTATCGGCAAACTTGGTTAGCCATAGTCCTCCTGTGTTTGCCTGTACTTCTGAGAAGCATATGCCGAACAGTAGGGGTCCCAGGACCAAGCTCTGTGGGACACCACTTGTGACTGGTTTAGAGTCAGACCTGGAGCCCACTATTCTTACCATGTGAATTCTGTCTGTAAGCCCGTTGGCAATCCATCTCGTGACATAGGGGTTTATTTTCAGGCTGGTGAGTTTTTCTATAATTCCCAAGTGGGGAATGGTGTCAAAAACCTTGGCAAGGTCAAGGTAGGCTTTGTGTACTACCTGTCCCTCATCTATGGCCTTGGTGACTGTCTCGAAGAAGTCAACCAGGTTTAGTAGGCATGATCTGCCCTTAACAAAGCCAAACTGGGTCGGGTCAAGTGTTTGGAGGTTCCCAATGTCTTTGTTAATGAGTTCCATGATGATGCACTCCATAGCCTTGCAGACCAGGCTAGTCAGGCTTATGGGGCGATAGTTATCAGGGTCAGTTGTGGCCCCTCCTTTGTGGAGCAGAATAACCATTGCTGTGCACCATTCTATGGGCACATAGCCTGTGGAGAGGCTGAGGTTGAACAGTGTGTTTAGGTAGGGGGTTAGTTCATTCTGTAGTTCGTGCAAGATGCAGCCTGGGACACCATCTGGCCCCATTGACGCTGTGCTTTTGGCTTTTGAAAGGGCTGTTTTCACCTGTGTGTCTCTGATTTCCAGGACACTACACTTTTCTGCTATTATTGTGGGCCCTTTTGGGGGTGAGGTGCACTGAATCTATCTGCCAGGATGTTGGCAATATCAGTGGGTTCAGTATATTTTGTGCTATTTTGCATTAGCTCAGAGCATATCTGCAAGTTGCCACTTAGATTCTTGACATAGCTAAAGAAGGCTTTGTGGTTATCTTTCAAATACTTGGCTATTTGTCTTTCAAAGTTAGCTTTGGAGGATTTTATGAGGGACCTTAGTTTCTTACTGATACTGATCAGGGATGTCTTGTCTTCCTCCTTCTATTGTATAGCCTGTTTATGGCAGGGGTTTATGTTCAGGCTGGTGAGTTTTTCTATAACTACCGAGTGGGGAGTGAGTCTTGGTTTTGCTAGGGATGGGATGATCCATGCATCCTTGTAGGTGCTCATAGAGTGAATTTGTAAAGGTTCCAGCATCTTGGACACTGTTATCCTTTAGCATGGGGGCTGTGAAACTTACCACCTCAGTTTTAAGTGAGGTGAAGTTTGCTATAGAAAAGTTTTTCACTGTAGATTCCTTGTTTGGAGGTGGTGGTGTGGTGTGGACATCCAGAGTGATTTAGTTTATGGTCTGATTTAACCAATGATGGGTTGACCTCTGGTGTAGAACACCTGTCACCTATGTTGGTGATGACCAGGTCCAATATGTTTTCACCTCTGGTAGGGGAGTTTACCAGCTGATCCAGAGCATTTGCGTTGATAAATTCCAGGAAGCACTGGACTTGGGAGTTTGTACTTGAGTAGTTTTCCCAGTTAACGGTAGGGTAATTGAAATCACCCAATATCAGGGTGCTCAGTAGGACCTTCATGTTTTCCAGTGTCTCCAGAAAGGTGAAGTGGTGGTCTGGGGTCATGGTGGGTGATCTGTAGCAGGCCACAATTTGCATTGCAGATTTGCCTGATGTTAGTTGCACATGGATGATCTTGGAGGTATCATGCAGTGCCACTAACCTGAAGGTGTAGGTATCTTTGATGAATATGTATACACCCCCTCCTTTTGTCTTTCATTCCATGTTCTGTGGCCGAAATGTGTGGTATGAGTTGTAGCCCAGTAGTGCTGGGGTGCTCTGTGGAGCCCTGAACCAGGTTTCAGTTACTGCACAGATGTTGACGTTCTCCATACTGAGGAGTGCTTTGAGCGCGTGCATTTTGAGATTTAAACTCCTGGCGTTGAGTAGCATAACCCTCATTTTTTATTTGTGCTGTTTATGGAGGTTGGTTTGACTTTTGAGCCTTGCCTAAAAAGGCAGTATGGGGGCAGCAAGAGCCTTGGCCAGTATTTGAAAGCCTAGGGGTGACAGGTGCAAGCCGTGTCTTATGGAGCAATGAAGCTTGTTGAGCATGTCGTCCCAGGCTGACAGACACTGGATCCCCTTTGAATGACACCAGAAGCTTAGCCAATTGTTGAAATTGATCATTTTTTCTTTATACTGCGGTATCATTCTTGGTGAGGGCAGGATGCTACTCAGGGTCAGGGTCATACCCGCCTGGGCTACATGATCAAAGAGCTCTTCCATGTCTCTTTTCATGTAGTCCAGGGAAGTACGCCTCAGGTCATTCACATCAACATGAACAATGACGGAGTCTTATTTGTACTTGTTCTGGAGTGACCTGAGTGCTTGTGTTATGTGGTGGATTCTGGCTCCCGACACGCAGCTAACAGTAACATTCTCCTTGTCCAGCCTAGTGAGTGGGACGTCAGTGTGCCTGACTATTGAGTCACCTATTACTAGTGTGTTAGGTATGTTATTTCGCCTTAAGGGCTGTGATTGTGCGGCACACTGATTTTGTGTTTTATGTGTTGTCTGGTTTGTGATGGGACGTGCAGGTTTTGTGGGTGTCTGCTTTGGAGGTCTCTGATGCTTTTGCAGGTTTTTATTTAGACCCTCCGAGTATGATTTTGTGTATTTATGTGTATTTTTTGCCAGTGCTGGTTTAGTAGGTCTGTGTGCGGCTGGAGGGGTGTGCAAGTGTTAACCTTCTCCTCATGACTGCCTGTTCCAGTCTTGGGTGGAGAGAGCTGAGCCTCCAGTTTAGCTATATAATTGTATCTCTCACATATGTTAGTGTTTTGTGGTAGGAGGAGAGGGCTGTCTGTGTACAGGAGGCAGTTGTAACATTGCCTCAGGATACCCAGGTTCACCAGCTGGACTGGAGAGTACACCTGAAATTGCCCTTTGGTCATGCCTGAATAGTAGGGTGAGCTGCTTAGTCGCTTGGTTGGTGAGGAGTGAATAATGAGCCTTGCTCTACTGGGCAATCAAGTGTCGGGGTACATTAGTGTTTGCTATTAGATCTGAGCAAGTGCTGGACTGTAGGATGCTTTTTAAGTGCTTAGGTTGAGAGTTAGACTACTTTCAAGGGAAAAACTGAAGAGGAGACTTGGTGGAGCCGAGATAAATTTAGCCCTAGCTAATCGGTGCTGCCCGGAAGTGCAAAACCATGTAAACACGGTTTTTATGGCAGGGAAATGAAAGAGAGAGAAATTAGCCCAAAATGGCCTATAAACTACAAACTTCTGGGCTGGAACCACTCCTACAGGGACAGATGGCTGCTCAAAGCTTCCCTCTCTCACAGGTGAACAGAGAAACCTCCTTCTATCCAAGTAAGGTATGGGAAACTCAGAAAATTGTAACACTGCCGTGAATTCAGCACTAGCCTGAAAACTGGACTATACTAGCTTAGAAAGGTGGGAAACAAGGAAAATGTTTTTTTTTGAAGATAAGACATACACTTAAAACAGCTTTAGATGACTACAAACAGTAAAAATACAATTAAAACAGCTTTAGATGATTACAAGCAATCAGAAAAGGCTTTTAAACAAATTACCCAATTAACCATTAAAAAAATCTCAAAACTGAGCCCTGTTCCTGTAGTCTTCAATCAGACAAGTTCTAACAGAACACTCCTACACTACACTAATGACATCATTCTGTAACCTATGGGGATCTGCAGACCAGAACTATAATACCAACTTGTCCCAGATACAGATAGTTATTGAGTAAGTGTCTGGAGTGCTGAAAGGCATTTCTACTGTCTGGATAAGTCTGGTGTGGGGGGGGGGGGCTCCTTCAGTATGACCTTGCTACTGCATGCAGGACATTCATAACTTGTATTCTGGATAACAAGATTCGACATTGGTTTGGTGCACAGCTGCCAGAAGCATCATTTATTCCTCAAGTGATGACAGCAATGGTGACCAGCCAACAGCAACAGCAGCTCGGCATCCTCTCAAGCAGGGTCATTAACATACATAACACAGCAATGGACCATGACATTCACTATGTGACAGTGTAAAGTCACAAAGATAATACTTGGTGCATGCAATGTTACCTGTGAGCTGTGCTGAGTACTGCATGGTCAAGATGCATCAGACATTCCTTCTCACACCATGCTGAAATGTATACTTAATATGGTCACATTTATCATCATTTGCATAGTCATCATGGACATCTAACTGGCTGAGTTACAGAAAAATCCATATCTATGGATGTAGCACTTTCCTAGGGCATTCATGGTGCATGGTCTATATTAGACCATCGAAAATTCAGTTCAGTGAATGGCATTTTTGTTGTACTTACATAGAATATGCCATTTGTTGAACTGTTCATACTGAGATTGCGGTACAGTGAAGACTGGAAAATTTGCCCTTTCCTCACTGTAGTGCGATCTCAGAGTTGGTATATATAATTAGTAAGGGGTGTGAGGGGGCACAGCCCCCCACAACAGCGGAATTCGATGAACAGCACGTCTGATGAAATTCCATTCATTGAAGAGGGTTTTCAATTATTTAATATTAACACGTACACCATGCATGTGGATCTGCCCATAGCCATGTCCTCCACTGTCAGCAATATTTGCCTGGTAAGTCCTCACTAATGTGTGGACAAAGGCTGATGTGGATGCAGTATGAGCTTGCATGTGCCACACAAGGATCATCATAACATTGTCCCTGGTCTCCACCATTCCCATGTACTAGCGAATTTAATCACATATACACTATAGCACTCTAACCAACTCTACTGAATTCTTAGTGTCAATAATCTGTACATAAACAATTTTGCAGCACATCTTTTGCTGTGTGGTCAGGGCATTATGTGTCTTTATAGCCAAATGTGCTTGATGTTTTCAACTATCACCCCAGTGGAGAGGCTACAAAGTGTGTAACAGAACCTCTGACATTGTCATGTCTTTCTCAAGGCGTTAAACATGGCCATAAAAAAGAAGTGTTGAGCTATGAGGGGATTCACCCCTATTGGTGATTTCATTTCCGTATGATGCACTATGTGTGACTCTGTGTCTCTAATTATAAAGTTATCCATCAGAAAAGGGGCTGTGATAGTGTATTTTGTGACTGTGAGCCACTGTTCCTAGGCTGTGTCATGGGTATGATAGTAAAGACATCATCTTTGTCAACCATCTTGCAATCAACATTAGTCTACTGTGGTGCAGAGTAATGACTTCATCATTGTCAGACACTCTGCCATCAACATCTGCCTGCTGTGTTGTACCACAAGCTGATCACTGATACTTTCTGTGGTGTCATACTAGTGAGCAAATAATGTGTTTTAGCACAGTATGCCTCAATAATCACTTGCCAGTAATACCCCTGTACAAGTATTAGTGAAGGCAGAAATGAAGGAAGGACATACACACCATCTGCTGTATCTGCTTGCAATGATGCTGTAGAACTGATGAAATACCCGATAGAGAAACATTTCAAAATTGCTATGCAATAATTCATTCTATTAAAGAATAGCTGTAATATTAATACATATTGACAGCAATACTGTCCTTTTGCAGCACCTGCATGTGTATGATGAAGGCATACCAAGCTGGTTGCATCTACCCACTATGAATACAACCAATGACATCACCCTCTTATATCATAATTCCTCTCATGGTGACAGCAAATACTCCTTATTAGTTGGTCAGCTTTGGACAGTGGATGGCCCACCACCCTTGATATTATGAGCGATTGCATTCTGCCATGCTTTCTGGCATGGGACACATTATAATTAGCAATCTTCCTATAGTTTGTCAGTATATGATTTCTTCATCTATGGCATTTAAGTCAGCCCTCTGCCTGTCTAGGACCCCCTTATCAGGCCATTACAATCCTTAAAAATAAGCAGATATGAGTACAGCATGATGGTGGCCCATGCTAAAGTAAAAACGTGATGCACAGCATGTGTCAGCGTGGGGTTGGAGGACCTAACATATGTCAGTGTGGGGTAGGAGGACCTAGCATGTGTCAGCATAGGGTAGGGGGACTTAGCATGTGTCAGTGTGGGGTAGGAGGACCTAGCGTGAGTTAGTATGTGATAGGAGGACCTAGCATGTGTCAGCATGGGCTAGGAGGGTCTAGCATGCATCAGCATGGGGTAGGAGGCTCTAGCATGGGTCAGCGTGGGGTAGAAGGATCTACCATATGTAAGCATGTGATAGGAGGACCTAGCATGTGTCAGCATGTGGTAGGAGGACCTAGTATGTGTCAGTATGGGGTAGGAGGACCTAGTGTGTGTCAGCATGGGGTAGGAGGCCTTAGCATGTGTCAGCAGGGAGTAGGAGGACCTAGTATGTGTCAGCATGGGTAGGAAGACCTATCATGTTGTCAGCAGGAGGAGTAGGCCATAGCATGTGTCAACATGGGGTAGGAGGACTTAGCATGTGTCAACATGGGGCAGGAGGACCCAGCATGGGTCAGTGTAGGGGTAAGAGGCTCTAGCATGTGCCAGGGTGATGGTAGGAGGCCCTAGCATGTGTCAGCATGGGGTAGAAGGACCTTGTGTGTCAGCATGGGGTAGGAGGACCTAGCATGTGTCAGCACTAGGTGGGAGGACCTGGAACATATCACCATAGGGTGCGAGGACCTAGAACATGTCAGCATGGGGTAGGAAGACCTAGCATGTGTCAGCATGGGGTATGAGGTAGCATGTGTCAGCATGGGGTAGGAGGACCTATTATGTGTCACTGTGGGGTAGGAGGACCTACTATGTGCCAGTGTTGGGTAGGAGGACCTAGCATATGTCAGCTTGGGGTAACAGCATCTAAAGTGTGCCAGCATCTGGTAGGAGGGCCCTAGCATGTGTCAGCATGGGGTAGGAGGACCTAGTATGTGTCAGCATGGTGTAAGAGGACCTAGTCTGTGTCAGCATGGGGAAGGAGGACCTTGTATGCATCAATATAGGGTAGGAGGCTCTAGCATGTGTCAATGTGGGGTAGGAGGAATCTAGCATGAGTCAGCAGGGGGTAGGCGGCCCTAGCATAGGTTCATAGGTTCATAGGTTCATACTAGGCTATCTGCCCAAGGGCATTTACAAGCCTAGCCCATCGTTTTGTGGCTTACGCCACCCCTTTAGTATGGGGAACTATACCCATTATTTTGCTGTGCCTCTGTTGAGCAGTGACACTGAGGTAATCCCTGGGGTATATCTGCGATCTCCCATACATTGGAAAAGATTTCTCTTGAACAAGGCCAGCGAGGTGCTCTGCCTCACATGTACCGGGATTTTGTTCCACAGCATAGGGAGTCTTTGGGTGATGAATCTATCCCTCCAGCACGTCCTATTAATAGCCGTGTCGAGGTTTAAGTCTCCCGCCCTTGTGGCTCTGATGGATCTAGATTTTTTGAGGTGAAGCATATTCATCAAATCTGGGTTTGACATGGCCTTGTATGTTAGGCAAAGGTCACCTCTGAGCAAGCGGTAAGCGACTGAATAGAGCTGGAGTTCTTTCAGTCGGGCAGCATAGGACAGATTTTTGAGACCCTTTATCCTTTTGGTGAGGAACTTTTGTGGCCTCTCCAGCTGCTGCAAGTGTCGGGTCAGATACATTCCGAATGGGGCATTGTACTCAATCATTGGTCTGATGAGTGATGAGTAAAGGGAGACTATGACCTCCCTCGATCTAGATGAGAATCCCTTCATGATAAGGTGGGCAATGTAGAAGGTCTTCCTGACTACTTTAGCTACATGGGTGTCGAATGACAGACTACTATCAACCTGGGTCCCCAGGTCCCTGATAACTTCTTCTGTGCTCAGTGGATTGCCACCTATTTGGTAGCTAGGGTAACCTTGTTTTTCCCGAAGGGTATGACTATGCATTTTTTGGAATTTAACTTTAGGCCGTGGCTCTGGCACCAGTTATCCGTTTCTGTGAGACCCTTCTGAAGGATATCTGTGTCAGATGTGTTTTCTACTATGGCGCCCAGTTTGCAGTCATCTGCAAACTTTGTCAGCCATAACCCTCCTGTGTTTGCTTGTACTTGGAAAAGTAGATGCCAAACAAGAGTGGGCCCAGGACTGAGCCCTGTGGGACACCACTTGTGACAGGCTTTGAGTCTGACATGGCGCCAGCAACTCTGACCCTGTGGGTTCTGTCACTCAGCCAGTTTGCAACCCATCTTGTGATGTATGGGTTAACATTTAAGCTGATGAGTTTTTCAATGATACCCGAGTGGGGTATTGTATCGAAGGCCTTAGCCAGATCGAGGTAGGCTGTATGGACTGCCTTTCCTCATCAATGGCTTTGGTGACTGTTTCGAAAAAGTCAACCAAGTTTAAAAGGCATGATCTGCCTTTGACAAAGCCAAACTGGGTTGGATCCAAAGTCTGCAAATTCCCTATGTCTTTATTTATGAGGTCCATTATGATCCTCTCCATGGCTTTGCAGATAAGGCTTGTCAAGCTAATGGGCGGTAATTTCCAGGGTCGGTGGAGGCACCGCCTTTGTGAAGTGGGACCACAGTTGCAGTCGCCACTCCTGGATGTATCCAGAGGTAAGACTTTGATTAAACAGCTGTCCTAGCTGTGGGTTTAATTCCTCATTGAGTTCGTGGAGCACACAGCCGGGGACACCATCAGGTCCCATGGATGCTGTGTTTTTTGCTTTGGAGAGAGCAGTTCTCACTTGGGCGCTGGAGATGTTTGGGGGGCTGCAATCGTTTAGTATAGATATCTCTCCTTTTGGGGGGGAGGGGGGGGAGAAGTTTGCACTTCTGTCAGCCAGTATGTTGGCAATGTCTGTAGGATCAGTAATCTTCACATCATTTTGAACTAGTTCTGAGCATATCTGGGAGTTACCTCCTAGGTTTCTAACATAGCTAAAGAAGGCCTTATGATTGTCTTTTGAGTCTTTAGCTATTTTTCTCTCGAAATTTGCTTTAGATGATTTTATGAGAGCTCTTAGTTTTTTACTTATAGTGATCAAGGGTGTCTTACCTTTTAAGGATTTTGCTCTATCTTGTAGTAGCTTCCTCCTTTTGTTGTAGAGTTTGTTTATGGCTGGGGTCCACCAGACTGGACGCTTGCCTTTGGTACAAAGAGTCTTTGTTTTGCTTGGGATTGCCTTATCCATGCAGTCCTGCAGGTGCTGGTAGAAGGCATTTGTAAGTGATTCAGCGGCTTGAGTACTGTTTTCCGGTTCGGGGCCTTAAAGGAGACCACCCTAGTCTTTAGAAGTGTGAAGTCAGCTTTTGAGAAGTTCTTTACTGTGGTCTTTTATTTCAGGTGGGGTGGGATGAGGACCTCCAGCGAGATTAGTTTGTGATCTGATCTCACCAGTGAGGGTATACTTCCGGTGTTGAACATTGTGCTCCCATGTTCGTGATGATGAGATCAAGTATGTTATCTCCTCTTGTGGGGATGGTGACTAGTTGTTCCATGGCATTTGAGTTTATGAATTCCAGGAACTTTTGGGCTAGGGTGTTTGGGCTTGAGTAGTGTTCCCAGTCTATATTAGGGTAATTGAAGTCACCTAGTATGATGGTGTTTGGTGATACATTTATCCCTCTAATGTTTTCAGGAAGGCCATGTGAGGTTCCTGAGTTTGTGAGGGTGGCCTGTAACATGCTACAATTTGCAGAGCAGTCTTGCCTACGGTTAATTGCACCTGGATGGTCTCCGATGCATCATGCATTGCCACCAGTCTTGAGGTGTGGGTGTCCTTGATGAATATGGATACCCCTCCTCCTTTCTTGGTATTGTCCGGATTTTGGGGCCGGAGCATGATATGAGGTAAAACCTGATAGCTGGGGTGCTCTCAGGAGCCTTGAACCAGGTTTCTGTCACAGCACAGACATCGATGTTCTCCATACTGAGAAGGGCCTCGAGTGCATGCATTTTGAGATTTAGACTTCTGGCATTGAGCAGCATTACCCTTAGTTTTTTTCCTTTTTTGTGTTCTAGGGTGGTAGGTTTAGAATTTGAGCCTTGCCTAAAAAGGCACTATGGGGTGGCAAGAGCCTTTGCCAATATCCGGAATCCCAGGGGTGACAGGTGCAAGCCGTCCCTTGCGAAGCAGCGTGGCTTGTCCAGCATGTCATCCCAGGCAGACAGATACTGGATCCCCTTTGAATGACACCAGTGTTTAAGCCAATTGTTAAAGCTGATCATGTGTCGGTGTGTTGTGAGATTTTTCACAGCTTCTCTTGCTTCACAAGGGATGGTGTTTACCTTTCATTCCTAGGTGTCCACATACTGGAAAAAGCTTTTTCAGCCCTTGTTGTGTCTTTTTAGGCATGGTCCAGCTGAAAAACCTCTCAACCTAACTCGCAAAACAAATGAACCATTGGACAATATCATGGTGACACTACTTAATGCTAGAAGTTTAAGCAAAAACTGACAGACCTTGAGGCTCTCCTGCATTTAGGTGCTCTATGCCATGCATATGTTGTTACAGAAATCTGGTTTAGATGCCCATAGAGTACTTCAATACCTTTGCTTTATGTTTACCACTCATTTATGCCTGATGGAAACTATGGATGAGTATCTGTATTTGTTAGAGACTTCATGACACACAGATGTGACCCACAAGCAGAGCTTACAGAGATTCAGATCACACTAAAAAAGATCAGCTATTAGTTTATAGCATAGTATAGTATCCCCTCAATGTCTCCAGTGACTCATACAGCATCCATAAATATTTGGGATCTGCCTTCCATATATAAGAATACTGTTTTGTGAGGTAGTTTTAACTATCCAATGATTTACTGGAGGGCCTTGCTAAAGAAACTATTAGAGAAAAGTATATACTTGACCTGGTCTTAACAAACTTACCATCTGTATGTGCCATATGCAAGGTGTCACCCTCACTCATCATATCGGACCACAGATTAGTAAACTTTTACATGATAATCACCAAACCATCAGAATAAATGTCATAGAATTCAAGAACTTCAGACATATTAATATCCCACAATTAGTTGATGAAGTCTCTTTATTCAAGTATAATGGTATTAACGATCATGTTGATATGGCAAAGAGTTATGTAGAAAAGTTCATTCACGCCGGGATAAATGTATTAAATTGCCAGTTCCATCTAGATCCAAGCAAATTATTAGGTGTCAGAGCAAACCAGTGAGGTGATCCGCAAGCATTAATAAACTATGTAATAAAAGGAAGAAACCCATAAATCTATATAGCAGAAAAAATGACCCCTAAATTAAAGGAGAATATCAAGCTGCTGGATAAGAAACTAAAATAAAGGACATAAAAAATAAAAGCACCGCATGTACTTGGACTAGCGACAAAAGCCAAAATCATATACAAATCCATATTTAGTTATGTCAGAAAAATAAGAAATAACACTTAACATGGGCCAAAGCTCATCCATAATGGTACTAACTACTCTGATCCAATGCATATTGCCAAAATAGTGGCTAATAAATGCAGTGCTAACTTTACCCCAAAGATATCTGTTCCATGCCCTCTTATCCCTGATGGAATCCAGCCACAAAGTACCATGAATGAGCATGTATGGAAGGGCCTCTCCAAAATGAAGACTACCTCATCTATGGGACTTGGCAATGGACCTGGTTGTCTGATCAATATTATTAAACAAGCATTATTGGACCCATTCCTCAGTTTCTACAACCTGTGCCTAGCAATGTACTTTGCCCCACTAGCATGGCGTACAGCTGTTGTGATGCCACTCCACAATGGTGGCCCCACCACAGATCCTGGGAAATACAGACTTATCAGCCTAATGATTCCTATATACAAAGCCACATAATATATCATAACTGATCTATTTAAATATGATATCAAAAATCTTATCAGACATGATATCCAGCAGTTTGGCTTTGTCAAGAGTAGATCCTTTCTAATGAATTTTGTAAACTTTTTTCAGAGGGTTACTCAGGCTGTACAATGTGGACAAACTGTTCACACAGCATATCTTGACCTTACCAAGGCATTCGATACCATGACACATGCAAATAAAATAAACAAGTTAAAGGAGCTCCAAACTGACCCATATATGATGATGTGGATAGGCAGCTGGCTTAGAGACAGGCCTTACACAGTAAGAGAGAGGGGTGCATCCTCTGAGAGCATGAGGGTGAGGGTGAGCATTGGAGTCCCACAGCGATCTGTTCTGGGACCTCTTCTGTTTGGCATCTACTTCTCAGATCTCTACTTATCAAATGAGGATCATTTGTTAACAAAGTAAGAGGGTGATTGTAACCCAGGAGGTGTAGTTAAGTCCCCCTCTGACACACATTCACTCCAGCATGAAATTACACTTGTGAATAGCTGGTCTACTAAAAATGGGTTCAAGCACAATTCTAAAAAGTGCAACATTGTATCATTTGGTAGGCACCCCCTAGATTCTCTTATAGTATGGATAACTCACTAATTCAAAATAAAAAGGTTGTGAGAGTCCTGGGCACATGGTGGATAGCTCCTTTAAATTTTCCCATCACGTCACAAGTGGTACTTACGAAATCTGTTTACTTTGCACAGTTCTAAGCAAAAGGTATTTTATCAAGATGGAAACTCTGCTTCTTGATTAGACTAGACAGTGTCAGTAGTGCCCTTTTAGGATGTGTACTTTTTGTGCATATCAAACAACTGAAAAGGCTTCAGAGGTTTGTAATTAACAGTATCAAAGGGCTAAAATGCATGAACTACTAAAAAAGACCACCGGCTTTATCTCTATACTCAGTTTGATATAGACTCCTTAGGGGTAACCTGTGCCTTGTTTATAGGGCTAGAAGGGATTCAGTTGTCCAAGAACTCTTATACCTCCATTAATCAAATAGCCCAACTGACAACAGAGCCAGAAATATAAATCTACTCCAAAAATAAATAAGACTAAGAGGAGGAATAGATTTGTCATACAGTGCCTACCTCTCTTGTCAGGAGCAAACTCCTTCTCCACATTAAGCAAATTTGCCCACTGTCTGCCTTTAAAAAAGAGCTGTACAACTGGATGTGTGTTTATAAAGTCACACCAAATAGGACTGGCTTCGCTCTCCTTGAAATGAGAGATAAGTGGGAACTGGCAAAGAGGAGATGGTCTTGAGGCTCTATCGCCTTGTAATAGCCTATGACACAGTGATCCTATGACAATTTCTATATGTCTCAAGTGCATCTTCAGGATATGGCTCTTCAGTGCAGTTATCTCTCCTGTGGCTTGCTCCCTGATGTTACACACATTTGGCATTACAAGAGTAACCCTGACTTAAAGGAAATGAAACAGAATGCATATGTCTCCCTTGCCACAGGTACGCACTGTAATCTGAATGCGATCCTTAAACAGTAGCACAGCAGTGGCATTTCACTGATTCTTGTACTACTCATTTTTTCCTCTTAATTTGTATGTGTATGCAGGGGGTTCTTTATGTCTGCTCAAATATGAATTGCAGCTATGAACTATGAATTGACATACTGGAGAGAGTGTAAGAGATGTGCGATTACAATACAGGCAAGTCATGGTGTGTGAGGGGGAGATTCTGTGACCTAGAAGGTGAATGATGTCTTATTTCATGAATTTCAGTACTCTCTATGTAATATGGTCCTGTTCAGTGCTATTTCCAGGTGTCTATTATCCTAACAGACATGGAAAAGAGCTAACTAAGCATAAAGTTACAAAATATTTACTCAGTAATAAGACCAAACTCAATACCCTTGCAAATTCATTAATAGAAGTCTTTCTTATCAGTACTGTGGAAACACTTCTTTCACTGAGTTACAGTAATCTGAGATTACATACATACAAGTACTTCAAGCACGGCTATTAAAAGCTCTTTTTTTTTTTTTTTTTTCCAAACGCATTTTATTAATTTTGATGAATACAACAGAGCCAATAGAAAGAAAAAAAAATACTTGAAAACAACAAATATTGAGTTATACTTAAGCCATAATACTTCAAAAGAGAAAACAACATAACCTATATACAAATGTGCCAAAATACATCAGAGAAAGGAAAACATATATATATATAAGTTTAACATGTATCTTGTTATATTACCCCCACCACTCTAATCAAATATTGGAACCATGAAGGGAGTTTAAGACTCAAAGAGTTGATAACATCCGTGTCCAAGGACATCCCAAGGGAGGACAACTCCCTTAACAGGTAAAACTAGTTAGGACAAACAGTAATGAGTAAGGGGAAAAACAAGCTATATAAATGATGTACAGGATTAATCGGTTAGAAGAAGGAAAATAAAGTCCCATAATTCCTGATAGGAGGTTCGTTTATGAGGGTCAATTATTATCAGTTTTTGGGAAGTAATATATTTAATTGCCAGATTTTTAAAATCCCTCCAAGACAATTTAGAGTGATCAGTCCAATATTTGGTGATATAAAATTTTATTAAAAGACATAGTGTAATTAGAGCTCTGAGTTTCAACATAGGTATTTTAAGATTGGTGATGTGTAATAAGACCATCTCCCAGGACAGAGTGGATTTATGGTAACCCATTTTAGCGAGCCTTACTTTAAGAGAACACCAAATACTATGAGAGTATCTGCAGGACCACAGAATGTGCATAATATCAGCGTAGGGAGAATAACAACAGGAGCAGGAGGAAGAAACATACGAGTTGAATTTATTCATACGGACCGGAGTTAAAAATAAGTTATTAGCGATCATGAATTGTGTATAAATCAGTTTTTTAAATGGAGAATACTTAAGGGTAAGCTTTATTGCTAGGGTCTTCTGTTGTAGAGTCAAGTTGGCATTCTGTTGATCCCAATATTCCGCAAACAGAATTTTCCCTTGATTCAGAGATGAAGAAAAAGCTTTATAAGCTGTAGAAATCATATGTTTTTTTACATGATAAACTTTGCAGTAATACAGCTACGCGATTGTATTCCTCTTCCGAGCTGGGGTATTTAATAAAAAAGGATAAGGTGAGCTCCCTTAGTTGTCTTAGAATAATAGTGTATTTATTTGACACTGCCAAAGTAACTCGGAGATCTGTTAGAGAAAGATGGTTAAGTTTGTGCATATCCCATAAAGTTAGATCCCTAATAAGAGGGTAGTTAGTTAAATTGATCATTTTATCATTCAACCTTAAAATAGGGTTAAGATGTATAGGTTGAAACATTAGAAGAGCATTATTTAGATTAATAGATTGAAAGAGTTCCTGTATATTCCTAATTAACCCCTTCAAAGAGTGATGTAATTTTAATTTCTTGAGGTTAAATTTATTTAAGAAAGGCAAAGCTCCAGGGTTCAGATCCAGTTTAAGGGCATGGTTATACCACAGTTGAATCCGTATTGGAGTATGAGAAGACAGATCAGGTTTATGATTAGCAATAGTAAGTATCCGGAAAGCATGGATAATTATGTAATATAATAAAAGATCGGGCAGAGCTAATCCCCCTGATGCTTTAGATAGAGTAAGCCTTTGATAAGAAGCTCTAACAGATTTAGGGAACCAAATGAATTTAGCAAAGGCTTTATGGATCCTGTTAAGAAAAAAAGTTGAAACCGAAGATAAAGAAGAGTTAAAATGATAAAGAAGTTTAGGGAGTACATTCATTTTGATTATAGAAATTTTTGTTAACATCGGAAGCTTTAAGTGTTGCCATCTTGAAATGTCTTGGGATATCGAGGACCAGACTTTAGATAAGTTAAGCTGTAAAAGAGAAGAAGAAGAGTGATCATAAGAAACTCCTAGATATTTTAATGAGTAGTTCAAGTGAAAAGCTAGATCAGGGAATAAGCATTGTTTGTGCGCTCGGGGGTTGATCGGAAAAACAAAGGATTTATTTTGGCTAACTCGGAAATCCGAAATACAGGAAAAAAAGTATAAGGATTTAGTAATTTTTTTAGTGTCAGACATGTGGTGTTCAAAATAAAGATTAAGATCATCGGCGAAGGCTGTAAAGCTAATATTAGTGTTAAGAATTCTAGGGATAGAGTGATAGGTTTTTTGCAAAATAAGTAACAAAAAGATTTCCAAATATAAATTAAATAGTAAAGGGGAGAGGGGGCAACCTTGTCTAGTACTGTTTGTAATCTTTATCGGTTGTGAGTCTTGCTTATTTATGTGTAATCTAGCGTATGCACCATTATAAAGAATTCTAATCCAGTTAATAAAATCAGAGGGGATGTCAAAACTCGATAAGGCTAAAAACAGAAAGTCCCAGTTTACCCTATCGAATGCTTTACAAGCATCGATTACCAGAGCATATCTAGGGCTCCTTTCCTTTTTAGTGAGATTAACTAAGGTTTCTAGCATTAATGTGTTATCCCAGGTATGTCTGTTAGGCATAAAGCCCACCTGTTCCGGAGAAATCAAAGTATGCATAACTTTTTTAAGTCTATTCGCCAAAATGGCTTTAAGGATTTTTATATCTATATTCATGAGGGAAATTGGTCTATAGTTGTTTACGTTAGCTTTATCCATGGTATTTTTGGGAATTAGTATAGTTTTCGAGTGATTAATATATGTCTGATATGCCTTTATTAGTGATAGAATCAAAAAGTTTAAGTAAAATGGGGGCAAGGGTATTTTTAAATGTTTTGTAAAAGTCAGAAGAATAGCCATCTGGACCTGGAGCCTTGCCAATCCTGAGGTTGCCAATGACTTCACCAATTTCTAACAAGGTTATCGGGGCTGATAGAAGGCTTTTCTGAGAATCAGTTAACTTAGGAAAAGTAAGCTCATTTAGGAATTTTTCCATCTCCTCCCGCCTAGGTAAAATATTCTTGTTATCATAAATATCTGAGTATATACTGTAAAAGAGTTGTATAATTTGGGCATCAGAGTTATAGAGCGTATTATTATGAAAAATGTATTCGATTCTAGGAGCTTTAGGTGCACTAGATATTAACCTAGCGAGAGCTGTAGAAGGAGTTTGTAAAAATTCAGAATATCTACATATGAGCCGCAATTCTTGCAGAGATATGCTGGATTGGTGATAATCAAAGAGTTCTTTTTGTTTAAGTTGTAGTTCTTTTTCAGTTTCTAGGGAGAAGTTGACTTGTAGTTTTTTATCCAACGTGTTAATCTCTGTGGTTAACTTGGATAACTTATCTTTATTCTGTTTATGAAGGAAGCTAGCTTTCCTTATAAGAATACCTCTAATCACTGATTTATTCGCCGCCCATCTAACATCAAAGGGAATGTCATCCTCTTGGGAAGTAGAAAGGAGTTATTTTAAGCTACAGGTGATTTCTGCAATTAAAGATTGATTCTTTAGTAAGTTACTATTAAGGGACCAATTATACGTTTTATAGGGTGAGGACAAGTAGCAGTCAAAACCTATCTTTAGGTTTAATTTTGAGTGATCCGAAAGAAATCTGGGATCGGTTGTAAGTTTGATTTGCCTGTTAGCTAGAGTATTGGAGATTAAGAAGAAATCTATGCGGGACCAGGAATGATAACATTTTGAGAAATAAGTGAAAAAAATTGTTCTTCCCGTATTAGAACCGAACGAGATAGGATCCAATAAGTCAAAGTCCATTATTAACTCTGATAAAGCTACTGAGTCTTGAGTATTATAGATCCTGGTATTAAAAGCCCTTCTAGATTGCCAATATACCATAATACTTGTTCCCATAATAAGTGTCCAGGTTGTTGTTAAAATATCTAAACTAGTGCTTGCTTTAATGTAATTTGGTAGTCTGTTCCATGCATCAGCTACTCTGTCAGAGACCCAATTAGAACACTTCTCATTCCTATAGAATCTTCTACACAGGTTATCTGATGATTCTCTACTACTTTTTGATAACCCCCTCCCCCCAATCATTCCCAGAGGTAGTTGTTTCTAAATGCCCTATACACTTGAATAAGATCTCTTTTAGATATCTGTAAGAGACACTGTACAAGTTCAGATATTTTAGTCTTTCATAATAACTTACAATTTCACATCCATGGATGCCCTTGGTATATTTTCACTGTACTCTTTCCAGTTAACTCATGCTTGTTTTCTTATAGGGTTTCCATATTGTTATTCCATTCTCAAGTTTGGGTCTAATGTAACTAACAAACAAGGATGTCATAATTTTTGATTTCCTAGACTTTATAAATCTTTTTATACAACCTATAGTTCTGTTACTATTATTAACCAATTGGTTGATATGATTAAAAAAACTCATAGATGAATCTACCCATAAACCGAGGTCCTTAAATGAATCTACAGTTTCAATCACTGTGTGCTGTATTAAATATTCACCATTCAATGTATGTCTCCCAAATATCATATGCTTAGTTTTTAATGTATTTATCAGCTTATTATTCTTCTGTGCCTAAATGGTCAATTTAGTCAAGTTATTTTGCAGACATGCCTTATTTGTAACACATGTAATCAGTTTACCCAACTTCAGGTCATCTGCATATAGACAGTAGAACACCTCAGATGTAAACGTTAGGTCTGAAAGATACAATCTAAACACATAAGGGTCTAGGACAGAGCCCTGTGGGACACCCTGACTGTAACCATGGATTTCACCTGTCCAGTTGCTGTATGATACTTGCCATGTCCTATTTGTTAGCCATGCAGCTACCCATCTTATCAAGAGTACATTGATACCTAGTTGTACTAATTTATTGATCAGTGTTTTGTGTATGACCCTGTCAAATGCTGAAGTCAAATCTATAAAAATATATCACAACACAATTTTTCATTCATAGCTGTTATTATATTGTTATAGAACGTCATGTTACAGGTGGTAATAGATCTATTTTCAACATATGCATGCTGATATATGGTTTCAAGTCCCAACCTATCCAGTTCTGACCATAACTTATCCAATATTACCTTCTCCATTATTTTTCTACAACATGAAAGTAGATTTAAGGGTCTATATGACTCTGGGGTTGTCCTAGTCGATCTATTATGCCCATTAATGTTCTTTTCATAAATCATTTGGTTTAACTTTGTCTTTCAGTCAGTCTTCACAGAATCTCAGTTACCAGTGACAGACAAAATAGTGTTGCTCATAAAGTTTTAGATGATGCCATATCTGACTTCAATAGTGCATTCTTGAACATCTTACTTGAACTTTCTCTACTAAGAACCAAATGTGTTAAAGCCAGCCCTACACCCCAGTTATACAAAAGTATAAATCATGAAGCAGAGAGATAAAACATGGAAAACCTGGTCTATAAACAAAACCAAAAATATGTTTCAGATTTACAGACAACTCCGAAACTATTCCAAATACTTTATACAATCTGTTAAGAAAAATTACTACTCAGATCTCCAAACATCAGCCCAAACCAGCCTCAAAACTTTCTGGTCCTCAATAAATCTGATATTCAACCCTGGTCACTCTACACAGCCTACCCCCTCAACAAACAATGCTAGTGATCCCCAAAACATTGCTAGTCTATTTAACTCTCATCTCATTAATTAATCGTCTTCTTTATTTAGCAACTCAGGCTCCCCAACTCCATGCAATCCAACTCAGCCTGTCAACCAACATCACACTTTCTGTTTCCAACTGATCCCTAACTCAGTCATTAAAATATTTCTGCTAAAATTAAAAAACACCTATTTAGCACCAGACAATGTACCATCCAAATAGGTTCATAGGTAGGTACTAGGTTATTTGCTCGAAGGCATTTATAAGCCTAGCTGGAATGTGTTGGCTTTCGCCACCTCCTTAGATTAGTTCCCTGTGCCTCTGTCCAGCAGAGCCATTAAAGTGATCCCTGGGGTAAACTTTCTGCTTCCCATCCACTCTTTAAGGTTTCTCTTGAAGAGGGTTAGTGAGGAGCTCTGCCTAATGTAGATTGGAATCTTGTTCCAAAGCATGGGAAGTCTCTGGGACAGGAATCTATCCCTCCAGCACGTCCTATTTATTGTTGTGGTGATGTTTAGATCCCTGGAGCGTGTGGCTCGAGGGGATATGGTTTTCTTTAGATGGAGCATGTCCATCAATTCTGGGTTGCACATGGCCTTGTACGTCAGGCAGAGATCACCTCTGAGGACGTGGTATGCAACCGAGTGCAGCTGGAGTTTCTCCAGTTGAGCTGTATAGGGCACCGGCTTGAGGCCAGTGATCCTCTTAGTGAGGTACTTCTGTGGTCTTTCCAGTTGTTGCAGGTGTCTTGTAAGGTACATCCCAAATGGGGCATTGTACTCTATGATGGGTCTGATGAGTGATGCATAGAGGGGCCCAATGCCCTCTTTCAATCTGGATGCAAACCTTTTTGTGATTAGGTGGGCCACATAGAAGGATTTTCTAACCACTTTAGCAATGTGATTATCAAAGGAGATGTTACTATCTACTTGGGTCCCGAGATCCCTTATTACATCTTCCATATTTAGGGGCTACCACCTATGTGGTAGTTTGTGGGTACTTTGTTTTTTCCAAAGGTGGATGACTATGCATTTTTTGGCATTTAGCTTGAGGCTATGGTTTTGACACCAGGTATCTGTCTCAGTGAGACCCTTTTGGAGGATGTCTGTGTCAGCCGGAGAGTCAATTATAGCCCTAGTTTGCAGTCATCTGCAAACTTGGTCAGCCATAGTTCTCCTGTGCTTGCCTGTATCTCTGAGAAGTATATGCTGAACAGGAGGGGTCCTAGGACTGAGCCCTGGGGAATGCCACTTGTAACCGGTTTAGTCAGACCTAGCTCTCACAACTCTTACCATGTGGGTTCTGTCCATGAGCCAGTTGGCAACCCATCTTGTGACGTAGGGGTTTATGTTCAGGCTGGTGAGCTTGTCTATAATACCTGAGTGGGGAATGGTGTTGAAGGCCTTTGCGAGGTCTAGGTAGGCTGTGTGGACCACCTTTCCCTCGTCCGTAGCTTTGGAAACTGTCTTAAAGAAGTCCACCAGGTTTAGGAGGCATGATCTGCCCTTAACAAAGCCAACCTGGGTAGGGTCCAGTGTTTGGAGGTTTCCAATGTCTCTATTAATAAGATCTATGATGATGCGCTCCATAGCTTTGCAGACCAAGCTAGTCAGGCTTATTGGACGATAGTTCCTGGGGTCCATTGTGGCTCCACCTTTGTGGAGTGAAATAACTGTTGCTGTGCGCCACTCTGTGAGCATGTAGCCTGTGGGCAGGCTGAGTTTAAACAGTGTGTTTAGGTGAGGGGTTAGTTCATCTTTGAGCTCATGTGGGATGCAGCCTGGGACACCATCCATTCCCACTGATGCTGTGTTTTTGGCTTTGGAGAGGGCTGTTTTAACCTGAGTGTCTGTGATTTCAGGGACACTACATTCTTCTGGTATAGTTATGGGCCCTTTTGGGGGTGAAGTTTGCACTGAACCTGTCTGCCAGGATGTTGGCTATATCAGTCAGTTCAGTGTATTTTGTGCCATTCTGCACTAACTCTGAGCAGATCTGAGAATTGCCACTTAGATTCTTGACATAGCTAAAGAATGCCTTGTGGTTATCTTTGGAGTCCAGAGCAATTTTTCTTTCGAAGCTAGCCTTGGATGATTTTATGAGAGGAACATAGTTTCTTGCTGATACTGATCAGGGATGTCTTCCCTTCTTGGGATTTTACTCTTTTCTGTACTAGTTTTCTCCTTCTATTGTATAGCTTGTTTATGGCAGGGGTCTGCCAGACTGGTTTCCTTTTCTTGGAGGAGTGAGTCTTGGTTTTGTTTGGGATAGCATGATCCATGCATTCTTGTAGGATTTTGCAGCTTGGACAGCGTTATTCTTTAGCATGGGAGCTTTGAAACTTCCCAACTCAGTCTTAAGTAATGTGAAGTTTGCTTTTGAAAAGTTTTTCACTGTGTTTTTTTTTGACTGGGGGTGGTGGCGGAATGTGGACATCCAGAGTAATTAGTTTATGGTCAGATCTAACCAGCAAGGGGTTGACCTCCTGTGTGGAACACCGGTCATCCATGTTGGTGATGACCAGGTCCAATATGTTGTCACCTTGCCCTGTGGTCTTTTTGTGCATTTGGATTGTGCTGCATCTTTAGTGGTTTTCCAATATGTTGTCACCTCTAGTGGGGATGTTGACCAGTTGATTCAGGGCATTTGAGTTTATAAATTCTAGAAAATGTTGGCAAGGGAGTTTGTACTTGAGTAGTTCTCCCAGTTAATGTTTGAGTATTTGAAATCAGCCAATATCAGGGTGTTTGGTAGGACCTTTATGTTTCCCAGTGTTTCCAGGAATGCAGAGTGGGGGTCCTGGGACAGGGTGGGTGATCTGTAGCAAACTATCCCTGATCAGTGATAAGAGACCTTGGGACACAGGTGGACAGTAGTCTCTCCTTTGATAATCACATCGCCACAGTAGTCAGGAAATCCTTCTACATGGCACACCTCATCACAAAATGTTTTTCATCCAGAAAAAAAAGGGCATTGCTCCCCTCTACTCATCACTCATTAGACCCATTGTAGAGTACAACGTCCCTTTTGGTATGTACCTCACAAGACATCTACAACAACTGGAAAGGCCACAGAAATACCTCACAAAGAGGATTACCAGCCTCAAACAGATGCCCTATGCAGACAGTCTCAAAAAACTCCAGCTTTACTCTGTCGCATATCGCCTACTCAGAGGTGATCTCTGTCTAACATACAAAACTATGTCAAACCCAGAGCTGTTGGACATGCTCCACTTAAAGAAATCCCAATCCCTCCGAGCTACATGCTCTAGGGACCTAAACCTTTTCACCACAATAAACAGAACATGCCAGAGGGATAGATTCCTGTCCCAGAGACTTCCCATACTCTGGAATAAACTACCTATCTATATCAAACAAAGCTCCTCATTAGCACTCCTCAAGAAAAATCTTGATGATTGGATGGGAAATAGGAAATTCACCCCAGAGATCACCTCTGTGGCTCTGCTCGACAGTGGCACAGGAAAATAATTTTCTTGGGTGGCAAAAGCCAGGGTACCTTTTTGGCTGGGCTTGTATAGGCCCCAGGGCAGATAGCCTAGTACCTACCTATGAACCTATGAACCTATAATCTGAATAGCAGTTTTGCCCATCATTAGTTGCACATGGATGATCTCTGAAGCATCATGCTCTGCCACTAACCTGGAGGTGTGGGTATCCTTGATGAATATGGATACTCCCCCACCTTTTGTATTTCGGTCCGGGTTTTGTAGCCGAAATGTATGGTATGAATTGTAGCCTGGTAGTGCTGGGGTGCTCTCTGGAGCCTTAAACCAGGTTTCTGTTACTGCACATATATTGAGTTTCTCCATACTGAGGAGTGCTTTGAGTGCATGCATTTTGAAGTTTTAGACTTCTGGCATTGAATAGCATTACCCTCAGTTTTTTGTTACTTGTGCTATTTATGACGGTGGGTTTGTCTTTTGAGCCTTGCCTAAAAAAGGCACTATGGGGGTGGTAAGAGCCTTGGCCAGTATTCGAAGCCTAAGGGCGACAGGTGCAAGTTGTCTCTAGCAAAGCAGCGTGGCTTGTCGAGCATGTCATCCCAGGTTGACAGACACTGGATCCCCTTTGAATGACACCAGAAGCTTAGCCAATTGTTGAAATTGATAATTTTTTCTCTATACCATGGTATCATTCTTGGTGAGGGCAGGATGCTACTCAGGGTCAGGGTCATACCGGCCTGGGCTACGTGATCAGAGAGCTCCTCCATGTCTATTTTCATGTAGTCTAGGGAGGTACGGCTCAGGTCATTCACACCAACATGGACAATGTCAGAGTCATATTTGTACTTGTTCTGGAGTGAAATGAGTGCTTGTGTTATGTGGCGTATCCTGGCACCTGACAGGCAGCTAACAGTAACCTTCTCCTTGTTCAGCCTAGTGAGTGGGACATCAGTGTGCCTGACTATAGAGTCACCTATTACTAGTGTGTTGGGTATGTTATTTTGCCTTAAGGGCTGGGATTGTGCGGCAATATATTAAAATAGGTGCAGAACCAAAAACCTTCCCTGTATCCATCTTAATATACTGTTATATCAAAATATCCCATGTCCCATTACTGTGGAAGAAATGCTACATTCCACCCCTCCACAAATGTGACAAATTTACAGACATTATCAACTACAGACCTATTGCAATATTACCCCACATTTAAAATCCTAGAAAAATGCATACAAAGTCAGCCACTCAGTCACATGACACAGTTTTCCTTACCATCCTCATCACAACATGGTTTTCACCTGTTACCATCACACCACCTACCATCGCACCAACTATCATCACCCCACCCACCATCACACCAGCTATCATCACCCCACCTACATTCACACCACCTACAATTGTACCACCTACCATCACATCACCTACCCTCTCCCCACCGACCATCACACCACCTACTATCACTCTTCCTACAATCACCCCACCTACCATCACACCACCTACCATCACACTGCCTATTATTGCATCACCTACCATCACACCACCTATCCTCACCCCACCTACCATCACACCACCTACCATTGGACCACCTACATCACACCACCTACCATCGCACCACCTACCATCACACCACCTACCATCACACCACCTATCATCACCCCACCTATCATCACACCACCTACCATTGCACCACATACTAACACACCACCTACCATGACACCTCTACTGCTCTGCTCAACTTTGTTAATACTGTCAGTATAAGTAGAAATGAAGGCAACCTGGTATCAGTCCTTTTTTTTTTTACTTCTCTAAGGCCTTTGACACCATCTCCGATGTCATTTTCCTTCAAAAACTCTTATCCAGGACTCATTAACCCTGCAGTGACCAAGTTCTGTAGTTATCTGTCTGATAGAGCTCAAACAATTAACTGGCAAAATGATCTCTCTACTTTTCTTCCTGTGACTGTCAGAGTCTCAGAGGTTCCATTCTCAGTCCCAGTGGCATAGCTAGAGGGAGGCATAAGGGCGGTCCACCCTGGGTGGCACTTTTGGGACTGTCAACTTTAATACTTTTAATTAAAATAAAAAAAAAAACTGTTTAAGGGCATTCTTCTTTAAGAACAGTTCCATAGCGTCACATCTGTGTGTGCACAGTGCTCAAGTAAGATTTTCTTTGTGCGCGCGCGCGTGTGTGTGTGTGTGTGTGTGTGTGTGTGTGTGTGTGTGTGTGTGTGTGCACGTATGCTCAAATAAGGAGATTTGCTGGTTCCTGCCTGGCTGATTAAATTGGGCTTCTACTCAAGTAAGGCGATTTCTGTGTGTGTGTGTGTGTGTGTGTGTGTGTGCGTGAGTGCGTGCGTGTGTGTGTGTGTGTGTGTGTGTGTGTGTGCAAAATGCCCCAGTTAGGTATACCTGGTGGTTAGTATTACTCAGCCTCAAATCCTGTACCTTGGGTACAAGAAACAAGAGCCTGAATTGTCTAACCATACCACCACTTGTGATGTAAGCTCTCAGCTCTCCAGATTTTCACAGAATGTCTGGAATGTCTGGCTCATACTTTTGTTCTGTTCCTCTTAAAATTCAGATGGTGTAGTGGTGCAGCAGTAGTGTTATTGGTCACAGCAAGAGGTTCTCTGGTTTGATTCTTGGCTGAAGTGCCTTCTGTGTGGAGTCTGCATGATGCCCTTTGTGGTTCTCTGTTGCAGTCATCACTGTAGGGTTCTTCCTGCCAGCAGCAGCCCCCGATCGGCCAGAATCCCAAAGTCTGGATCGGGCACCAGCTGAGGTCGCATTTATCCTGACGTCAATGCACCGGAAGGTATAAAGACCTCAGCTGACGCCATTTCCCCAGTCTTTCTTGCCACGTGGTGCCCTTTGCAGTTCACTGACGCCGGTCGGCCTGTTCCTGCTTGTTTTTTGGATCTAATCCCAGGATTTTTATTTTTTACAGATAAGTACCCCGTTGGGGAGGTCTTTTTCTTGCTCCAGTCAGATGTCAGAAAAAGTTAATAATTGTATTTCTTGTGGGAAGCAAATACCTCATAGGGATTTTCACTCTTACTGTATTCCCTGCCTGGGTCCTGACCACGACATTGCTAATTGTGTGTTTTGTGCTAAATTTAATCAGTGTACTATTAGGCGTAGATGTAACTTTGCCTTTTACTATTTTGGAAAAAGGTTTAATTATAACATGTCTTCAGATTCTTTTCCGGCTTCTGGGGTGTGTAAGTGGCGCAGGGATGCAGACAGGCCTCCGAGGTCCGCAGCAAAGGATGTTACTCAGTTATTGCCAGATGCTGGTTCGTCGGTCGTCAGTGAGGTGCCTTTCCAGCCCCTGTCATCTGCCTCTTTTGAACCAATTGCCTGTACCAACTCCGGTGTGGAGGTGATGGGGTCTTCAGAATTGCCAGGGACTGGACCTTCAGATATTGCTCCCTCAGTTGGGTCCAGAGCCGGTAGGCAGGTACCGGCTACTGTGGGAGTTCTCAGGCCTCCACAGCTTCCTGTAAATGTGGATTCGGGTTACCTGCTAAGTCAAAGTCTAAGGCTCCAGCTAAAGTGAAGTGGCTAGCACAGGCTCATTTTGATCAGGGTCCTAGGCCTCAGAAGCAGATGCTTAGGATGGCTGAAGATCTCTTAACTATGATCAGGGGTTCTCATCCCCCTCCTGACAAGAAGCCTAGATTACAGTCCGATTATAATTCTTCAGACCAAATTTCTGTTTCTTCTGCTTTTCCTCCCTTTCCTCTTCTACCTCGGGTACTTCTGAAGGTAAAACAGGACAGACCGCACATGATTCTACTGGCTCCCAATTGGCCTCTGCAATTCTGGTATTCCACTCTGATGAACTTGGTTCAGGAGCCTCCCTGGATTCTGCCTCAAATCCATCATCTACTGTCTCAATGGGATGGCCGGATACTGCGCAGTCATGTCAAGACTCTGCATCTAGCTGCCTGGTGGATCCAGGGTCTGTAAACACCTCTGCCCTTTCCAAACAGGTATTGGATGTAATCCTTGAAGCTAGATGGCCCAGCACTAGAAAATCTTATGCAGGAAAATGGAAAAGATTTTGCTCCTGGAGTCAAGTCCAGGGTGATGATTCTTTTGTTCCGAACATTCCTCTGAATTTACAGTATCTGACAGAGTTATTACATACAGGCCTATCTTTTTCTTCTGTTAAGCTTCATGCTTCTGCTATTTCTGCACATTACGATATGGATCCTCCGATTTTTTCTCATCCATTACTTAAACAATTTCTTAGAGGGGCTAAGAATATTCGGCCCCCTATAAGGGCTCCTGTTCCCACTTGGGATCTTAACTATGTTTTGGAGAAATTAACTTTGTCTCCTTTTGAACCTGCAGCTTCCACAGATTTAAAATTTTTGTCTTGGAAAACTGCTTTTCTTTTAGCTATTACCTCTGCTAGAAGAATTTCAGAATTGCAAGCACTCATGGCTGTACAGAATGCCCTGATTGCCTTCAGGGACCTTCTGCCAGGACAATTGTTGATACAAGGACAGGGTATCTCTACGGACTAATCCCACATTTATGCCCAAGGTGGTTTCGGCAGTGGCCTTGAATCAGTCTGTTCATTTGCCTACGTTTTATCCTAATCCTCAAAGTGAGGAAGAAAGTCTTTTGCACTCTCTAGACATGCACAGACAGCTTCGTCTATACCTGGACAGGACCAAGATATTCCTGAAATCTGATCAGTTGTTTGTCGCTTATGCTCCTACTGTTCAGGGGAAAGAAATCACTACGCAAACTATTTCCAAGTGGATTGCCCACTGCATCAAGTTCTGTTACTCTTATCATGGTAATCCAGTTCCTGTTAATGTTAGGACTCATTCTACCCAGGCTACTGCTACTTCAGCAGCTTTTCTTTGTGGGGTTCCTAGCAAGGATATTTTGGAAGCTGCTACTTGGAGTTCTATACATACTTTTTCTAAGCAGTGCAGCCTCCCTCTCTATTCTAAATCCAGGGCAGGTTTTGCTTCTGCGGTTTTGCAAGGTTTTGTGACTGCTCCCTCTGTTTCTCCTCCAGCCACCCTTTCTTAGCTTTGGGACTCAACCCTACAGTGATGACTGCAACAGTGAACCATGAAGGACATAGTACAGTTGTGTACTCTTACTATAACTGTAGATGTTCGAGTGTGTTCACTGTTGCAGTCCGGGTTACACTCCCTCCTATCTCCTCTTTTGCTTTTTCCTTGAGTATTGTCTGTTATGAGGTATTTTGGCTGCTGAGGTTTTGGGCATGGTTTCTTTTTTAGCCTTTTCTTTCTGGGCACCTGACATCTGGGGCAAGACAAACTGGGGAAATGGCATCAGCTGAGGTCTTTATACTTTCCGGCGCATTGACATCAGGATAAATGCGACTTTAGCTGGCACCCGATCCAGACTTTGGGATTCTGGCCGATCGGGGGCTGCTGCTGGCAGGAAGAACCCTACAGTGATGACTGCAACAGTGAACACACTCGAACATCTACATTTATGGTAAGAGTACACAACTGTACTTTATCCCTGTGTTGGTGTGGGTTTCCTCTGAGTGCTGTAGTTTCCTCCCTTGATGCAAAGACATGCGTCTGGAGCCTTTGCTGAAAACTGGCTTTGTACCAAGTCAGACTTTCCTGGTATACAACTAGTAAACAAAAAGGCACTAAGGTAACATAACAGGTAACCTCACAAAACCTTTATTAAGCCACAATTTGATGAATGAAGAAATAAAAAAAAGCAACTTGAACTGAGTAAGCGCTTTCACCCTCATGGGCATCTTCAGAGTCAGTTAACTTCAGTAAAAACAACCTTTAAATACAACTATTAATTAGTTCTTGATTAATCAATGATGAAAAAGCAGGAGGGTAGTTAAATTAAACAATTATCCCCTAAAGTTCCTGTTCACCAAATCTTAAAGTCCTGCTCAACAATACCTTGTTTGCTAGAATCTCAAGTAAGTAATAGCTATCCAGAATAAATAAATAAACCAAAATAAAACATCATAAAAAGCAGTGTGTGCAGTAATAAACATTCCATATAAAACAAAAAACATATCTGTTAAAATATTTAAATTTACAAAGTTTTATATTATATACAAGCTGCCTTGCATCTTAAAATACATGCTAGGGATAGTGCATCATTGATACCAGGAGCATTGCTGGCATCAAGTCTCAGTTGCCAAAGACATTCCCTTATTTCCAACATGGTTTTAAAGTCCCCCCCAAAATCCTTTGTATATAGCCTGTCAATAACAAAAAAAAAACTTTTTAAAGTTTGAACAATGATTCGTGTGTACATACAATGAATTAGTGGTTTTCTTGTTTTTTATGTCCCTGTAATGTTCTAATATTCTTTGTCTCAACTTCCTGGTAGTCATACCTATATAGAACGCTGGGCAAGATAAACAAGTGGCAGCATAAATGACCATACTTGTGTTACAGTTGCAGTAACCAGGGCTCTTCAAAGTTCTCTTAAAATTACCTAGACAAACATAGGGACCGTCATTAATAAATTTACAGGCCTTGCAATTGCCACATTTGGCCACAGTAGCTGGTCTTTGTCCAAAGGATCTAGGGGTCTTCTCTAGTAGGTCTTTTAAATTTGAACCTCTACCATTTATTTATTTATTTATTTTATTTTAGTCCACTGATACATGTCCATTTTCAGCTGAGGCCCGAGTCCATTTCCAAGCGGATAACATAAGAACAAAACATTTATATAAAAAAGGAAGATAGTTGAGTTCTAAATACAATATAAAGATACAATGCTATCAAATAAAAAAATACAACATAACAAATAAAAAAAAAAAACATAATATAAAAAAAAAAGGCTAGCTCGCTTTAAAAGCCGGATGTTTAAGGAGTTAAAGAGGTGAGAAAATAGAAAAATGATAGTGGTTAATCAGGTTTGGAACAGACAGATTGCCAGAGAGTAATATTGAGATGGGTTTTTTTTTTTTTAGGAGTGAAGGTTCTGAGGTTCTGAGGTGAGCATGGTCGGTTTAGTTCCATTTAAAGTTAAAGTTTAGAGAAGAACATAGGAGCAATTATTGGCTTTTGTTTGTTTTAGTAGTTTATATTGGAGGAGTGGAGGAAGATTGCCAGTTAATATAGGGGTGATGGGGTGAATTTTTTTTTTCAGTGTTGGTGTTTTGGTGATATGGTGAGAGCGTTTGTTTTTGGTTTGGTTAATGTGGAGTTGGCTGGAAAACACCACAGTTGCTTCTTGCAAGTTTTAGTGCAGTGGTGCTCTAAAGGTGGAATTAATAAAAGTGTGTAAGTCTGCAGGGATGAGGCTTTCCCAAGCACCGTAAATAACATCTTTAACTTCAGGTGCTAACCTATTGTGTTGGAATACCATTCCTGTTGGCGTATTGTTTCTATCAGGCACATCTTTATGGTTGGTGACTTTGTCACATAACCTGTGTGTGTCATGCAGAATTGGAACAAAGTCAGTAGACCTTCTTCTAAATATTTCATGTTGAAGTGACAAAAGTATATCAATGAGATAACCTCTTTGGACAAATAAGTCCTTCGATATGTCCAGTTCAATTTTAAAGACATTATCCTCACTAATAATACGAGACAACCTGATCATTTAGCCCTTAACAACATTTCTCTTAACATAGGCAGGGTGACAACTACTATAATGTAGAAATGAATTGCTGTAAGTTTTCTTTCTGTATAATCTTGATTCTATTTTACCATTTTTAGTATATAATTGTAAATCCAGATAATCAATACTCATCTTGCCAACCTTGTGTGTAAATTTTATGAATGTTGTCTTGTTGTTCAAATA
Source organism: Protopterus annectens (assembly GCF_019279795.1). Taxonomy (NCBI): domain Eukaryota; kingdom Metazoa; phylum Chordata; order Ceratodontiformes; family Protopteridae; genus Protopterus; species Protopterus annectens. The sequence continues at coordinate 164,899,455 of NC_056748.1, forward strand.
TGAAATAAATTCTTCCAGTTCGTCAAGTGTGCCCTTCCACAAAAGCAAAATATCATCCAAAAATCTAAAATAGATAGGCATCTTAGCCTTATAATCAGATGTCAACACAAACTGGTCTTCCCGTTCTGCTAAAATAAGGTTGGCATAAATGGGTGCACATTTAGCACCCATAGCCACCCCTGTGGACTGTCTGTAATACTCATCCTCAAAACCTACAAAATTGTTCTCCAGTGCCATTTGCAACAGATCCACCAATAGGTCCTTCTTGGTCCGGTGCAAGTTGATATGTTTGTCCAAGCTCTTCCTAAACCAGTCAAGCCCACAATCATGGGGGATCACTGAAAATAAATTGATAACATCAATAGTGAACAACAAAAAATCCCCCAGATCATCATGAGACAAAGTTCTGAGGCAGTCCAAACAGTTCCACAAATCTTTTAAGATATATAGCAACCTTTCCAGGATGTCCTTTGTCATAATGTCTATGTAGGAAGCTAGAGGTTCAGTTTTTGATCATCTGGCTGCAACTATGCATCCAGTCTATTTTGGTGTACACCTTCTGGACATCAAATTTAGAAGCTAACTCATATGTGTCGGAGTCATTTAGAATGTTCTGCATCTGCATTAAATAATCAGTGTTGGTCATAATAACCACTCCTCCACCTTTGTCCGGTTTCATAACCCTATAGTCCTTGTTAACAGAAAGTTCCTTTAAGCAAAATAATTCTGCAGATGTTATGTTGTTGTCACATGTTATCTGTCTATTGTCAAGAAGTCACCTAATTTGTGTTGTACATAAACGTTCAAAAGCCAAAACAGCAGGATGGTGTGGGGGTATAAATGTGCTACTTCTTCTAATTGTAAATAATTGAGCTTCACTATCAACCCTGTGTTTAGTACTAAAAAATACTTTTAAATACTGTTTTCTTGTAAAGAGCTTTAAATTAATAAGAATCTTACTGATGTCATATTTGAAATCAGGGACAAAAGTAAAACCTTTTTTCAATAAGCTAAGATGACTGTCTAAAATCTTCAAACTAGAAAAATTGTAAACAAAAAAGGAGTTGTCAGCTAAAATAGTAGGACCCTCCTTAGTAATGTTAGCCAAAGGAGAATTTAACATACTGGTGGGAGAATGCTGACATAAATCAGTAGATGAATCAAAACAAGATACAGGAGAATCAGTAGGTAAGAAAATACTGGGAGTGTTATGAGTGTTGTCGTTCATCTGTTGCACCAGTTGTTGGTGTTGTGGAAGGTGGGGTTCAAGTTCGAGTTGTTCCTCCTCTGTCCCCATCCCTCCAATTGTTCCCTGTGTACCGTCCTGGTCCCTGAGGTGATCTCTGAACCTCCTGATCTCGTGGGTTGTCTCGGTTCCTCAATCTGTCTGACCGTCTTAACGGAGGTTGGTTTTCTAAAAAACCTCTTCTTCCTCCTTTATCCCAAAATGTATCTCATTGGTTACCCCCTCCTCCTCAGTTAACATTGTGTTTCTCCTTATGTCCCCCATCGTGTTGGTCATCCCTAGTCGTATTGGGTAAGGGGTAAGCTTTTTTCTCTTTATATTCAGTAGTATCCCTTAATAGCTTCTTTTGTTTTCTTTCCATACTTGTTTTAACATATCTGGTATACAAATGTAAAATAACATTTGGGGTTTTCTGGCAAATCAATGAGAACTGAATTCACTAAATTTTGATAGCCATTTAAGTTTCAGTCTTCCTATCTTTCAGCAAACACATGGTAACACAAAACACTTTATTCTAGCAACTTTCTAAGATTATACAAGCAGTGTTTAAAATGTGTCCCTGGTTTTCTGGATTTACCCCCCCCCCACGCAAATACATTTTGGCTTTTTCCAGATTTCTTGTGCTGCAAAGTTAAGAGATTCACAATAAGAGCACTAACCACAAAAGAATGAAACTAAAATCAAGAAACAACAGCCAGCAACCATCCAAAATTTTAATAAATCTCCAGTGCTTCGGCAAAGCCTTCAAGGAGTACATAAAACCATCAGTGAACACCCCCCCCATTTAACTACAACATTTTAAACCAATTATTCAATTAAAATTCAAACAAGCAACCTCTAATTACATTCCAAATTGAGTCCTAAAGGGGACAAAGTATTGAACTTTAAAATATATACACTCTCTTTATACATTAATTGTATGTACTCCTTGAAGGCTTTGCCAAAGCGCTGGAGATTTATTAAACTTTTGGATGGTTGCTGGCTGTTGTTTCTTGATTAAAGTTAAGAGATTCAGTTGAGTGTCAAGTGGATTTTACAAGGAGCTGATAGTTTCAGGGGAAGAGAAGTTTAGTGCTGTGTTTGCTACATCTGTTTGCATTGTAAGTAGCACAACAGGTAATATACTTGCTTTTGATGCAGAAGGCTGTGGGTTCTACTCCCACAGTATGCAGATGGATTGTTGATACTGTGCTGTGTTGTACTTTAAAGGGAGTGGATGCTGTAATCCCGAGAATGTCCTCCTCTGGAGAAGATACCTAGTAACTATGAACCTGTTATCACAGTTTGCCATCAGTTTCCTATTGCAATATTACTAGCTTATCATTTTTTAATGCAACATAGGCAGTTTATTCTTCAAAAGCAACAGGCACTTTATTTGTAGTCGAAACAATGAAATATAAAGTTGTTTACTAGCAGCAATCTCTTCATTAGTTACATATCTCTTTATTGTGGAATTATTTAGATGATTTTACTTCTCCAGAGATTGTGCATATTTACTGATACTGGTGGATTGTAATGACAGAAGATTGAGTAGACTTTTATGATGGAAATGTTCTGAACTGAGCAGTTTTGTCATTATCGGTTCATACATTTTGTTTCATTGCTTAATGGAAAAATGTTCAAAACAATAATCTTAAAACATGCTCTAACAAGTGCACTGTATTATACAAGGAATATAATTTAATACAATTAGGAAGGTGAATCAAAGAACATACATTATATTTGCATGGTCCTAAATATGTGTGCAAGGGGCCTATGATTTGAAAACAGGCCAAAGGTAAACTTTATCCTCCACTGGCCAGATGCATTTTCTTTGAATGTGGGTTTCAATGCTGTTTCAATGAATATGAATTTCAAGGGCACAGAAGTTTTAATGCTAAGTCTGTTTTCATTGTGAGACTGTATTGCTTTGTTTGACAGATGTCAGTCAGTGTTTGTGTTATAAAATTTAAAATAAGAGTTTTAAATGAAATCCAAACAATAATTGTAGAAGTAAAGCATAAAGCAGTATGCACATTGCATTTTTTATGGTAAATGGGGAGAAATAGCCAAGTAATGGACACTGGAATGCCTGCAGTGGGCCCCATTTGACCATGATTTTGTGAGGGGGAGGGGCAGCAAACTGAAAGACAGCCCTGGGTGGCAAAACTCTAGCTACGCCACTGCTCAGCTCCTTACTCTTTAACATCTTCATCAATGACCTCTGCACAGCAACCAAGAATGCCTCCACAGTACAATACACTGGTGACTACACTCTCATCTGCACAGCAAAAAACCTAGATAATCTACAACAAATAATGCAAGCGTACTGCCTGGAGTCTGTTAGAGAGGTAACTAGAAAGACAGGCTACAGAGGAATTGTCAGGGCCTAGACTGGAATGTTTTTGTAGAGTATGGGGTGGGAGACTATCAAAAAGGTTTGAGTAGATCAAGAAAGAGATCAGATGCAAGTTTACCATCATTTCTCATTGTGTTAACAGTATTAATGAAGTTAAGGAGGGTGATGCAGATACTCTGATGGGGCAAAAACCATGCTGTGAAAGACACAGGAGTTAACTGAAAAATAAAGACTTCACACAGTAAAAAATACCAGGAGGACTCGGCACAAAGTAGTTTAAACGATAGGTAAATGAAGCGCTTTTCGTTTATTTGAATAAACAAACTTCTTCAGATAAGGTCTCATACATTCAAAAAATTTTAAATAATACACAAAAAAATACATGTGATGGTAAAAGGCCAATCAGGTCACTTGAATAGCGATACGTAGTCAATGGATGAAAGCTCACTTAAAGGAACATTATCACTGATTACTACTGATTGGTTAAAAATCAGTGGAATATAGAACAACGGCATTAGTCAACTAATAACTTATGACTAATCAAAAAGTAGCAATCAAATAAGAAACTAATAATAAATAGCCATCCTATTATCATAAAAAATGTGTATAAAAATATATAAAATATAAAAAATGTACAATAATATTAGAGAAAGCAAATTAAAGTAGCACTGTGGCCATCCAACTACCTTTTTAAACTTGTCAGTTTCAAAAGACAAGTGATATTACACATATCGTTCAAACCTGGGTGATGGTAAGAAATAATTTTAATTGTAATTCAAAGTTCGTTGTCTATATGGCCAAGTGTCAAGATTGCTTGGCATTTTACACAGGCAAAATGGAGCCTGTGAACACATCTATGAACACTTGTATGCCATTGACAGACATAAATCAGATAATGCCTGGCTAAACATTCTTCATTGTCAAGAGGGCATATTTTTAAATTCACAGTAATTGATCAAATAAGGATGGACAATAGAGGTGGACCAGTCTCAGTGAAACTGGAAGAGCTAGAACTTTACTGGGAACTGTTTTTAAATGCTTACCATCATCCAGGTTTGAATGATATGTGTAATATCACTTGTCTTTTGAAACTGAAAAGTTTAAAAAGGTAGTTGGTTGGCCACAGTGCCACTTTATTAATTTGCTTTCTCTAATATTATTGTACATTTCTTTTATATTTTATATATTTTTATACACATTTTTTATGATAATAGGACAGCTATTTATTATTAGTTTCTTATTTGATTGCTACTTTTTGATTAGTCATAAGTTATTAGTTGACTAATGCTGTTGTTCTATATTCCTACATTGATTTTTAACCAGTAGTAATCAGTGTAATGTTGCTTTAAGTGAGCTTTCATCCATTGATTACATATCGCTATTCAAGTGACCTGATTGGCCTTTTACCATTACATGTATTTTTTTGTGTATTATTTAAAATCTTTTGAATGTATGAGTGTTTATCTGAAGAAGTTTATTTAAATAAATGAAAAGCACTTCATTTACCTGTCGTTCAAACTACTTTGTGCTGAGTCCTCCGGGTGTTTTTTATTGTGTAAAGACACGGAGTGCATTTTGTGTAATATAATGTAGGGGTTGGGTATGAATGCAATTATAAAGTGTTTTGATGGGGGAGAGGATGGCGATGGGTCTCTAGTTGGTGAGTTCGGCAGAATGACCACCTTTGTGGATGGGGAGGGTGTAACACTTTTTCCACAGTATAGGCACATATGATTAATTAATAGAGCAGTTTATTAGAAATGAGACGAGATAAGATATGGTCACTGCTGTCAGTTTTAGATAATCAGCAGGTAGATTTTCTGGTGCTGTGGAGGTGAGTTTAGTAAGTAGTTTTTTTAATGATAGCAGTGGGTACTGGCTGAAGACACAGAATACGGGGAGTTATTAGGGTTTGCGACGTGTTCATTGCATTGTTTTTGTGTAAAGCTGTTAAGGAAGGAAAAACCTGATTTAATAACGATAGACTTAAATTGATTAACAATGTCAGCTGAGTTATTAGATTTGAGTGTAGGTGAAGGCTGCGTAGAATGTCCAAGATTTAGAAGCCGATTTATGGAAAAGCGGAATCATTTGAGGTTTTCATAATTCTGGTGTGGATGTTAGCGTATTATGCTTTTTTTGTCTAATTTAGTATGACATTTGGCTCTGTTTCAAAGCTCTCTGAATTTCTGATAGTTTGGTCGAGTTTTGTTTATAGGCCACATTTTCCAGGCAGCATGTCTAAGTTTCGTAAGATATTTTGTGCTTCTTGATAGCCGGAGGATAACATGTGACTAAACTTGTTTTTTTTACTAAGTGGGGTCGGTTCATTTAGGATTTTTAGGAATAGATTACTGAAGTGATATACAGTGTCACTGAATGATAGGTATATATTATTGAAGTGATATACAGTGTCACCAAATGATAGGTATATATTACTGAAGTGATATACGTCAAAAAATGATAGGTATATATTATTGAAGTGATATACAGTGTCACCAAATGATAGGTATATAATACTGAAGTGATATACAGTGTCACCGAATGACAGGCACTTTAGCTTAGTCCAGTTATATTGTTTTAAGTACGAGATGAATGTGTATTTGTTGAATTGTAAGAGGTTATGAGTCACATTATGGTGTTCCTGGATTTTTGTTTGCTTTCTTATGGCAAATATAGGGAAATGGTCACTTAAAGAGTCTGAGAGGGTCCCAGAGTTAGAGATTTTACCTGGAATATAAGTGAGTATCCAGTTTATTGTGATACCCTTGTCTTTTTATTGTTAAAGGAAGTGGGAGTGGTGACCCATTGTGTTAGTCCACAAATGGTATGGGAGTGACTGTTAGTGGAGAAAGAGAGAGAGTGAGAGTCAGTATTGAAGTCACCTAATAATAGTTTTCCATAAATGATGTTGCTTGCTACCCACCAGAAGTGATATGCTGTGCTATGATTGAGGGATATTAGCTGCTTTTATGTGCAAGATTCTGTGTTGATTTAGTCTGAGAGCAGATATGAAGATATAATGTTTTGTCAGATTGGGGGGGGGTGATAGAAGTGATAGGGTGGGCAATTGAGTGTTTTTATACAGTATTGCAACTCCTCCAGCTCTCTTATGTTTTCTGTCTGCCCTATGTTATGATCAGATAGGAGTATCTCATTACCTATTGTTTATTTTTAGCCATATCTCTGTTATTACTGCAGTGTCAGGTGAATCTAAGGTAAGCCATGCATGGCATTCTGCTAGCTTGCAATAGATGTTAATATGGATGAAGCACAGAGAAGAGGAATTTATGGAGTATTATATGGCAAATACGGGATCAGAAGAGGTAGTGGGTTGGGATGAGTGATGGGCAGAAGCTGATCTAGGGTATGGGTGTATGTTGCCACTGAGTTCTAAGCTTTAAGAGATGTCATGATATATGTCTGCCATTTTAATTTGGTTTTTGGTTTCAGCTCAAGTTTGTTGGTTATGGAGTTGTAAAGGTTTAGATTACTCTTAAGGAAGACTGCAGGTTTGAGAGGGAATAAGGTAGAAGCTATGTCTGGTCAGGTCAGGTGGGAGTTATTGGTTTGTTAGTGAAGAACAGGAGGAGGGGGCTGAAAGGTGTGACAGAGTGCATGAGTGATAGGAAGTTATATGGGCGAGAGTTAGGAGGAAGGAAATAGCGGGTACTAGTGAATACATCATGACTGGACAGAGAATATCAGGCTTATATTGGGTGATCCAGGCATAAAGTTCAGCAATTTTATTTCTTATGCTTCTAAAATTTATGGCAGCAAAAGTTAGATTAGTGGGTTGAGGGTTGATCTTTGTGGGGTTAGAGTCGCGTGTGGAAGAGAATTGCCTTGATGTTGAGTGTGATCCCCCTGAAAGAAAATACCACATACCACAATCCCCCAACCATTACTAGGGAGCAGGTAATCAATGCACTTTCCAAGGTCAAAAAGACTGCATAAATGGATCCCAATAACATCTGATAATGCTTAACAAATAGCATGAAACATGACCTCTCTGGTTCATTTGAATCGCTTTTCAAATGGAGCCTACAGTCAGGTTTTGTGGCCAAGGAATGGAAGATGGTTGCAGTCATTCTCCTGCACAAAGGAGGTACAACCACTTATCTGGGTAACTACAGACCCATAAGTCTGATTAGCCTAATATGTAAGGCCTTGGAAAGTATCAGCACAGATATGATAAATGAGATATTAGGTAACCTGCAAACACTGGACCCATCACAGTTTGGCTTTGTTAAAGGAAGGTCATGCTTATTAAATCTGTTGGACATTTTGAGAGGGTCAACAAAGCAATGGATGAAGGCAAGACTGTGCACACAGCCTACCTTGACCTAACCAAGGCTTTTGATACTATATCCCACTAAGGCATTATCAGCAAGCTCACTAATTTAGGTAAAACCCTTTTATCACCCACTGAATAGCCAGCTGACTTACTGATAGGACCCAGGAGTTCAAAATACGTAGGGCCTCCTCCACCAAGAAGTCAGCCACTAGCAGAGTCACCCAGGGCTCCACACTGGGCCAGCTCCTTTTTGGCATCTATTTCTCTGAAATGGAAGAAAATTCTGAAGGTTTATGGCTGACTAAGTTTTCAGATGACTGCTAGCTGGGGGTTATCATTGACTCCCCTGCAGACACTAGCATTCTTTAAGAAGGTCTATCTATGAGTAACAAATGATATCAAAATCATTGTGTTATACTCAGTGCTAAGAAATGCATAATTGTACTCTTTGGGAAGTCAACAATCCTAGCTAATTAATGTGTTGATTATACACCCCTAAAGGTCAACCCAATGGTCAGGGATCTTAGTTGACACATAGACAGTAGCCTTAGCTTCGACCACCATGTGGCCACAGTGGTGAGGAATCCTTTTATGTTGTGTAACATATAATTAAGGGCATGGCATCTATATCTAAAGAGTCATTATCCCACTGTACTCTGCCCTTATCAGACCACTCCTAGAGTACAATGCTTTCTTTGGTATGTACTTGACCAGACATATGCAGCAACTAGAGTGACTTTAATGGTTCCTTACTAAAATAATTTAAGGCATAACAAACCTGCTTTATGCAGGGAGCCTTAAAGCTTGTTCCCTCTACTCAGTCACTTATAGATTGCTGAGGGGTGATTTATGCCTGGCTTTCAAGGTATCTGCAAACCTCACACTTATGAAACTCCTGCATATTTGTAAGGTAAACAGAACCAGGAATACAAGGTCTAGGGACCTGAATTTTGTCTGTGACTTAAACAGAACATTCTGGAGAGACAGATATGTGCCCCAGAGACTGCCCCTCCTATGGAACATTCCTCCCATCCACATGAAGCTGAGTTCATCTATTACCCAATTAAAGTGCAACTTAGACCAGTGGATGGGGGATAGGAAATTTACTCCAGACCTGACACCCATGTCCCTTATAAAATGAAGTTGTTTATATATGCCTGGCCCTCAATGTCCTGTTTGGATACAGGGCATCATTATTCTTATGGAAAAACATGGCTAGGCTTAGAAAGGCCACACTGGGTCATTAACCTAGTAAAAATCTATGAGTCTATGAAGATAGTTGATATGCTATATGTTGGTATATTGTTAATTTATGAGCTATTTACACTACATTTACTTCACTAACCAGATAACTGGTCACTGTATGCATATTATGGACTTCATGAGTGACATCATTGTCCTGCATTGGAATAGATCTCCATTGGCTGGACTTCATGAGTGACATCATTATCCTGCATTGGAATGGATCTTCATTGGCCTGGCCTGTTGTATGCTTCCTCTATAGTGATACTGTGCAAGTGTTACGCAATAGGGTAGTGGTAGCAGGTATGGTTGTGATGTCACTGTGTGTAGTGTGCACTACATGTGGCAGTGTGTGATTATGTACTGCTGTTGCTACATATATTTGTTTTGGCATCCACACATATGTCTGTGGTCTGTTACAAATGTACATCTATGTGCCATGAGTGTCCTGTATGTGTTGTCACTACTGTTGTACAGCTGTCATTGTGCATGTGTTGTCACTACTGTTGTACAGGTGTCACTGGTGCCTAGAATATAATGGCTAAGATGTGGCTATCGTGGCTCTTGAGGCCATTCTGTCTACCTCTAAATTACATCACTGCTGTTATTCATGTACCCTTACCTGTATGCATATGGCTCATGCAACATCAGCCCAGCTGGTTTGCATCAATATAAACTGTTCTGCAGTTCTACTGTGCTGTTTTCTAGAAATCACATTTACACTTCTATGTATCAGATTTCTGTCCTCTATGCCCACAACGTGCATGAGATGTTTATGTCTCCTGGCTGTTATTTATACCTTGTATTACTAATAATTAACATTGGGAAAGGACATCAGTTTTACCAATAAAACTGCTTTAAACAGAGCTGAAATCTGTCATCAGTTTATTGGGCATAAGAACTGGTTTCTGAAAGAAATGACCTAGTATCCTAGAGAGCAGCAAGAAGTATTTATATGCTAATGGACTAAGAGAAAGAGGCTTTGTTATTCTAAATAAGAAAGAGATAATTTAAATAAATACTCCTTTCTTATGCCTTATTTTTCAAGCCTCAGTTCACACTTTAAACTTGGCATTCTGTTTTATCTTACTGTATTAAATATGCTATTTTATCTTACTGTATTAAAAAAGCCTGTTTAAATATTAGAGATTTGGTTTCCCTAACAATATCTATGATGTAATTTGCAAACCGCATAAAATGACATAATTTGTCATAATCATATCTTAGCCTCTTGCTTGAACCTTGATTTTATTTTGAACTTCTAGTAGCTTTATTCCTGTAACAAGAAATTTTAATGTTAAGTGCAGAATTAAAAAATGCTAATAGAATCCCTACTGGGAGAAATATGGGTATGTTCTACTATTTAATTGTCAGACCGTGTGTCAAATTGGTAATAAAGTTATTTGAAAGGAGACTTCAGCCAGTCTACTGTATAATGCTCATTTAGATTAACACTCCATTTTATCTGCTGCTCCTTGCATTTTAAATGTATTAACACTATCATCTTCTGTTAAGGTACTATTTTTTTACATGATATGATATTATGATCCACACATTATCCACAGTGTTGAAAATAATAATCCATAAATTACTCTGGTATGCTTTTGGAACCCTTAGAAAAGGAAGTACAGTATTTAGTTTATTTATTTATTCTCTTGTTTACCGGGAAACACTAACTTGGTGCAAGTCCCATTTTCAGCAGAGATCCAGGTAGAAAAGGTCCTCATAAAATGCATATTTACAATGAACAATAATGAAAATTGCTTTGTAGGTACTTTTAGGCCAGACAGTTCTTCTTCTTTTGGATTTTCCTGATTAGGGGTCACCACAGCAGATCACCTGTCCACTCATGACTGGCAGTGGAGTTTTTTATGGTGTCGAATTGCCAGCCCAGAGCCCACCCTTCCACAAAAGGTGCACACACACACATGCACTCATGCCTAGGGCCAATTTAGAGTGTCCAATCTACCTACAGCATGTCTTTGGGATGTGGGAGGAAACTGGAGCACCCAGAGGAAACCCACGCAACCACAGGGAGGACATGTAGACTCCAAACAGAAGGCACCCCAGCCGAGGATCGAACCAGAGAACCTCTTGCTGTGAGGTGGTAACGCTAACCACTGCACCACTGCGGCTGCCTACTATTGGGACAGAGAGTAAAAACTTTTATAATATAATTTAGAAGTTATATTATTTTACATAAGTCAAAACATTTAACATGTAATTGCTGAAGATACAAGAGCATTGATAATGCACATATATTCAGTATATAGAGTCATAGAGTCATAGGAGATTACTAGGCTATCAACCCAGAGGTCATTTTAAGCCTAGCCGCTTCCACCAAATATAATAATGTAGAGATACTAGTCAATACCCAAGATTGCATTTAGTGATGACTGCCCATGTCCAGGAGGGTTGTGGGCGTGATCCCCGGTAAGAATTTATGGTGCCCCATCCACCCATCCAGGTTCCTCTTCAACAGTGTCATACTCTGTTTCGCATGAACTGGTAGCCTGTTCCAAAGACACTGTCCCTCCAGCATGTCCTATTTAAGTTGCAGGCCATATTTAAGACCCTGGAATGGGTAGCCCTAGACCCATCTGATTTATGGATACGCAGTAAGTTCATTAGGTTTGGGTCTTGGATTGCTCTGTAGGCCAGGCATAAGTCTTCCCTAAGAAGTCTATACAATATGGAATATAGTGACAGGGATTTTAGTCTGCCCTGTAAGGCACATGCCGGAGGCCCTTGATCTTCTTTGTTAGAAACCTCTGAGGTATCTCTAATTCTGTAGGTGCTTAGTACGGTACATACTGAATGGGGTGTTGCACTCAATTATGGGCCGGATAATTGCAGAGTATAGGAGGGTTATAACTTCTTTTGATCTCAAGGCGATGCCTTTACTGATTAAGTGAACAGCTATGTTTGTTGTCAATATGCCATTCAGACTTTGTTTCTATTGGCTATTTTCTGAAACCTTACAAAAACATCTCTAGCTGTTGATGTGGGTATTCATTCATTCATTCTTGCTGATGACCTGTATACAATGTTTATATGAATAATTACTAGAAAGACTTCCTTACAACTGTTCAGAGGCAAATCTAACATATTCAAACTATCTCTTGTACATAACTCAAATTATGATCTTTCATATACTGTTCTAGACTCAAATACTTCCCTATGTAGAAATAAACAAGTAAAATGTTTATGGCCCAAAACTTCTGAGTGTGTAGACAACTGAATGAAAAGGATTTAGTTAAATTATAAACTGCTTCCTGAAGCACAGTAATAGACTCTATTAGAAAACAATTAAAATTAGCAAGTGCATTAATTCTTAATCCAACAAGAGCTACATCAGTCTGTATAGATTCATAACAGTTAACCAACATATAGAAAAGCATCAGATCACATGCAAGCGAACTACTAATGAAAAGTGCCAGAATAAGAAGGGGAGTTAACAGGATGATGTCATATCAGACTTAAAATGAATTTCAGAGTCACTTTTTTTAAAATAAATTGGTTGCAGTTTATAAAAAAGAATGCTCAAAAGAGTGATCACTCTTCTTTCCTTGTTTTACAGTTTCCCGGCTGCTTTGCATGTGAGATTGTGGTAGAGCAGGATCATGGAATTTGCCCATTGTGCAATCTTGGAGTTGATAGATATAATTAGCAGGGGCTGTGAGGGTGCAGGGGAACTTGCCCCCTGCAAATTTTTTTTTGATCTTTTTATATACACTCTAAAAAACTTGCTCTTTTTGTATTCGCTCTTCAGAGCATTTGATATTTTATGAATCATTTGAATACATGCACATTATGGTGAGTATGCAGAAAGAAGCATAAAGTAACCATGCTGCAATAAACAGAGTGAGGGACAGAGCAAGATATAGCTCAGTATGAATCAGGTATGCATATGTGCTGATACGGCAGCATTATGCTAGGGAGAGTGCTGTGAAGAGAAGTCTTAAAGTCACAAAAACAGCAGTCACTGCACAATTGAGTCAAATGGGCTATGAGTGATCAAATGACCAAGGGAGACTGACATGCAGATAGCATGCCCTATGTTATACATGTTCACATGTGCATTCAAGCATTCCATGGTTGCTAAATGGCCACAGTTGGAAGCCCATACAAGGGTTCAGCAACAAACTGCTAACTGACTTTATTATATAAGTGGGAAAGAAAACTAGTAGGGGCAGAACAGCTAGAAAGGTGGAAATCAAGCAGAGGAACACACAGAAGAGCAAAGTAAGGGAAGAGTGGTGTGGGTGCTGGGGAAGATGTGTACTTTTTTATGAGACGGGTGGTAGGAAGGTAACATGGAGAAAGTTCTGGAAGAAGGGTATAGGGATGGCAGCAGGCAGACAAACAAATATATAACACAGACAGACTGATGGGGAGGTAGTGACACAAAAGAGGGCAACAATGACAACAATGGAGAGATGCAGACTGATTGAGGGTGGACAACTAGTGATGCAGAGGACTGGACTACAAACAGAAGATGGGGAGTGACACACACAAGGAAAGGGAGCACCATGATAGGGTTTATATGAAAAGGCCTGCAAAACTAGCCCAGAAGAGAACCTTCCCACAAGTCAATTACCTAAGTGGCTCACATCACAGGATGGCTCCACCTTAGTTGGCTGGATGGTCTGGTCTAACTGGCCACGTGACTTTATCAGCCTCATGAGGAGGTGCTCCAAGCAGGCACTGTCAATATAAGGCTGCTGGTTCAGTTTGGTCCTCAGCAGCCACTGAACCTAATGTTGGGTGACCCAAGAGGGATCTTCCACACCACTACCCAATAAGCAGACTACACCACCCACTAGACAAGCAGCAACAGAAGCCACCAGTAAATCCTACAGATCATCTTCCACAGGGTGACCTTCAGAGGTCAGCAGCATGGTGGCCACTGCACAACATGGGACCTACCACCTCACCTCTGCCTGTTATTCTGATCCATCAGAAAGTGAACATATACGGAGATTCCTCTTGTGCTGTGCTGATGATGTCATAAGAAGGCAGAAACATGCATGTCCACAGCTAGAGGGGTTTGATTTTATTGGCCTGAAATTGTCCATAAAAAGACTTAAAAGTAAAAGAAAAAAGTCATGGACATTCAGAATTGCCATTTAGCTGAAACACCTGATATCCTTAAAGGGTAATTTACATATATCCCATCTTGCCTCTGATTCAAGAGGTTTAAGGTATCACACAGTGGAAATTCTAGCATTGCTAGATTTTTCTTTTTGTGTTTTTAACCAATGGGTAACCTTTTTGGCTAGCCTTATATAGGCCCCAGGGCCAATAGCCTGGTATCTACCTATGAACCTATAAAAACAAAACACCAAACAACATAATAATACAATACAATTAAAAAATGAGGGGGGACACAAAAACAAATGATCAGTGATATGTTGTACAGTTTATTGGAACAGGACCTGAAAGGAGAAAAAACTCAGCAAAGCAATACATTACAATGGCAACAGAACACTGGACATGCTAAGGATGATAGCACAGATATCCTACTGCAGATGTAAATGGTACAGTTTAGTACAGTAACTTAGATCTATAAAGTCATGGGACTGCTAAATAATGGTTAAATATTAACAAGAAAAACAAACACAAAAGAACAGCTTAGTGCTGTGGTACACAATTTTACATTTTACTACAGTAATACAGTAAAGCTACCCACACAGTAAACTTATCCGACACCTGGATAGTCTGTTCTGCCACCTCTAGAAGGATATATGGTTTTCCTAGAGCTTGTGAAGCACTGTAAAATATAAAACAAATAGTAATGAGCCCTGACAGCAGAAAGCATTTACAGATATAGGTGCCCGGTCTACTGTGACACTGCAAAATCAGACTGCTTACAATAATATTGTGTGTATGTATTTCTCTCTCTCTCTTTCTCTCTCCATGACTTATTCTCCCCACTGGTGTAGTACTTAGTATTGCATCCCCAGAGCACTGCATTTATGAGAACAGAGCATCCCAGAACAGGTGGTGATGGCCTTGACATCAGTCGCTGCCATGACAAGCTTGTATGAAGCTTCCATTTAATAATGTGGACCCTTATACTCCTCCAGCAGGTGCTTTCTATGTTGCAAGTGCAGCAGGTCTGAAAATATCTTGCTTTCCCTGCTGAATCATGAGGGAACCCTGCCAGAGTCTGATACTGCTGAGGTTCTGTCCACTTATCAGGTCAAGTCCAGGAGCTAAAATGATTGTTAGGGCACATAGCCACATTCACAGATAACACCTGATGCACATCAATGGACAGCATTGTAGTGCAATGCTAATCAACAGCAGCATGATGCATCTGGTCAATAAAGTGACAAATGGTGGCATTAACATGGACAGCTACCACAGGTACACACGACCTCAATGCCTGTGCATGGGTACAATGGGCAGCTGCAATCACCATGGTCATCACTTCAATGTAAACTGTAATTAGCATGAGTAGGATGCACATCATACATCACTTCAAAACCCCTATCTTAGCAGGACCAAACTCTGTAGCATAGTATAGGTGTAATAATACATCACATTATTACAGAGATTCAGAGATGACTGTGCTAAATAGCCTCATTAATACAACATCCATACTACAAAACCCTTTTTAACACAATAAAAATCACTTACCATTTTTGTGGGGGATCTTGTTACAGAGTACACTATAAACAGGATGAAGAAATTAGATAACAGAGTGTATTTTCACATGGGTAAAATGGCAGCAGACAGGATAACTAGTAATGGACCTCAAGACTGCAGTTACCACTCATGGTGGCTGGCTCAAAAGGTTGATTTAGTCAAATTATCCACTCACCAACCAGAATTGACAAAACCTCCAAGTGGAAATCAACCCTAGACTATATCCTTATAACAGACCTACCCACTCTTACTAAGCAGGCTGCTTACCAGATACACTAAGTGACCACCACCCAACATTTAAAATAAAACACAGCTCCAATCAATCCAAACCTACAATCTATCATCTGATAAGAAACAAAAACAATTTTAACCCTAATCAATTTATCTCAGCCCTAAAAACCTGTAACTGGACCCCACTCAAAAACCTCCAGCTTAATGATGCTGTTCATTATTTTAATACTGTATTCTTAAACATTTTAAACTCATTTGCCCCAGCAAGAACAATTAGGGTTAAAGCAAACTATGTATCCTGGCTTACCAAAGAAACTAGATCCCTAATGAAACTTAGGGACAAAAAGTGGAATGACTGGCACAAAACAGGCTCCCAAACTCTCAAAACTGCTTATCTGGAACTCAGAAACAAAGTAAAAAAAGATTTTAAATTAGGCACAATCAGATGCTATCATGGCATACAGAAAAAAACACTTAACCCTCAAAAATTCTGGTGTGCCGTCAGCAACGTGCTATTACCTGGTGAAGTTCGGACCCCCACAGTAAGAATAATAATGAGAGCATTGCGACTCATTCCAACAGGTACGTCACTGAATCAATTCTTGCTCTAACTAAACCGCAAACTCTCCCATCCATAATATCCCCCCCAAAAATAGACAACAATATCATTAACTTCTTCCTGGAACCTGTCAATATAGATACAATTAAAACATTGCTAAAAAACTGAAACCCACCACACTAGCAGCAGATAAACTCTCAGCTGACTTCCTGAAAATAGCTGCAGATCATAGCACTGACTTTCTCGAATTTAAAGTAAAATTTTCCACTACAGAAATAGACTTTTTAGATGTGAAGATTTGCCTGCACCCAACACAAGGTTTAAGCACTAATATTTTTAGGAAGCCCCGTGTCAATTCTCATTAACTGATCAATAACTGAAAAACAGTCCCTGATGTATGGAAAATCTCATATGTTATTCTTCTCCACAAGAGTGTCATCTCAAAAGAACTATCAAATTATTGCCCCATCACTATCCCCTCTCCTATCTCTAAAATTTTGGAAAGCCATATTCATAGGCAAATTATGGACTACCTCACTACCAATAACCTACTTACTAAAACACAATATGATTTCTGTCCCTCCCACAGCATCAAACAGTAAATACACATAGAAACAATGGTAAGTTTGTATCAGCCCTCTTTCTAGACCTCTTAAAGGCATTTGATACAGTTTCACATGACAAACTTATCAATGTCCTCAAGCCTAAAACTATCAGATCCCACAATTTCTTGGTTTCAAAGCTATCTCTCAGGATGACAACAGTCAGTCCAATGGCACTCAGACATCTTCCCATTACTGCCAGTAACACTAGGTGTGCCGCAAGCATCCATCCTTGGGCCATTACTTTTCACTGTCTTTACTAACAACCTTCATACCTCTACACCCCATGTTACAGTAATACAATATGCAGATGATTCCACACTTCTATGTAATGCCTCTTCCATCCCAGAATTCCTCACATTCACACAATCATCCTTCCTATTAGTCGAATCCTGGCTATCTGAATACCAACTAATCCTAAACCCCAATAAAACAAAATTACTACTATTTAGCCCCACTAAATATAATCCTCCATCCACCCTTTTTAATGTACTATCGAAAAATAATACCACTATCTCACCTGTTAGTCATACCAAACTGCTAGGTATAGAAATTGACTGTAACCTGACATTTGACATCCACATTGCCCACACCATAAAAAGTCCATAATAAACATGGAGCCCCATACAGGAACAAACCTTTTCTGATAAAAACAGCCTAAGAAACCATTGCTAGGGGACACTTACTCTCTGCTCTCACATATGCCTTCCCTATACTCGGTAACCTAAGAAAAACAGACAAAATTAAATTAAAGCATGCTACAACAAAATTGCCAGGTTTGCCACCAGTTAACCCTATAGAGGACATCATTGGACACCCCTAAAACAATTATAATGGCTTGAATTTCCCCATCTCCTAATGTATAACCAACTAATCCTATCCCATAAGATTCTACATAATCCAGAAAAAAATAAAACAGCCATAAATAGTCTACTCAAACCATTCTCTGGTAAAAGAGTTCTCCTCTTCAATAACAAATAACTTAGAAGTCCAAAAAGCTTCAACCTCTGCAGGAGAATTCATATACTCCACTTATATAGCAAAAGCTTGGAATTCCCTACCCATTAGCCTTATAAGCAAAACCACCATAACTAAGTTTAAAAACTCACTTAAAGCCCACCTCACTAACAAATGGCTGTGCCCCTGCACCACAACAAGACAATGTGACATAATGACCCAAGGACATATAATAATCAAATAGCGCCTTCAGTAATGTTAACCAATGAAAGTAATGTATACTACATATAACTGTACTTCTTCTATACTCCTGACTTACTGTTCATGCTTTTTAAATGTGCATTTATACCCTCACATCTTGTCTTAAATAACTATTTTCATAAGTGTACTCGTTTTTTATTTGTACAAAAAATTGTAACCACTTCATAATGTTTTCTATGTTTATGGCTGTACTAATGCTGTTTTTCTCCCCGGGCTTCTGCTAAAAAAGGACTGCTTATCCAGACGGACTTTCACAATTATCAAATGTAAAATAAAATAAATAAATAAATATTAATGAGGTAGGATGTCCACTAGAGCAGGATCAGAAAATAGAGGAGGAGGAAGGGTATAAACAGAAATAATCAAGAAAAACATAAATAGAAAAAGTGCTGACAGTGGAGAGGTTGAGGTAACAGTGGATAGGTAAGATGATGAGGTGCGTATGGAGGGGGTATAATTAGGAGAGAATTACAGATATAGGCTAGTTAGGGGAGCAGTGAGGATGAAAGAGAAAGACTCAAGAATAAGTGAGGTGAAAGAGTCAGGGTGATTGATAGAGAGATTGGCAATGGAAGAGAAATAGAAAGAAAGGTAGGTTTAGTTAGGATGGGAACATGAGCATAGTCATGGGGAAGTTAGGTGGTGTTTTAAGTTGTGTATGAAATGTGTGGTCATTTTGTATTGTTTTAGGGTGGGTGGAATTGAGTTCCAGTGCTTAGCAGTCTAGGCTGAATAAAGTGAGTTGCTTTTACTGTTATGAGACTTCGTCCTGGTCAGGTGATATTTGTTCTGTGAGCTGAGATTCCTAAGAGGGCAGTAGTGTTTGAGGATGTTTTGTAGTGATGGGCAGGTTTTGGGTTTGTGTATTATTTTGTGGGCACTAAGCAGCGTAGAGTAAGTATGATAATTAAGCAGTTTGAGCCAGTGTAGGGGTTTCAGTCCTAGCCAGCAGTGTGCACAGTTTGGTAGGCTGGATGCAAACTTAGCTATTTTATTGTAGCAAAACTCTAGTTTATTTTTTAAGGTGGTGTGAAGGCTAGTCAGGGTGGTTGCTGCATAGAACAGTGAAGGAGAAGATAAGCCCCAGAATTTAATAAAATCTGTGCAGGCACTGTGTAGAGCCTACACGAAATGCATCCGTGTCCATGTTCACAGTTCCCCCTCAGCAGCGTGCCATGTATATTAATGATGGCACATTGCTGAGGTTGAGCTGAGGAACATAGTTATTGAATCAGTGTAGGGACAGGTGTAGTGCTAACAGAGGCTAGCTACAGATGAGTATGAGACTTGCTGCAATGTCCTTTGTGTTATTTCTGTGTTTTTTCTTCTTCTTTGTTTTATTTTAATTAAAAAAAAAAGTATGTTTGCAGTGCATGGCATGCAGCGCAGCAATGCCAAGCCACTGTCATGTATAAAATAGCAGACACCTGCCAGACATCTAAAAACAGAAACTGGATGTAATTAATTATTTATTTAAACCATGTAGGCTCTACACAGTGCCTGCACGGATTTTATTAAATCCTGGGGCTTATCTTCTCCTTCACTGTTCTATGCAGCAACCATCCTGACTAGCCTTCACACCACCTTCTCCAAACACCATCATATTGGGTGACTTCAACTACCCGAATATAGACTGGGAACATTACTCAAGCCCTAACTTTCTAGCCCAACGGTTCCTGGAGTTCATAAATTCAAATGCCATGGAACAGCTAGTCACTGTTCCCACGAGAGGAGAAAATATACTAGATCTCATTGTCACAAACATGGGGACAAAATGCTCCACACCGGAAGTATATCCCTCATTGGTGAGATCTGATCATAAACTAATCTCACTGGAAATCCACATCCCGCCCCACCCCAAACAAAAGACCATAGTGAAGAACTTCTCTAAAGCAAACTTCACACTACTCAAGACTGGTGTGGTATCCTTCAAGGCCCCTGAGCCAGTGGAAACCACAACCCAAGCTGCGGAAGCCCTTACAAATGCCTTCTATGAACACCTCCAGGACTGCATGGATCAGGCAATCCCAAATAAAACCAAGACTCTTTCCACAAAGGGCAAACGTCCAGTCTGGTGGACCCCAGCCATTAACAAACTTTACAATAAGAGGAGAAAGCTATTACATGATAGAACAAAATCCATAAAAGGAAATCACCCCTGATCATTATTAGTAAAAAATACGAGCACTCATAAAATCAACTAAGGCCAATTTTGAGAGAAAAATTGCCATGGATTCAAAGGACAATCATAAGGCCTTTTTCAGCTATGTTAGGAACCTGGGTGGAAACTCCCAGATATGCTCAGAATTAGTCCAAAATGATACAAAAATCACTGAATCCACAGACATTGCCAACATACTGGCAGACAGGTTCAGTGCAAACTTCACCCCCCTCTCCCGGCTAAAGGAGAGATAACTATCCCAACCGAGTGTAGCCTCCCGGACATCTCAAATGCGCAGGTGAAAGCTGCTCTCTCTAATAAAACACAGCATCAATGGGACCGGATGGTGTCCCCGGCTGTGTGCTACACGAGCTAAATGAGGAATTAAACCCGCACATAAGGCAGCTGTTTAATCTCAGCCTTACCACAGGATACATGCCCAAGGAGTGGCGACGGCAACTGTTGTCCCACTCCACAAAGGCGGCGCCTCACGGACCCTGGTAATTACCGCCCCATAAGCTTAACAAGTCTAGTCTGCAAAGCTATGGAGAGGATCATAATGGAGCTCATAAACAAAGATATAGGGACTTGCAGACATTGGACCCGACCCAGTTTGGCTTTGTCAAGGGAAGATCATGCCTTTTGAACTTGGTCGACTTCTTTGAAACAGTCACCAAGGCCATTGATGAGGGAAAGGCAGTCCATACAGCCTACCTTGACCTTGCAAAGGCTTTTGACACAATACCCCACTCGGGTATTGTAGAAAAACTTACCAGCTTAAATGTAAACCCATATGTCACAAGATGGGTTGCAAACTGGCTTAAGGACAGAACCCACAGGGTTAGAGTTGCTGGCGCTGTGTCAGACTCCAAGCCGGTCACAAGTGGTGTCCCACAGGGCTCGGTCCTTGGCCCCTATTGTTTGGCATCTACTTCTCAGAAGTACAGGCCAACATAGGAGGACTTTGGCTGACAAAGTTTGCAGACGACTGCAAACTGGGCGCCATAGTGGAAAGTGCATTGGACACGGATATCCTTCAGAAGGGACTCACGGAAACAGATAGCTGGTGCCAGAGCCATGGCCTGAAGTTAAACGCCAAAAAATGTATAGTCATACCCTTCGGGAAAAACAAGGTAACCCCAAGCTACCACATAGGTGGCAATCCACTAAGCACAGAAGAGGTTATCAGGGACCTGGGGACCCAGGTTGACAGTGGCCTTTCTTTTGACACTCACATTGCTAAAGTGGTTAGAAAGACCTTCTACATTGCCCACCTGATCATGAAGGGATTCTGTAGTATTCGGGCTGGTAATGTGGTTGTTGTACTGTAGGGGTGCTGTGGGGAATTCAACATGTACTGTTGGTTCTGTATTCTCTGGTAACTTGTTGGTTCTGGTGAGTAGATGACTTGCAGAAGTTGTGTGAAGAAGCATGGATGCGCACCTGGAGGCTCTTAATAAAGAAAAGCCTTACAACTCTATAAACCGTGTGGTTTCGTTATTTCCCAGGATATAACATATTGGCGACGAGAGATGGGATGCCTCCGAGTCCGCTGCGAGTAAACTGGTGAGCTGTAGTTCATGTCGGATGACGAAGAGACGGGGCCTACTGGAGTGATGTCTGGTTCCATGTTGGGGTCACTAGTTGCATACGACTGTCAGACACAGACCTGGGAGGAGTATTGTGAAGTGTTGGAACATTTTTTTGAGGCAAACCAGATAATGGAAGCGGGTCGGAAGCGAGCCATATTGCTAAGCTCGGTGGGCAGTAAGACGTACAGTCTGATGAGGAACTTATTGAGTCCTGATAAACCGGGGGACAAATCGTTCACAGAGTTGACGAGTTTACTTCAGTCACATTATAACCCGAAGCCGAGTGCAATAGTCCAGAGGTTCAAGTTAAATTCAAGGACTAGAATGGCTAATGAAACGGTAATGGAGTATGTCGCAGTGTTGAGGGAACTGGCACAACATTGTGATTATGGGGACAGACTGACCGAAATGCTACGAGATAGGCTCGTATGTGGCATTGCAGACGACCGCATACAACGCAGATTGTTAGCGGAGCCTGACTTGTCGTTTGAAAAGGCCTTGAAGTTGGCACAGGCCATAGAGACAGCGACTAAAGACATTCGTGATTTACAACAGAAAACCACGGAAGGGGTTGGAAGCAGGAGTGCGACCCCACTGCCAGTGCATAAAGTGGTTATGGAGCATAATTCTCAAGGGAAGTCTGGTCAGTATGTTTGTTACAGGTGTGGAGGTGAACATCTGTCACGGAACTGTCGTTTTTTAACTGTAAAATGTCATGCTTGCGGGAAAAAGGGCCATGTAAAGAAAATGTGCCGCTCAATGCCCTCTCGAGCAGCCGAAAAAGGGGAGGAAAAAGCAGTATGATGGAAAGGAAGGGAAACCGAAAAATAAACGGCAGTATGCACACCACATGCGTGAAGTTACAGATCAACCAACCAGGGAAGTCAAGAAGTGTTCACAATGTTTAACGTGAAAGAGGCCAGGTGGGAAAGAGTTGATCCCATTAAAACCCAGTTGGACTTAAATGGTAAAATGGTGCAGTTTGAAGTGGATACGGGTGTAGTGTCACAGTTCTGTCAAAGGCAGAGTATGGGAAGTTATGGCCCAGAGAAGCTCTAAAGCTGCAGGACTGTTCAGTGACTTTGAAAACCTACACGGGTGAAATAGTTCCCACGTTGGGAATGGTGAAAATGAAGGTAAAATATAAAGACCAAGTCAAAGAGTTGCCAGTCATGGTGGTAGCAGGTAAGGGACCAAACCTGCTAGGCCGGGTGTGGTTAAAGGAGCTAAACATGGACTGCCTACAGCTCCATAAGGTAGAACAGCTGGGCCTGACCTTGCAAGAGGTGCTGGAGAACAATGAAGAAGTGTTCAAAGAGGAACTGGGGACCTGGAGAGGTCCACCAGCAAAAATACACGTGAAAGAAAACGTAACGCCAAGATTTTACAAACCCCGTCCTGTACCATATGCGATGAAGAAAGTTGAGTTTGAGTTAGAGAGACTCACGAAGCAAGGTATAATTGAACCAGTAAAGTTTGCGGAATGGGCCGCACCAATTGTTCCAGTATTAAAGCCAGATGGTACTGTACGCATCTGTGGTGACTATAAGTTAACAGTGAACCAAGTCTCGAAGCTGGAGCAGTATCCTTTGCCAAAGGTGGAGGATGTGTTTGAAAAGCTGTCGGGAGGTGAAAGGTTTAGTAAACTGGACCTCAGTCAGGCATATCAACAAGTAGTGCTGGAAGAAGGGTCAAAGGCGTATGTTACCCTGAACACACACAAAGTTTGTTCCAAGTCAATCGTTTACCTTTTGGGGTTTCCTCGAGTCCAGCTATTTTTCAGAGAATAATGGAGGGACTGGTGGCAGGAATTCCAAAGGTGGCTGTGTATTTAGACGATATCCTGTTGACGGGAAGGAACATTCGAGAGCATCTGGAGACGCTGAATGAGGTGCTGAGTTGACTGCGAGAGGCAGGTCTACGGGTGAAACGGAGTAAATGTGCTTTCATGGCAATGGAAGCAGAATTCCTGGGCTACAAGGTGGATGCATCAGGCCTACACCCCCTGCGAAATAAAGTGGAAGCCATTAAACAGGCACCAGCACCCACAAATGTTACAGAACTGAAAGCCTATTTAGGCTTACTTAACTATTATAACAGGTTCCTGCCAAATCTGTCAACACTGTTAGCTCCTTTGCATAAGTTATTAAGGAAGGAGGCTCAGTGGTCGTGGAAAGAGGAACAGGACAGAGCGTTTGAACAGTCAAAGGAACTAATGCAATCTTCAGAGGTTTTGGTGCACTACGATAGTCACAAGGACTTAATTTTGTCATGTGATGCCTCACCCTATGGATTAGGGGCTGTGTTGGCACACCGGATGCCAGATGGACAAGAAAGACCTATTGGGTTCATGTCACGAACTTTGACACCAGCGGAGTCAAACTATTCCCAGATAGATAAAGAGGGTTTGGCTGTGATATTTGGAATCAAGCGATTTCACAAATACCTCTATGGGAGGAAGTTTACTATTTGCACTGATCATAAGCCTTTGTTGTCATTATTCAACGAGATGAAAGCAGTACCGCAGATGGTTTCTCCCCGCATTCAGAGATGGGCTGTAACGTTGAGAGCTTATGAATACGAGATTGTTTATAAGCCTGGAAAGCACCATGGTAATGCAGATGCACTAAGTAGGTTGCCGATGCCAGGGCATATCCAAGAAGAGGAAGCGGAGGACCGAGTTTTGATGATGGAAGACATCACATTGGTGTCTGCCAGAGAACTGAGAGTTTGGACACACAAAGACCCGGTGCTTGCTAGAGTGTTTCAGTGGGTTCAGCAAGGCTGGACAGTCCAACAAACGGATCCAGTTTTTCGGCCTTATGAGGTGAGGAAAACAGAGCTGAGTGTGCAAGATGGATGTGTATTGTGGGGGGCAAGAGTGATAATTCCATCCCCAGGAAGACGGGCACTTTTACAGCAGTTGCACCAAGGTCATGTGGGCATTACCCGAATGAAGGCCTTAGCCCGAAGTTATTTTTGGTGGCCAAAGTTGGACCACGAGATTGAAGTCGTTGTGAATGAGTGTAAAACATGTCAACAACATCGCAACTTGCCGGTGGCGGCGCCACTACATCCATGGGAGTGGCCGAGTAGGCCTTGGCAGAGACTTCATATAGAATATGCAGGACCTTTCATGGGGGCCATGTTTTTGATAATCATGGATGCTCATTCGAAATGGATGGATGCCTATCAAGTCAAGACACCCACTTCCCTCGTTACCATTGAATGTTTGAGGAGGAGTTTCAGTAGTCAAGGACTGCCTGAGACTATTGTATCCGATAATGCTTCATGTTTCACGAGTGAAGAGTTCAAGGGTTTTCTGAGAAAGAATGGCATCGTACACATCACCTCAGCACCCTACCATGCAGCTACAAATGGTTGTGCTGAAAGAGCTGTGCAGACTTTTAAAGCAATGATGAAGAAGTCTGGAGAAGGAAGTATAGCAGCAAAAGTATCAAGGGTGTTATTCAATTATCGTATTACACCACAATCTACCACGGGTTTGTCACCTGCCGAGATGTTGCAAGGACGGAGATTGAGATCCACGTTGGATCTAGTGTATCCAAATGTCCGAGCTAAGGTGGAGGGGACCCAGTGGAGGCAAAAAGAATGTCATGATCGACGACGGAGAGAGCGAAGTTTTCTGGAGGGAGATGCAGTGATGACGCGAAATTTTAGTTATGGACCTAAGTGGATTCCAGGGTTCATTGTCAAGAGTACAGGTCCATTATCGTACCAGGTGAGGTTGAATGGAGATTTCTTGGTGAGAAGACATGTAGACCAAATTCTACGAAGCGAACAGAAGAAGGATGCCATGGAACTGCTGGCCTCAGAACTACAGTTAAGTTCGGAACCAGGGCTCGCAGTGGCAGGAGGATCGCAAATTGAGGGAGACCACCGGAATGTGGAAGGAGAGGTTCTTGAGGATCCAACCGTTCCAGGGAAGGACACACCGATACCTGAAGTGGTAACTGTGACACCGGAGTCACCTAAGGTGGTACCACTGCGCCGTTCTAAGCGTGTGCTGGTTAAACCTAGTTACTTGAAGGACTATCATTGCTAACAAAAGTGCATGTATAGATTACCAGCCTTACAAAAAATAGTAGATGGTATGGTAACCAGTTAATAACTAGCCTGTTATATACAAGTAAATGATTAAATGCATTGTGGAACTTGTTCCCTAGTTTTGCTTATGTAAGACAGTATGTCTTAGCTTAAAAGGGGAGGAATGTAGTATTCGGGCTGGTAATGTGGTTGTTGTACTGTAGGGGCACTGTGGGGAATTCAGCATGTACTGTTGGTTCTGTATTCTCTGGTAACTTGTTGGTTCTGGTGAGTAGATGACTTGCAGAAGTTGTGTGAAGAAGCATGGGTGCGCACCTGGAGGCTCTTAATAAAGAAAAGCCTTACAACTCTATAAACCGTGTGGTTTCGTTATTTCCCAGGATATAACAGATTCACATCCAGATCTAGTGAGGTTATTGTTCCCCTGTACTCTTCACTTATCAGACCAATGATCGAGTACAATGCCCCATTCGGGATGTATCTCACCCGACATCTGCAGCAATTGGAGAGACCCCAAAAGTTCCTCACCAAAAGGATAAAGGGACTCCAAAATCTGTCATATGCTGCCAGATTGAAGAAACTCCAGCTCTATTCAGTCGCATACCGTCTGCTCAGAGGTGACATGTGTCTGACATACAAGGCCATGTCCAACCCGGAATTAATGGACATGCTCCACCTCAAGAAATCCAAATCCACCAAAACCACTAGAGCAAGCGACTTAAACCTTAGCACGGATATAAATAGGACGTGATGGAGGGATAGATTTATCACTCAGAGACTCCCTATGCTGTGGAATAAAATCCCGGTCCATGTGAGGCAGAGCACCTCGCTGACTCTGTTCAAGAGAAATCTAGACCTGTGGATGGGAGATCGTAGGTTTACCCCGGGAATCATCTCTGTGTCACTGCTGGACAGAGGCACAACAAACTAATGGGCACAGTATTTTTTCATATAAGGTGGCACAAAATTTGGGCTAGGCTTATAAATGCCTTAGGGCAGATAGCCTAGTATAAACCTATGAACCTATAAAGGTGTGTTTCAGCATGTTTAAGAGTGTTTGCACAGTGTGGTGCAGTGCTCATCACTTCTTAGGTAGCTCAGTGGTATATATGAATTATACCATATTTCTTTCTATCCCCTTAGCTAAATGGGTGGAGTTATGGTTTCATGTGCAGTAGATCCAGGGTTTCAATACATGGAAGGGAAAAAAGGCATTTAATTTTGATGTACATATTATTCATTTTTGTTATAAAAGATGGGTCTGCTAAGCTCTGCTCTACTGTGCTTAGACATGTCAAGCACTGCATAAACATGGTAATGTCTGACAATGTGCGCTGCTCGGCTCTGCTTGGCTGGTTTGCACGCTGCTAAGCTCTGCTAAGACTACAGATCTGTGAGTTTACATGCCTCTCAGCTCAGCTGTACTAGTTTGTGTGGTGCTAAGCAGTGTGGCACTTTTTTTGAACGTAGCCCAATAATGTGAAAGGGCAGGAAAACAGCCTATATTAAGCCCAATAGTTGGTAATACAGCAGAATCCATTGGAGCTCTTTCTCTGAGGGTTACTATGGCTGGTGTTGGTTAAGGTGCATGCTTTAAGGCACAGTATTGGGGCATTCTGGAGCCCGGGGTCATGCTCGGACTCCTAGTTAAAAACCATGATGACCAGCTGCTGCAGGGAGGTTTCCAGGGCTTGGACTGTAAGGTGCAGACCTGGGACCAGCTGGCCAGAGAATTCACCAGTGTTAATGGTATCCCCCACACAGGTCATCAGTGTTGTCACCACCACGACTACCTGAAACATTGAAAGAAGGGACTCTTGGACACTTGGGTCCAAGAAGCTTGGGCAGGGAAAGCCCTAATAGTATGTATGTAAGTAATGTTACATCTGTTTTAACAATATGTAATCTGAATGTCTGCAAAGCTGGTATGCATAATGCTGTGCTTCTCTCCCAACAGCTGCAGCTGAGAGGGCTCACAGTGTCGAGTCACATGCTGGGCATTTGGCCAGGTTGTGCCATGAGTGTGGTGAGTATAGATGTATTATGCTAACTGTAGTGAAATAAGTAAGAGAGAGTAAAGCACTGACTGCAATAAAGTATATACAGTAATGTTTGTAGTGCAATAAATGTGGAATTAGAGCTGTATTGCAAAGAATGAAAAATGCCAACTGCAGTGCAATAAAAGTATGAAACCATACCAATAACTGCATGGAAGTATATACAGTAAAGACTGTTGTGCAATGAATGTGGAATTAGAGCTGTACTGCAATACATGAATAATGCCAACTGTTCTGCTCTAAAAACATGAAACAATAAATGGTGTACATCAGGATTGTTTTACATTAACCATTGCAGTAGCGCTGTATGTATTGAGGCTTTAAAGTAAGGAGCTGCAGACAAGTATAACACTGTAACAGCTGTAGAATGCAAATCTAATGGCTGCAAATTGTATTGATTAACTCCTATAAGTACTGTTCAAGGCTGTCTCTAGGCCAGTATTGGTCACATAATGCTCTGCCATCCACCGAGCTCTGGTAATACAGGTGTATGGGTAATGTAGCCCACTCCATATTGTCTGTTGACTTCACAGATCTGATACTGAAATATAGCTTACCTATTATCTGTGTTATGCTTGTATTTAATGCATGTGCGTTCTACTGTCACTACAGTCTAGTATAACACCAGGTCATATTATGGTTCTAGGTGAGCTCTAGTTAAATATCAGTCAGCTGGTAATCAGCAGTGACTCAGTAGCTCAGTTTGTTAAATGCTCTGTACACAGTTCATTGGTTTTGAATCCAGTGGTATGTACCCATAAATATTACAGTACCAGCCATGTAATGCTCACAAATTCTCTCCATAGGAAATACAGGTAAATGGGTGAGGTAACCATATTTTAGATGTCACAGACTGTTAAAATTGTTAGCAACAATGTGCTCATCAGCAATGTTCATTCAGAAATAAAATGTGTAATCCTGGTATGGCTGTATGTCTGGAATGTCTGTTAAAAGTTGCTGCAGTCATTTAATACATCCTCTGCAGATGTCCCCTACAGTCACTGCTTTTGGGTTCTTTTCCCATGCCTGCCAACCAAGGCATGACAGCTGTTTAGTGGCTGTACTGTACACATACATGTCTTTCAAGTGTCATGATTTCACATCATGTAATTAATAGTGCATAATCTGTCACAGGATTACCATGGAAATGATTACCTAGTTTGCAAAGTATCACCAAATCAGCCCACAGCACACCTTGGTAGTTATATAGATCCACCTGATGTACAAGTGTTCCATGTACTTGTGCACCACACAGTTGTTACTGCTTGGCCCATGGTGTCCCATGCAAATAGTTTGAGAGGTATGTACATGATACATCAGCTATGGGAGACTTGTAGTCACTGCACACATAAACAAAATACAGATCTGCAGAGTAGATAGTAGTCCTGTTCTCAAAGAAATAACTTGAAATGTTACTAATGGACTGTGTTTTTCTCTTTTTCCAATCCCGATCTTCATTTTTTTCTTATTGCCAATCATTATAGGTTTGTAGGTTCATAGGTAGGTATTGGCTATCGGCCCAAGGGCCTAAGTAAGCCTAGCCAACAAAGTTCCCTGGCTTACGCCAACCCAAGAAAGTTAATTACCAGTGCCCCTGTCGAGCAGAGCCACAGAAGTGATCCCCAGGGTGTGTTTCCTATTTCCCATCCACTCGTCAATATTTTTCTTGAAGAGTGCTAATGACTAACTTTGCTTGACATAGATGGGTAGCTTGTTCCAGAGTATGGGAAGTCTCTGGGACAGGAATCCATTCCTCCAGCAAGTCCTGTTTATTGTGGTGAAAAGGTTTAGGCCCCTAGAGAGTGTAGCTCGGAGCAATTGGGATTTCTTCAGGTATAGCATGTCGAGCTGAGTTTGACACAGCTTTGTATGTTAGGCAGAGATCTCCTTGGAGTAGGCGATATGCTACTGAGTAAAGCTGGAGTTTTTGAGACGATCAGTGTAGGGCATCTGTTTGAGGCCAGTAATTATCTTTGTGAGGTACTTCTGTGGCCTTTCCAGCTGCTGCAGATGTCTTGTGAGGTACATTCCAAAAGGGGCGTTGTACTCTATAATGGGTCTAATGAGTGTCGAGTAGAGGGGAACAATGACCTCTTTTTCCCTGTATGAGAACCCTTTTGTGATGAAGTGTGCTATGTAGAAGGATTTCCTGACTACTGTGGCAATGTGATTATCAAAGGAGAGACTAATGTCCACCTGGGTCCCAAGGTCTCTTATCACACATTCAGTGTTAGGAAGACTGCCGCCTATGTGGTAGTTCATGGGTACAGAGTTTTTACCAAAGGGGATAACAATGCACTTTTTGGCACTGAGCTTGAGGCCATGGCTCTGACACAAAGCATCTGTCTCAGTGAGGCCTTTCTGTTGGATGTCCATATAATTTGGGGACTTGACTATAGCTCCTAGTTTGCAGTCATCTGCGAACTTCGTTAGCCAGAGGCCTTCTGTGTTAGCCTGTACTTCAAAGAAGTAGATACCAAACAGGAGAAGTCCTAGGACTGAACCCTGTGCTACTCCACTTGTCACTGGTTTGAAGTCAGATTTGGAGTCTGCAACTTTTACAGTGTGTTTTCTGTCAGTGAGCCAGTTAGCAACCCATCTTGTGACATAGGAATTTATACCTAGTTTAGTGAGTTTAGCTATAATTCCAGAATGGGGGATGGTGTCAAAAGCCTTGGCGAGGTCAAGATAGTCTGTGTGAACCACCTTACCCTCATCTACGGCTTTGGTGACTGCCTCAAAGAAGTCAACCAGGTTCAGGAGGCAAGATCTGGCTTTCACAAACCCGAACTGGGTGGGGTTCAGAGTTTGGAGGTTACCAATGTCTTTGTTTATGAATTCCATGATGATACGTTCCATGGCCTTGCAGACGAGGCTTGTCAGGCTAATAGGGTGATAGTTCCCAAGATCAGTGGAGGCTCCCCCTTTGTGGAGTGGGATAATTGTTGCTGTGTGCCATTCAGTGGGCACAAAGCCTGATGTGAGGCTGTGATTGAACATGGTTCATGATTGACTAGGTGGACCCTGTGAGCAGCTACCTAACTGCCTTCTATCCTCCTGGAAAATCAGAACTTGAGCCCATTAAACCTCCTATCCCACTACTCTTCTGCGATACCATCCCAAACTGACTGCTAAATTTTTGACTAGGTGGACCCTGTGAGCAGCTACCTAACTGCCTTCTATCCTCCTGGAAAATCAGAACTTGAGCCCATTAAACCTCCTATCCCACTACTCTTCTGCGATACCATCCCAAACTGACTGCTAAATTTTTGACTAGGTGGACCCTGTGAGCAGCTACCTAACTGCCTTCTATCCTCCTGGAAAATCAGAACTTGAGCCCATTAAACCTCCTATCCCACTACTCTTCTGCGATACCATCCCAAACTGACTGCTAAATTTTTGACTAGGTGGACCCTGTGAGCAGCTACCTAACTGCCTTCTATCCTCCTGGAAAATCAGAACTTGAGCCCATTAAACCTCCTATCCCACTACTCTTCTGCGATACCATCCCAAACTGACTGCTAAATTTTTGACTAGGTGGACCCTGTGAGCAGCTACCTAACTGCCTTCTATCCTCCTGGAAAATCAGAACTTGAGCCCATTAAACCTCCTATCCCACTACTCTTATACCATCCCAAACTGACTGCTAAATTTTTGACTAGGTGGACCCTGTGAGCAGCTACCTAACTGCCTTCTATCCTCCTGGAAAATCAGAACTTGAGCCCATTAAACCTCCTATCCCACTACTCTTCTGCGATACCATCCCAAACTGACTGCTAAATTTTTGACTAGGTGGACCCTGTGAGCAGCTACCTAACTGCCTTCTATCCTCCTGGAAAATCAGAACTTGAGCCCATTAAACCTCCTATCCCACTACTCTTCTGCGATACCATCCCAAACTGACTGCTAAATTTTTGACTAGGTGGACCCTGTGAGCAGCTACCTAACTGCCTTCTATCCTCCTGGAAAATCAGAACTTGAGCCCATTAAACCTCCTATCCCACTACTCTTCTGC
The DNA here is from genome assembly GCF_019279795.1 of Protopterus annectens. Classification (NCBI taxonomy): domain Eukaryota; kingdom Metazoa; phylum Chordata; order Ceratodontiformes; family Protopteridae; genus Protopterus; species Protopterus annectens. The sequence continues at coordinate 164,931,735 of NC_056748.1, forward strand.
GATACCATCCCAAACTGACTGCTAAATTTTTGACTAGGTGGACCCTGTGAGCAGCTACCTAACTGCCTTCTATCCTCCTGGAAAATCAGAACTTGAGCCCATTAAACCTCCTATCCCACTACTCTTCTGCGATACCATCCCAAACTGACTGCTAAATTTTGACTAGGTGGACCCTGTGAGCAGCTACCTAACTGCCTTCTATCCTCCTGGAAAATCAGAACTTGAGCCCATTAAACCTCCTATCCCACTACTCTTCTGATACCATCCCAAACTGACTGCTAAATTTTTGACTAGGTGGACCCTGTGAGCAGCTACCTAACTGCCTTCTATCCTCCTGGAAAATCAGAACTTGAGCCCATTAAACCTCCTATCCCACTACTCTTCTGCATACCATCCCAAACTGACTGCTAAATTTTTGACTAGGTGGACCCTGTGAGCAGCTACCTAACTGCCTTCTATCCTCCTGGAAAATCAGAACTTGAGCCCATTAAACCTCCTATCCCACTACTCTTCTGCGATACCATCCCAAACTGACTGCTAAATTTTTGACTAGGTGGACCCTGTGAGCAGCTACCTAACTGCCTTCTATCCTCCTGGAAAATCAGAACTTGAGCCCATTAAACCTCCTATCCCACTACTCTTCTGCGATACCATCCCAAACTGACTGCTAAATTTTTGACTAGGTGGACCCTGTGAGCAGCTACCTAACTGCCTTCTATCCTCCTGGAAAATCAGAACTTGAGCCCATTAAACCTCCTATCCCACTACTCTTCTGCGATACCATCCCAAACTGACTGCTAAATTTTTGACTAGGTGGACCCTGTGAGCAGCTACCTAACTGCCTTCTATCCTCCTGGAAAATCAGAACTTGAGCCCATTAAACCTCCTATCCCACTACTCTTCTGCGATACCATCCCAAACTGACTGCTAAATTTTGACTAGGTGGACCCTGTGAGCAGCTACCTAACTGCCTTCTATCCTCCTGGAAAATCAGAACTTGAGCCCATTAAACCTCCTATCCCACTACTCTTCTGCGATACCATCCCAAACTGACTGCTAAATTTTGACTAGGTGGACCCTGTGAGCAGCTACCTAACTGCCTTCTATCCTCCTGGAAAATCAGAACTTGAGCCCATTAAACCTCCTATCCCACTACTCTTCTGCGATACCATCCCAAACTGACTGCTAAATTTTTGACTAGGTGGACCCTGTGAGCAGCTACCTAACTGCCTTCTATCCTCCTGGAAAATCAGAACTTGAGCCCATTAAACCTCCTATCCCACTACTCTTCTGCGATACCATCCCAAACTGACTGCTAAATTTTGACTAGGTGGACCCTGTGAGCAGCTACCTAACTGCCTTCTATCCTCCTGGAAAATCAGAACTTGAGCCCATTAAACCTCCTATCCCACTACTCTTCTGCGATACCATCCCAAACTGACTGCTAAATTTTTGACTAGGTGGACCCTGTGAGCAGCTACCTAACTGCCTTCTATCCTCCTGGAAAATCAGAACTTGAGCCCATTAAACCTCCTATCCCACTACTCTTCTGCGATACCATCCCAAACTGACTGCTAAATTTTTGACTAGGTGGACCCTGTGAGCAGCTACCTAACTGCCTTCTATCCTCCTGGAAAATCAGAACTTGAGCCCATTAAACCTCCTATCCCACTACTCTTCTGCGATACCATCCCAAACTGACTGCTAAATTTTGACTAGGTGGACCCTGTGAGCAGCTACCTAACTGCCTTCTATCCTCCTGGAAAATCAGAACTTGAGCCCATTAAACCTCCTATCCCACTACTCTTCTGATACCATCCCAAACTGACTGCTAAATTTTTGACTAGGTGGACCCTGTGAGCAGCTACCTAACTGCCTTCTATCCTCCTGGAAAATCAGAACTTGAGCCCATTAAACCTCCTATCCCACTACTCTTCTGCGATACCATCCCAAACTGACTGCTAAATTTTTGACTAGGTGGACCCTGTGAGCAGCTACCTAACTGCCTTCTATCCTCCTGGAAAATCAGAACTTGAGCCCATTAAACCTCCTATCCCACTACTCTTCTGCGATACCATCCCAAACTGACTGCTAAAGTATGTTTTATTCCATCATGTTTTACCCATAGGACAAATCTCGGGTCTACTAGTCTAGCTACCTGTTCAGGACTGCCAGCAGCCAATAGCCCCTGTCCCCTCCACTATACTAGAACTGACTCTTATCCTATATCCACCCCTTATATAGTATAGTAATCTGGCGATACTTCTATTTTCCTCTCTCCCCTTCTCTATTACCCCCTTCTTGCCTGCATATTTTTGATAAGTCACTGACTTTGACCACTAGGTGGCATCCTACTACTATCCTATCTCCTCTTGCCTCACTATTTCCACACTCTCCAACACCTTACTTTTGTCCTGTTCCCAACTCTATTTGTCTAACCCAGTTTTGCTGTTTACTCTCTCTGAACCCTATCAACCCTTCTACTGCACGATATCTCTACAAACCTGTCTATTTTCAGAGGTTAATTAACTTCATACTTAACTCTTACCTTTTACATACCCACCTGCTGCTTCCTCACCTTACAGATTGTTTTTCTTTCACACTGCTATACCACTCTCTTGTGTCTTCGCCTTCTTCGGGCTCACTCCGCTCCCCTACCCTGCCCCCAAATCCCACCCTAGCACCTCTACATTTATACCATCATAGTCACTCCCCTTCCTCTTCCCAACCTATCATACCTCCTCCCATTACCACACCCCATAGTTGTTCCACTCCCCTCTACCATAACTCCTCCCCCCTGCCTACCTATTCTTAAAGCCACACTCCCTTAATTCCTACATTCACTATCTCATCACATTCTCTTTAAGCATGCCTTCTGAGTGAGTAAATGAGTAAAAAGCATTATTTTCTAATCAACATGAATATGGGAAAAATAGCAATCCTGTGCTTTCTACTATCTCTATTAGCTAGCTTATACCATATTAGTAAATATGAAGACCAACCATATATAGGTTACCACTTCCCCAAAAAGCAAACAACAGCAATAGGGTCTCAAATTGCACTTAAACTCCACTACCAACAGTCCGACCTTTTTAAAGCCAATATCATCCACTACCATCGAAGCAAAGTTAACCTCAACTATCATAAAAACAAGCAATCCCAGAAACTAGCACAAAAATTCAAAACTCCTAGAATACATCAGTAAAACTATCTCAAGGGCTGGAGATATCCACCCCAATCCTGGCCCTACATCAACAAGCAACCCTGACTGTCCTATGAATCTCCCTAAGACATCCCACTTGCTACAAATTTTCCATCTGAATATTAGAAGTGTCAACAACAAAGTTCATAATTTACATGCACTCCTAGATACTTACCTACCAGATATAATGTGTCTAACTGAAACATGGCTAAAGCCAGAGATCAAAGACAATGAACTCATCCCACCTGGATATAATATATACAGGAATGATAGAAACAAAAAAAAAGGTGGCGGAGTCGCTGCACTCTTTAAAACTAACCTTAACGTTACAATCAATCCTACCCAACCACCGCAATTCTCTAATACTGAAATACTCACCTTAAAGATTCACTTAAACAAAGAAAAAAGTATTAACCTAATTGTTTTATATATCCCCCCTGGGAACAATGTCTATACATTGGAGAATATACTAAACTGGCTAATGAATAACTACCCACAAGAAACTATAATTATGAGTGATGTTAACATTGATTGGTACCTATGCTCTAATAATGATAACCCCACTAACATCAACCTTCATGGTTACTCACAAACGATTACTACATCCACCAGAATGGGAAACTCTAATCAAAAAGAAAGCATTCTGGATTGGATCCTTATAAACAGTCACCCTCACACATATACGTCCGGAACCCTGCCTAATGAAATTAGTGACCACCTTATCACATATATTACTAAAAATAAACCAGACCACTCCACTGTCCCAGTCTTTAGATCTATAAGAAACAAAAAACTTTGACCTCATAAAATTTAAAATGAGCTGCAATCCTGTAACTGGACACCACTCAAATATCTTCCCTAGATGAAGCAGTAGAACATTTCAATACCACCTTCCTATCCATACTAGATACCCATGCCCCAAAAGACTCATCAAAACCAAAACAAAGATTGCCCGTGGCTCTCAACTGAGTCTAAACTTAAAATAAAACTCAGAAATAAAGCTTGGAATACCTGAAAACCAAAACAATCCTAGACCGAAATTCCAACAACTAAGAAATGCAACGAAAAAGCCATAGTAGCTGACAAAAAATTTTTATTGTTTGTTACAGAATAAGCACCAAAATAACCCTCAGAAATTCTGGGCAGGCTTGAATAACCTTCTCCACCCAGGTAAATCATCCACTCCAACTCCTGAAACAGCAATGGATAAAGACCCCATAGAAATAGCCAATACCTTCAATATGTTCTTTACAAACATTACCAAAACCTTAGCCAACCAACTATCCTCTTGTAGCCAACCGATCATGGAAACACTACCACAACCTTTAAAGACCTTCTTCCTAAAAAGTGTCCCTACATGTTCAATAAGAGCCCTTTACAAAACTTAAACCATCTACCCCTCTGCAGACCTACTCCCAGCAGAATACCTTCAAAAAGCTGCAGATGTTATAGCCTATCCAGTTTCTATCCTCATTAATCGAACTTTCTCAGAGTCAATAGTACCAACTTTATGGAAAATATCCCATGTAATACCACTCCATAAAGGAGGGACATCCACTGAATTATCTAACTATAGGCCCATAGCGTTAATGTCCCCATTAGCCAAAATTATGGAAAGATGTATGCACAAACAGCTACTCCACTATCTTATCCATAACAACCTACTAGCCAACTCCCAGCATGGTTTCAGACCCAAACACAGTACCACAACTGCCCTTCTCTCCTTCACTGACACAATAAACCATAACCGTAATGACAAGAAAGTGTCCTCTGCCTTATTTCTAGACCTATCAAAAGCATTTGATATGGTCAACCATGAACTACTCATGGAAACCTTAAAAAACCTTTACCTGGATAACTCGACACTAGACTGGTTTAAAGCCTACCTCTCAGACAGGAAACAAGCAGTATTGTGGCAGAATACTCTCTCCACTTTACTACCAAATACCATTGGGGTCCCTCAAGGGTCCATTTTGGGGCCACTTCTTTTCTCGGTCTTCATTAATGACCTCCATACAGTCATTCCCGAGGCCACCTGTATTCAATATGTGGATGACTCAACACTGGTTTGTTCGGATACATCTCCAGACAGACTATTAACTAAAACCCAAAATTGCTTCACCAAAGTCGAAAACTGGCTATTAGGACGACAGTTAATCCTAAATCCTAAAAAAACTAAATTATTGATCTTTCAACCAACTCACAAAAATCACCTTATTGATGTCTCCATAACATCCAAAAATGGTACTATCATTTCCCCAGACCCCCACACGAAATTGCTTGGAGTTACTATTGATAATAAACTGAAATTCGACATACATATCAACCTGTCCATCAAAACAGTAAACAAAAAATTAGGATCGCTCTATAGAATTAAAAACTTCCTAACACCAAGTACTAAAATCACCATTGCCCAAACACATTTGCTCTCCACCCTTCTTTATTCATCTGCAATATTCACCAATCTTAACAAAACCATACTTGATAAACTATCCAGCTCATATAATCATATAGCTAGATTTGCAGCAGGAACTCCATACAGGACCCATCACTGCACCAACCTCAAAAACCTAACATGGATTGAACTCCCCAACCTTGTTAGAATTACCCAACTTACTGAGGTATATAAAATTCTGATAAACCCCAACAATTGTCCTTCACTTCAGACACTCTAATCTTAACAGTCTACGTTCTGCAAACAGACCACTCATAAAGATGGTCAAAGCTTACAATACTGGAGGAGATGCACTCTTTCCAAACGCCGTTGGAAAAGTCTGGAACTCTCTTCCCACCAGTATTCTTTCCTCTACCTCTCTACCCCACTTCAAGAAACAACTGTTTCACCACTATCAGAAGCACTGGCTTTGCCAATGCTCATCTCCTGACTGACATTTCCTAGTCTCTATTATCTACCTGAATTGTTCATTGTCTTCATTATTTTATTTCCTTATATGCATTGTTATCAAATGAATTTTGCAACCTGATTGTTTGTTTGATATTTGACTGTTTCTCTCTCTGTAATATTATAATTTTGGAAATGTCTGTATTTTGTATAATGTTTGGAGCTTTTCTCCCCGGGCCTCCGCTGAAAAAGGACATTGTATCCAGTCGGATTTTTTTTCCCGGTTAACAAATGTAAAATAAAAAAAATAAATAAATAAATAAATAAAATGGTGCTTAGGTGGGGAGCCAGCTCATTCTGAAGTTCGTGTAAAATGCAGCCTGGGATGTTGTCCGGTCCCATGGATGCTGTGTTTTTGGCTTTAGAGAGTGCAGCTTTTACCTGTGAAGTTGTGATTACACAGACTCTGGATTCTTTCTGCATAGATATGGGCCCTTTAGGGGGTGAGAGGGGGGTAAAGTTAGCACTGAACCTATCTGCCAGGATGTTGGCAATATCAGTTGGTTCTGTAATTTTTGTGCCATTGTGCTGTAACTCAGAGCAGATCTGGATGTTGCCATTGAGATTTTTGCCATAGCTATAGAAGATAAAGATGAAGATGAAGATAAAGCAGGAATGAAGCTTAGGCCACGTTCCAGTACTGAAATCTGTTCTGGACTGAGAATAGTACTTGATAATTTGACTACCAGGCCTGTATGAGATGCATTCAAGCCATCACCTTTTTGCGTTTGCATTCCTGACTCTGTGTTCGAGGGTTTCTGTATAAAGGGTGCTTTACAAAAACCAGTAGAGGCCAATTATCAGAGGTAAAAACAGTTCCTTCTTTCAGATTTAAATGAATTCATGATGGATATCAGACTTTTCTGCAGGAATGTTTCCCTGAAATGTATTTTCGGAGATGGCAATAGACAGATAGGAAAATTCCACAGGAAACTTAGTAATTTTGTGCCAGTAAATTCTCCAGGGATTGAACTCTTTTTAAAGTCATGTGAAGATGAGGTCAACAAAATGAGAACATATCCTAATCATGGAAGCTTCCATAATATTTCTTACAGAGAAAAAGAATCGCTTCGACAACTGAGAACCATGGACAACTTAGTCATCAAACCTGCGGACAAAGGTGGTTGTATAGTAATTATGGATGCAGATTGGTATAGGGCTAAAATGATGAAAATGCTGGAGGATGAACGTACATACACGAGATTGAATAAATAGCAGGTGGATATGAAGATCAAAATGGTGCATCAAGAGCTTGATTATCTACTTATGGAGCAACGTCTAAGTAAAGAATTAAAGGATTTCTTTGCTTGCCCCAATCCTATGATTCCCAGCATAGGTGGCCTACCCAAAATCCATAAAGATCTAAAGGATCCTCCACTACGTCCGATTGTATCTGGGAGAGACTGGGTTACTGAGTTGCGATCTGTTTTTATTGAAAGTGAATTAAAAAAGCTCTCTGTAATGTTGGTACTGTTCTAAAAGATACTGGAAGTTTCCTAAAGGACCTCTATTCTAAGATCAATTATTTAACTAACTTTGAAAATGTTGTCTTGGTAACCATGGATATTATGAGTCTTTTTACTGTAATACCCAACGAATATGGACTACATGCCATAAAGACTATCTTGTTATGAAACACAATCAATCCTAATCTGACATGCACATTATTGGAATTAGTTCTGGAAAATAATGTCTTTGTATATGGTGAAAATTTTTATCTACAGACATGGGGAGTAGCCATTGGCACCCCATGTGTGAATAGTTATTCGAACTTGGTTTTGGCACAGTGGGAAAGTGTTGAAGTTCTGAGTGGTATTAATCCCTGGAATGGTCACCTTCTGTACTACGGCCGCTTTGTAGATGACATTTTTATTCTACGGAAGGGGAGCATTGGGGAACTGACTTCTTTCGTTGAATACATCAATCATAGCACTGACTTTCTCGAATTTAAAGTAAAATTTTCCACTACAGAAATAGACTTTTTAGATGTGAAGATTTGCCTGCACCCAACACGAGGTTTAAGCACTAATATTTTTAGGAAGCCAACATGGAACAATCACTACGTGCATAGATGAAGTATGCATCCAAAACATATTTTTAACAAAATCTATGAAAATCAAGTAATACATGCCTCTAGACTTTGTACTGAGGAAAAAGATTTTGAAGCCGAACAAATTAATCTCCTGAAAAATTTGAAAGAAAGAGGCTACAAAGATGGTAATGTAATTATGAAAAATAATTTTACAGAGCTCAGGAAAGGTAATGGTAGACCTTACGTTTCCTCTTCAGAAATTCCCTCCTCAATGGCGGCATCTGCTAGTAGGACTAATGAGACCCATATCAAGTGGACCTACAGTAATGATAATTTAAAAATCTGTGATGTTGTTAGAAGATTTTGGCCAATTTTAATCACTGATGACAAAATCAAAAGAATGGTTGGTGATACTCCCCACTTTCTCTTTAAAAATAAGAAAAATATTAAAAGACTTTTATGCAACAAGGATTGATTTGCTCATAAGAAGCGCTCTGAAAGGAAAGGCACTTTTAAATGCCTCAGATGTAAGCTTGTCCATACATAGTGCTAGTTCCTTTACCCATCCGGTGACAGGAAAGGTGTATTCTTTCAACCATTAAGTTGATTGTAACACCAAACACTTGATTTATTTAGCAACATGCTGCCAGTGCGATGCCTATTATATTGGCAAAACAAGATCAGAGGTTCAAGGATCGGATCCTGAGACATCTCAGAGATATATCTCACAAAGATATGAATAATGCTTTGGCAGCATACAATTCTGGTAATCCCACACACCACTTCAAGTTTAAAGCCTTGGAAGTAATGGCCATTAATAATAGAACAGGTGATGTTAATAATCGTACAGAACTATGTGAGATTAACTGGATAGTAAATTTCAAGCGCACCATCAACCTGGGTTAAATACTGTTGTTCCACTAAAACCAATATTGAAAGATAGAAAGAGCGTGTTTGGTTATAAATAAAAAGCCTATATTTTTACAAAAGGTTTAATATCCTCACAAAGAGTGGCACCACATAGTAACCACTGATTTTATATAAAGAAAAAGAGGTGTATGAAATTAAATAGCGATTGGTTTTATTACTGGCCTTAAACAAAGACATCCCAAGGTGAATGCAACACAATTACACCATCTGTTACATGTTAACATTCTATGAACATTTAATCAGAAGATTTGTAATACATCTAAAGAATGACTTTGCGTAGCGAACATCGCAAGTTTATAGAAAAAAAGGGGGTGTGTGGAAAGATAAATAGTGATTGTTTTTTAATTTTATAGCTCCACTTGCTATGTATGAAGAGATTCTATGGTGAACAGAGCACAGCCGTACTATTTGTGTGGCTTCTAGATTTATACTTTGCTCAATAAGGAATAATTACCATCTAAACCACCATTGGAGTAATGTCTTATCTAACACTATAGGCCTGTGTTAGTTAATTCTATAGCTCCACTTGCTATGTATGATGAGATCCTTTGGAGAATAGAGCGCAGCCATACTTTTTGTTTGGCTGCTAGATCTATACTTCGCTCAATAAGGAATAAGTACCATCTAAAACATCATTGGAGAACTGTCCTATCCAACGGCCACTATAGGCCTATGTTAGACGAGGCATACAAAGGGCAAGAGGAATGATTGATTTGCAATCCTGTTACTTGATTGGGTATGTACTCGTATGAGAATATATTTCCATTGGAAAGGTCAACACACAGCCTCGCTGTTTCATTGGTTACTAACTAAGAGGATTTACGAAGGGTACTCTAAATTTCTCATCTGGTCGTTTAGATGTACTTTTCTAACAAATCAGTACTTAATGTATTAATGACTGGATAACAGTTTTAATGGCCGTGATAGATCTATACTGGAGGAGATGTGTAAACAGCAAGAATGGGCATCAAAGTGGTACACTGAAAACCTGTGCTGTGGGCACATTTCTATAAGTTATGATTATATCATGGTTACAGTTTGCATTAATAAAGGCTTTGCCCACAGCACACAGGTTTAAACAGCAAGAATAGCAATTGATTTGCAGTTTTTCCGCTTACTTAGTTATGAGTATTAATGAGGCTTCAACACCATTGGAGAGTTACGCTATATAGCGGCCCTCTTAGACCTCTGCTGGACAAGGCATATAGAGGGGAATAGTGGTGATTGGTGAATAATTCTACCAACTGATTGGCTATGAATAATGGTTAATGGAGTGCTTTTTAGCCACTATTTTGGTTGACAGCTTTGTTTTTATCCAATGAGGTGTTAGTATTATGGACCTATGCTGGAGAAGGCACAATCAGGAAAACAATAGCGATTGGCGAATAACTCTATCGTTGGGTTGGTTTTGAGAGATGAGTAAGGAAGCATATTCTGGCCATTTGTTTGGTTGACAATACTGTTCCTCCTCCAATAAGGAGGCAATATTATTGTATTAGTTATTGGCTAATAGTTTGACTAGGATGTCAGAAGTGGGTCAATGACTGGCTAAGCTTTTCTTTTTAAATGTTAAAATTGAAAAAAGCTTTACGATCCGATGAAGGCTGAATAGCTGAAAGCGCTTATCGGATGTTATTTTTCCTTATTTTAGCATCTGCTTCTTTTAATAAATTATTTATTTTTAACAAATCACTTGTATGCTTTGGAGTTTCAGAGATTTGAAGGACTGAATTGTCGAGGTGGTGAATTGCTGTGGTGATGAATTGCCATGGTGGTGTTACGAAGTATTTCATAACATACAAAGCTATGTCAAACCCAGAGCTGTTGGACATGCTCCACTTAAAGAAATCCCAATCCCTCCGAGCTACACGCTCTAGGGACCTAAACCTTGTCACAATAATAAACAGAACATGCCAGACGGATAGATTTCTGTCCCAGAGACTTCCCATACTCTGGAATAAACTACCTATCTATATCAAACAAAGCTCCTCATTAGCACTCTTCAAGACAAATCTTGATGATTGGATGGGAAATAGGGAATTCACCCCGGGGATCACCTCTGTGGCTCTGCTCAACAGTGGCACAGGAAAATAATTTTCGTGGGTGGCAAAAGCCAGGGTACCTTTTTGGCTGGGCTTGTATAGGCCCCAGGGCCAATAGCCTAGTACCTACCTATGAACCTATGAGACAAAGGCCCAAAATTAGGGATGCTGTAACTATTGCTCATTCAAAGTAAGAAAATGAATAGGATAACAAGTATCACAGTAGCATAACTGTGTTCTGAAGGGTATGATATCTTAAACACAGATGTCTGCCTTTGTTGTCTGACATCAACTATGAATGATTGGCCAACCTTTTGTCAGAAATCCACAATGGTGTGTGAAAATGACCAAAAATATGATTCAAACATCTTGACATTCTGCAAACAGTTGTATAGTTGAGAGGTATGATGCCTACAGGAAATGTATTCTACAGTAGGTTTGCATTGGTTTCTGTCATTGTGGCACACTGGTGTTGCTGGACTGTCCCCATATAGTAGTTGTAATAGCACAGTGCTATTTGTCTGACAGTGGCCGTATAACATATTAGTGGGTGTTTGCCTGTATGGGCACACCACAGGTGTAGGAACATACAGCAGAATCTGTCATGGCGCACAGGGAAATTCCCCAGTATTGATACTATCTTGGTGGTATACACAGGTAGTGTATTGCCAGACTGTGGGGTATGACATGTGAGGGATCAGTGGTTAGTGCAGGCCATTATGGGTGTGCTAAATCGGTACATAGTGGACATCAATGTATCTGGTCCTGTAATGTGTTCCCCTTCTATTGTCTTGCAGGAACCATGTACCACAGAAGACATTCCCCCTTCTCAGATGTGGAGAATGACATAATAATGTGTGGAATGAGACAGCATCATCAGATCTTGTTGTCCAGGGGGAGGCACAATTGGGAACAGGGGGCAGCATTGTGAGCAGACCTTGTGTGGGATGTCAACCAGGTTGGCCAACGGGACAGGACCTATGAGCAGGTCAAACACCGGGCCACAGACATGCTGAATGCTGCACAACGAAGAACAGCTGTTGTTGCCAGGGATTATGTCACCACTGGTGGAGGGTCTGCAACAGAGCAACCACTCCCTCAGCCACAGAGGAATTATTGGTGAATCTAGGAACACACAACAGCTCCCAGCCATCCATCACACCATACATCATGGAGGTGGGTGCCACAGTGTCCAGAGCAGAGAAGTGTCCAGGTAAGGGTAATGTGTTCACCAGTGTAATACTGTCTCAGTCATTGTGGCAGGCTGTACATACCTGTACATGGGTGTCATGTCTATCTGCATTGGGGGGGTGGTGGGGTTTATGCTCAGTTATGCACACATACTCAGAATATCAGCAATACAGCCAGTATCACAGTAGCTACTGTACATGTGGATATATGCACATATTACCTTGTAGCGCTGCATCATTTGGTGATGCTGACAACACCTCTCCCTTACTTTTCATAAGTCTGTCAGGTGTGACCCAAGTCCATGGTCCTGTACCTGGTAAGTGTGATACTGTTTTTTACAGATCATGTATACCCTATGAAAGTTGAGGGCTGCCATATTGCCCTATGTACAAACGTTGTGTTTAGCCAGAGTAGTATATTTTTATGTTCCATTCTGGAACAGTTAACTACATTCATAGACTGGGAAATCACAGGTGTGTATTTGAACGACCATCGACATGTTTGTACTTATAGTTATGAGTGGCTACACAGCCTGGTATACATGAGGCAATTACTCCAAGATGCCTGTTCAAAAGCATATCATTCTCAAGATAGGTGTACTGGGTTTTATATGCAGTTCTATCACATATAGTGTCATATTGCATACCTTACAGGCAGACTGTACTGGCAACTTTACCAGGATGTGGCTGAAGTGCATGTTATAAAGAGATTGACTTGTCTGTGTATGTTGGTGTGATGTTGTCTGTTGTGCATGGGAGAGGAGATGAGAAGATGTGACACTGGAAATGCAGTTGTGGATCCTCATTTGTATGAGTCTGTGTGGATTACTTTACATAAAAGTGCAGATAGTAACGTACTGCTTTTGTTTTGGTTTCACAGGTGACCAGGGTGGTTGCAGTCTGTTCCATTCACAATTTGATGCCAGTGACTCATTGGACTCCTCTTGATGATGGTTGCCATAGTCTGGCACAGGTGGGGTTATTGGGGGCTGCATCTGTCCCAGAGGTTAACATCCCTCTTCTGCCCGCATTGTCACTGCACACAGTCAGTATGCCCACACATACCCAGTCCCCAGAGGCCACAGATATTGGAGCGTCAGAAGGTGGTGATATTGAACAGGATAGTGTGGCAACTATGGCATCAGTGAGTGTAGACACTGGCCATAGTCAGACAGCTGGTGAGGTCCCACACAGCTGAATTGACAGGGGTTCTCATAGGTGGACTGCTGTCCATCCACCACCTGCCACAGGTGTCACATCATGGGTCACTAAGCTCATGTTTCGGGCCATCATGGAGGCACAGGCATGTTCTGAATGCAACACCAGACTGATGCTTAGTGTTATGGATCCAGCACAGTGTGATATCCATGACTGCCTCCACCGCATTGGGGACACCCTGGATCAATTCAGTGATGCAGTGAACATGTGGTGGGCTGAGACAGTGTCTGTCTTGGACCGCACGTTGTCTGTGCTGGAATATCTGGCTGGAGTTGGGCATTGGACATGTGGATGTAGGTCAGCAACACCATCTGCTGAGTGTCCATGTGGCCATGCACAGTCATGCTTCCATAGCGGCAGTACCTACATCGCTACAGAGGGAAGTGTGCTGTCCACACTATGATGTGGCAGACCATGGGCATGTGGTCCTGGGTGGTCTCATGGGGACACATCCCCAGCAGACAGCAGTCACCCTCACGTACTAGCACCACATCTGACACTGTGCATGTTGATGCCAGTGCTACCCCTGCAGAGCCAGTTCCTGTGTTTGTAGCTGGAGATGGTGAACTGTCCACTTTACCATTTATGGTCTAGAGCTGTCCAACTTACACATGTGTAGGGCTAACACTGGGCTTGACTGTGTACACAAACACACTCAAACACCACTGTTACATGCAGGTCACCAACAGACACACATGGTACATCTCCATAGCCCATCTATCCTGCACCCCTTCCTGACTCACACACATGCTCTCAACTGTTTGGCACAGCCTAGACCTCTGGCACCCCCACAAAACAGCCTGTGCATGTGATGATATCTATGCCACATCCCTGCCATCCATGCCACTGATGCAGGGAAATGCTACTATGTGTCTGATGCACAGGGTGTCTGCACTACTTGACATGTACTTGTGTAGTGCAGTATTGTTTTGCCATGCCACTTGTTGTGGGCCACAACAGGTACTGTATGCTGGCATGTTTCATGTCTACACATCACACTTTGTGTATCTTTGTTGCATGTGGTTGGACTGGCTGTAGTGTTAGAGAATGACAGGTGTGTCATGGACCTGTGTATGTTTCTCTTCTAGGAGTCTGAGGTGATAAACCATGGACACATAGCAGTAATACAGTGGCACAAGATGGCATGGCAGCACAGCAGAAATATGATGTCAGCAAAGTACGGCAGTATATGTGCATGGCTCCCTAGGTGCATATCTGTTGATCAGCATATCAGGGACAATGGGTGCAGTCAGCATAATTATGCATTCATACTTTGTAATAAGGTCTGCTACCCTTGCTATGTGTCACCTGGGTTTTCTGAACATACAGTTCTAGAAGGTGTGGTGATGGAGATGACACATCTACAAATATCCTCTGTCCACATCAGATAGGTGGTGGACAAAAGTTATATGTAAAGATGGGAAATTTAGGGACAGCAGCTAGATACAGGGCCGTAAAATGCATAACCCTTACACAGAGGTAGCCCATATGGGCATGTCTGTAGTGCTGCAAGGGGATACATTTACACAGATGCACACAGAGTTGTCTGATGTGAGATTAGAACCAATACCTATCTACTATTATACACCATAGCTCACAATACTTATTTACTTATTGCATGTGCCATGGAGGTTAACTGATTTTTGATTGTCTCCCAGTGCTCTTAAAGTGGATGACAACAGCAGGTCTTGTAGAGGAGGGCAATGTAGAGGCTAGCAGTCAGTCACAGGCCATAAAATGCATAATCATTGCACAGTGATGGCCCATATGGGCATGTCCGTAGTGCTGCAAGGGGATATATTTACACAAACTCACACACACAGAGTTGGCTGATGTGAGATTAGAACCCCTACCTTTCTACTATTACACACTATAGCTCACAGTACTTACTGCATGCATCACAGGTTATGTCTGTTGTATATGTGATTGCTGGCACAGTACTTGTGGAGTACGCAAAGTAGCCTTGTGTTGGATCATGTGTGGCCTGCAAAGTGATATTGCTTGTTACTGTTAGTGTATACAGTGTCCTAGGAGTGGGATAGCTGTTAATATCCCTGCTATGTGTATACAGTTACCAGTATGGCCATATGTGGCTGGTTGCAGTTAGATAGGCAAACATGCTCAAGGTTCCATCCTGGGTCCACTGTTATTCAACATCTTTAGTAATAATCTCTACCAATTCGGCATGCACTCCACACTTATACAATATGCTGATGACTCCACCATCACCTTTGCTACTGATAATCTTCCTGACCTACTCACTCTCACTCAAGACACCCTGCACTCATTTGAAAGATGGCTCACAACCAACCAACTTCTACTTAACCCTAACAAAACTAAACTATTTCTCTTCTTCCCCAAACATCTCGGATGCCTCAAATCCACCTTCTCTGTTTCTTCACTAAACAACACTACTATCAAAGTAGAATTTCACACTAAACTATTTGGGGTTTATACAGACAATGAACTTAAATTTGACATCCACATCAATAACTGTATCAAGAAGACACACACCAAAAACTAGGAATACTTTACAGAAATAAAAAAAATCCTATATTGTCCTTAGGTCAAGCCTACCTACTCCCTACCTGATTATACACCGCTCATATCTTTACTAACCTCTAAACAAATATGTCCACCAAACTTGAACTTACTTATGATAAAATAGCTAGATTTGCCACAAATCTCCCATATCATTCTCACCACTGCCTTTCCATAAAAAAAAATCTTCTGCCTCAGCTTCACCTGACTCATACTATCCTTCACTGGCAACTCTCATATCCCCTTATGTCCCTAAACATGAACTTCATAGCTCTGAGTAACACCTCCTTCAAATTTCCAAACCTAATAAATCCATAGGTAGCATTCTTTATAGCCACTCAGTTGCCACTTCTTGGAACAAACTTTCTCTCCATATTAGATCAATTCAAAAGTCTAGCAATTTCAAACTGGCTTTAAAGGAGTATCTGCTTAACTCCTGGACCAGTCCCTGTAAAGATCCTACTTGAACACTGCCTCTGCCTCCCTTCTTCTCTGTTCCCTCTTTCTTTCATATATCTGTCCTACCTGTATTTTATTTCTACCTCTCTGACTTTTCCTATATCTCCAACAACACTCCACTTTATACTTTATTTTTCTACTACTGCATTTCTCTCCTATAGTGTGATCACATTTTGTATTTATGCTTCTTTTTTTCTAATGATGTATAAGACATGTCTTTGTTCCTTATGTTTATATGCTTTAAATATGTACTTATATAGTAACACATTTGTTTTTTGTTTTTTATTTACTTGAGCTTTTCTCCACGGGTCTCTGCTGAAAAATGGCATCTGCCCAGCCAGACTAATCTGGTTAACAAATGACAAATAAATAATAAATAATAAAATGTGGTTAGGGACAATATGGCCTATCCAAGGCATACGTTGAAACCATTGTACATTACATTACAATGGGATCTGGTACCTAACAGCCTGGAAAGATAAGATTGACAGACTGTGATGCTTTGCTAGAGATGGCCTGCATCTGTCTCACTTGGGCTTCAGGCTTCTGGAAAAGGCCCTTGTTTGCCCCATAGTACCTTTTTTAGGAAAAGTCATGAGGCTGATACTACCAACATAAAAAATTTAAACAAAACGCAAGTTAAAGTTTATACTGCTAAATGCTAGGAGTCTAAATATGAAACTACACTCATTGCAAGCATTCTTAACCCTAGAAGATGCTGACATTTGTGCAGTCACAGAAACCTGGTTCAAAGCGACGGACAGCACCCCAGCCTTACCTGGTTACTCATCCTATCATACATTCAGACCCCAAATTGTGGGCAGCAAAGTCAAAGGAGGTGGAGTTTTAATATGCATCAAAGACACACACACCTCCAGGCTGGTGAAACAGTTTGACACACAGGAGGCACTTCAGGTGCAGTTAACTGTTGACAAGATGTCAATTCAAATCATACATAGCTACAGGCTCCCAAATTTGACTCAATATGTCCACTCCACCTATCTGGACCTCTTTGAATCTATCAAGATTCAACCCTTTATGCTGATCCTGGGTGACTTTAAATACCCAACCATAGATTGGAAAAACTACTCATGCCAGAACACAAATGTCCAGAGATTCCTCAATTTTATCAATGCAAACACCTTGGAACAGCTAGTTAATACCCCCACAAGAGGTGATAATATCTTGGACTTGGTATTAACCAACATGAGTAACCACTGCAGCACCCGTAGAGTATCATCCTCCCTGGTAGGATCTGACCATAAAGTGGTCACTATCAAAGTCACCACCCCCCTTTTCTGATGAAGCAATGCTTTCATTGTGAAAGTGCTTACTCTACATTAAAAGTTTTGAATTTGGAACCACTGTTTGAATTTGGAAGTTTCTATGCCATGTTTCTGTATGAATTTTTTATTACTTTTTCTGTTGGTGTTTATATCGCACAGTTAATTGCCAGTGGTCTCTAGACTGTTTGACATTGTAATTTATATAGTGATTTATATATTGGTATCATATATCATGTGATATATACTGATAGATACACTAATCATGTGTGAGGGGGATAGGGACAGACAGATATGTATACGTAGCTGTCTGTATGTACAGATGTATTTCCACATAGCAGGCCTTTGTGAGGAAGAGGCAACACACTTGCGCTCAACTTAGCTAAGTGTAGGAGCATTCCCAGTGGGACGGTCAGTACTTACAAGGTGACTCTGGCCCACAGCTACCTGTACTCTGGGCCAGGATTTTGTGTGCTGTAGACATTGGCTGCTGCACCTGCACTTCCCTGAACTTGTCCAAAGCATTCCATGGCTGTGTGCGTTACTTAATATGTGACTGGGGTACATAATGCCCGGCTGTGTGCGTTACTTAATATGTGACTGGGGTACATAATGCCTGGCTGTGTTAATATGTGACTGGGGTACATAATCCCTGGCTGTGTATTTAATATGTGACTGGGGTACATAATCCCTGGCTGTGTGTTACTTAATATGTGACTGGGGTACATAATCCCTGGCTGTGTGCGTTACTTAATATGTGACTGGGGTACATAATCCCTGGCTGTGTGCGTTACTTAATATGTGACTGGGGTACATAATCCCTGGCTGTGTGCGTTACTTAATATGTGACTGGGGTACATAATCCCTGGCTGTGTGCATTTAATATGTGACTGGGGTACATAATCCCTGGCTGTGTGCGTTACTTAATATGTGACTGGGGTACATAATCCCTGGCTGTGTGCGTTACTTAATATGTGACTGGGGTACATAATCCCTGGCTGTGTGCGTTACTTAATATGTGACTGGGGTACATAATCCCTGGCTGTGTGCGTTACTTAATATGTGACTGGGGTACATAATCCTGGCTGTGTGCGTTTAATATGTGACTGGGGTACATAATCCCTGGCTGTGTTACTTAATATGTGACTGGGGTACATAATGCCTGGCTGTGTGCGTTACTTAATATGTGACTGGGGTACATAATGCCTGGCTGTGTGTGTTACTTAATATGTGACTGGGGTACATAATGCCTGGCTGTGTGCGTTACTTAATATGTGACTGGGGTACATAATGCCTGGCTGTGTGCGTTACTTAATATGTGACTGGGGTACATAATGCCTGGCTGTGTGCGTTACTTAATATGTGACTGGGGTACATAATGTAACACCACACACAAGATGACAGTCTGCATACCTCTCACTGTACATGTTTTTGCAGAATGTCTGGCGTTTCATCCCATATATCTGGTATGTTCCTTATACATTTGTGGTGTTCAAGTATAGTATTGTATAATGCAGTTACTGAATTGTACTAACTACTGACACATTTAAGTAACACCCTTTACATCCTGCAGTTATTCTGTTCTGTTGCAACCTGCTGTTATACTAGTCACCTTCTAGGTTCATAAGAGCATATGTAATGTCTGTCTGTAGTTTTGGCCCTTTGTCTCTCCATTCTCTCTGACTTTGTCCAGATGTCTTGCAGTACCAGATTGAAGGGTATGACAATCTATGAGAATACCACTATACGAGTACCTAACATGCAAAAGATGTGGATGCTGCCAGATTCAAACCCTCAGCACCATCACCCATGCTGACATCCGTAGCTCAATGAACCACACCATCCACCAGACAAAGAGGTGGAGGAAAAACAGCACATGATCTGCTGGCATAGACAGTAGTGCAAATACCATGAGACCTCACTGTTTAACATCTCTCTTGACTGCTGTAGTGTATATAGTAACCATAAGGCCTAGTGAATATTATGGAACACACACTACTGGACTGGGTATCTGTAGTACCATTTGGATATTACAGCTCTCCAAATAGCTCACTATATTCTCTTGCATACATACAGCAGGTCCATACATACAACAGCATATTATAGTATTCCTTACAAGTGGTGTGTAGGTGAGTGACTTACTTTGCAAATGCAGCTGTTGACAGAACTGTAGTTCAGGGCTGACTCTGTCTGATGCATGCAGTACACAGCCAATACATGGTTAGGTACAGGTTGTGTGGGTTGTCTTGCATCATTTTTGCTATATGTATGCGAGTTGGAGTAAGGTCTCAGTCCCTGGGGCCCTAGTTTGTCAGTACATATGCTATGTGTTGTCTCTTTGCTAAGGCCAGAGCATACTGGGTATGTCTACATCTGCCTACAGGGACAACCTCAGGGGTTTTCTCCTCCGAGTCCCCCTGTGGGTGTGGCTGTGAGGACCTAGGTACTGGTGGTGGGCTGTCTATATCCCTTCCCTTTGCTGTTCCTGCTGCAGCTGATTTTGCATGATCATATTGTGTAGCATGGCACATTCTGTGAACATCTGTCCACATGTAACTGGAGAGTACTGCAGTGCTCCACCAGATATACAGAGGCACCATAACTGTGACTTCAGCAGCCCAAACACATGCTCTATGATGTTCCTAGTTTGTGCGTGCCTCATTATGGCATTCTTCCATGGGTGTGTGTGCATTTCTGATTGGTGTCATCATCCAAGGTTCCAGTGCATAGCTAGCATCCCCCAGTAAATGGCCATGGGGGATGTCTCCCCTAGCAAACATCTGGTACAGCTGTGATGCATGCCAGATATGGGAGTCTTGATAATTGCCGAGGTTGCCAACACACACATTCATGATAATGCCCTTGACATTGCACATGTCCTGGCAGTTGATGGAGTGATACCCCTTGCGGTTGACATAGATTCTACCCTCCTCACTGGGTGGTGACTCAATGTGTACATGTGTGCAATCTATGGCACCCAGTACTTCAGGGTAGTGTGCTACATGGTAGAAGTGCTGCATATTGCTAGCTCTCACCTCAGTGGTGAGGGAGAAAATGTGCTTACTAGCATGTGGTTGCATTGCATCCAGGAACTGGTGGAGTACCCTGGATGCCGATGCCTGCAAGACTCCCATCATGTCCCCAGCTGGTCTTCTGAATATACCTGTAGCTAGTCCTTTAGCTAGTACCCTAAGAGCTGTTTCCATTGGGATGGGTTCCTCTCTATTGGCTCTGGGTTTGAGCTCAGGGTGGCAGAGCTCAGTGAGTTCTTGTAGTATGTCCCTGTCCACCCTGTAGTGCTCTACACTTTCCAGCTCATGTAGCTCCTGGAAGGCTACCGTGGTCCTGAACACTCTTCCCCTTCTCAGACTAGGCCTATTGTCAGCAGCAGCATCAGCAGCACTGACCTCAGCATCTAGAACATACAAATGTAGCAGACCTGCAGCAGCCTCTAGCATTCCTTCAGTTTAAAACTCCCAATTCTGTACACTCCAATGATGCAGATTATGGTGGTGAAATCAGATTGTAGGGTGTATGCAACCTTTATGGTGCTCTGCTGTAGGTTCTGACTGTGTGATTGGCTACCTATGATGCATTCCACCTGCCAAGTACATCATTAAGAAGATTTAATAGCTCTAGCTTAAGTGAAACAGGGGTCATCAGTAATTAACATACCACTGGCATTCTCATCCAATTTTTTTTTTTTTTTTTTGGACAGCCTTCCTCGCTCAGCACTGTAGAACACTGTGCAAACATGTGTCATGAAGGTAAACGATGCTCAGTAGTCAATGCATACATCCCCCTGAAAGGGCATGCTCAGCATGGTGGCACACCATGCAAACATGCTGAAACATGCTCCCCGATAATAAACAAAGCTTAGCAGCAAGTGTACACATCCCCCTGCTGAGCACAGTGGTGCACCATGCAAACAGGCACAGCTGACCTCCAATGAACTTACAAGTCCTCAAACACTCACCCCTCTTGATGTCAGCTACCTCTTCTGTGGACACCAACATGGTTCTGTCCCAACACGGATGGGATCTGCAGACACAGATACCCATTTGTGCTATTCAGTAACCCCAGCTCATTTGCACAGGGATCCATGCACACAACCTGTAAACTACATGGTTCAGGCCCCACCTTGTTGGCAACAGCACCATTCCACCATTGTAGATACTCCATGCAGGATCCTATAATACATCATTGTCACATACTATTTGGCTTTTAAACTCTTTATTTATTTATTTTTTCATAACAGCATGTTTGCACACTGTTCCATGCCACACAGACATACACAGATCATTAAAAAAATAAAATTATTTTAAAGTATTCCCATATGGTTTTGGACACACAGTAGATAATTTTGCACATATCTGCATCGTCCATCGAACTGCACCTTTACAGCCCCTGTTATCTGTTTAAATTCCTATATATGGAATTTTTCCATGTACACCACTGACACCAACACAGAGTCTGCAGGACTGCCTATCCACTTGCTGGATCACTCTACCTCCCTCATTTACATGCAATTCACCTGCTTATGAGGTGATTTGCATGCCGTGGATACTTCCGTGGTGGCACGTGCATGTGCACCACCCAGCTGTGTTTACTGGATTGCAAACCTACTTACTTTTGTGTTAGCAGGGTGCAATGAAGCCTACTTGGAAAAAAAGTCCATGTAGGCTTTATTAAATTCCCCCAAGATGTTGCTAAAGAATTCCTAGAGAGGTCAGTGAGAAATG
>NC_056748.1:164959275-165119275 GCF_019279795.1 Protopterus annectens
TGTGATGATGTCCTTAAATTTTGTTTAAGTTCTTCCAGGATCATCCAGCACAGGGAGCATACTATTGTCTGCACATGGTAAGCCAAAATCTTTATGTCATCATACTATCGTCTGCACATGGTAAGCCAAAATCTTTATGTCATCATACTATCGTCTGCACATGGTAAGCCAAAATCTTTATGTCATCATACTATCGTCTGCACATGGTAAGTCAAAATCTTTATGTCATCATACAATTGTCTACACATGGTAAGCCAAAATCTTTATGTCATCATACTATCGTCTGCACATGGTAAGCCAAAATCTTTATGTCATCATACTATCGTCTGTACATGGTAAGTCAAAATCTTTATGTCATCATACTATCGTCTGCACATGGTAAGCCAAAATCTTTATGTCATCATACTATCGTCTGCACATGGTAAGCCAAAATCTTTATGTCATCATACTATCGTCTGCACATGGTAAGCTGAAATCTTTATGTCAGTACGGATGAGCAGTTTGCAATGTTGGAGTCAGGACTGGTATGTGCATTGCTATACTGTCTGTAATAGTGGCACCACTGTTAGTTTGCTGGTATATATGGGACTATATGGGACTATAGTAGTGTAGGTATTAATTTTTTGCAATGTTGGCATCAGGACTGGTGTGTGTATTGCTATACTGTCTGTAATAGTGGCACCACTGTTAGTTTGCTGGCATATATTGGACTATAGTAGTGTAGGTATTAATTTTTTGCAATGCTGGCGTCAGGACTGGTATGTATTGCTATACTGTCTGTAATAGTGGCACCACTGTTAGTTTGCTGGCATATATTGGACTATAGTAGTGTAGGTATTAATTTTTTGCAATGCTGGTGTCAGGACTGGTGTGCGTATTGCTATACTGTCTGTAATAGTGGCGCCACTGTTAGTTTGCTGGTATATATTGGACTATAGTAGTGTAGGTATTAATTTTTTGCAATGTTGGCATCAGGACTGGTGTGTGTATTGCTATACTGTCTGTAATAGTGGCACCACTGTTAGTTTTCTGGCATATATTGGACAATAGTAGTGTAGGTATTAATGTTTTGCAATGCTGGAGTCAGGACTGGTGTGTGTATTGCTATACTGTCTGCAATAGTGGCACCACTGTTAGTTTGCTGGCATATATTGGACTATAGTAGTGTAAGTATTAATTTTTTTGCAATGCTGGAGTCAGGACTGGTGTGTGTATTGTTATACTGTCTGTAATAGTGGCACCACTGTTAGTTTGCTGGTATATATGGGACTATATAGGACTATAGTAGTGTAGGTATTACTTTTTTGCAATGCTGGAGTCAGGACTGGTATGTGTATTGCTATTTTGTCTATAATAGTGGCACCACTGTTAGTTTGCTGGCATATATTGGACTATAGTAGTGTAAGTATTAATTTTTTGCAATGCTGGAGTCAGGACTGGTGTGTGTATTGTTATACTGTCTGTAATAGTGGCACCACTGTTAGTTTGCTGGTATATATGGGACTATATAGGACTATAGTAGTGTAGGTATTACTTTTTTGCAATGTTGGAGTCAGCACTGGTGTCTATTGCTATAATGTCTGTAATAGTGGCACCACTGTTAGTTTGCTGGCATATATTGGACTATAGTAGTGTAGGTATTAACTTTTTGCAATTGGAGTCAGGACTGGTGTGTGTATTGCTATACTGTCTGTAATAGTGGCACCATTGTTAGTTTGCTGGTATATATGGGACTATATGGGACTATAGTAGTGTAGGTATTAATTTTTTGCAATGTTGGAGTCAGCACTGGTGTGTGTTTTGCTATGCTGTCTGTAATAGTGGCACCACTGTTAGTTTTCTGGCATATATTGGACAATAGTAGTGTAGGTATTAATTTTTTGTAATGCTGGTGTCAGGACTGGTGTGCGTATTGCTATACTGTCTGTAATAGTGGCACCACTGTTAGTTTGCTGGTATATATGGGACTATAGTAGTGTAGGTATTAATTTTTTGCAATGCTGGAGTCAGGACTGGTGTATTGCTATACTGTCTGTAATAGTGGCACCACTGTTAGTTTGCTGGCATATATTGGACTATAGTAGTGTAGGTATTAATTTTTTGCAATGCTGGAGTCAGGACTGGTGTGTGTATTGCTATACTGTCTGTAATAGTGGCACCACTGTTAGTTTGCTGGTATATATGGGACTATAGTAGCGTAGGTATTAATTTTTTGCAATGTTGGAGTCAGCACTGGTGTGTGTATTGCTATACTGTCTGTAATAGTGGCACCACTGTTAGTTTGCTGGTATATATGGGACTATAGTAGTGTAGGTATTAATTTTTTGCAATGTTGGAGTCAGCACTGGTGTCTATTGCTATAATGTCTGTAATAGTGGCACCACTGTTAGTTTGCTGGCATATATTGGACTATAGTAGTGTAGGTATTAATTTTTTGCAATGCTGGCGTCAGGACTGGTATGTATTGCTATACTGTCTGTAATAGTGGCACCACTGTTAGTTTGCTGGCATATATTGGACTATAGTAGTGTAGGTATTAATTTTTTGCAATGCTGGTGTCAGGACTGGTGTGCGTATTGCTATACTGTCTGTAATAGTGGCGCCACTGTTAGTTTGGTATATATATTGGACTATAGTAGTGTAGGTATTAATTTTTTGCAATGTTGGCATCAGGACTGGTGTGTGTATTGCTATACTGTCTGTAATAGTGGCACCACTGTTAGTTTTCTGGCATATATTGGACAATAGTAGTGTAGGTATTAATGTTTTGCAATGCTGGAGTCAGGACTGGTGTGTGTATTGCTATACTGTCTGCAATAGTGGCACCACTGTTAGTTTGTTGGCATATATTGGACTATAGTAGTGTAGGTATTAATTTTTTGCAATGCTGGAGTCAGGACTGGTGTGTGTATTGTTATACTGTCTGTAATAGTGGCACCACTGTTAGTTTGCTGGTATATATGGGACTATATAGGACTATAGTAGTGTAGGTATTACTTTTTTGCAATGTTGGAGTCAGCACTGGTGTCTATTGCTATAATGTCTGTAATAGTGGCACCACTGTTAGTTTGCTGGCATATATTGGACTATAGTAGTGTAGGTATTAACTTTTTGCAATTGGAGTCAGGACTGGTGTGTGTATTGCTATACTGTCTGTAATAGTGGCACCATTGTTAGTTTGCTGGTATATATGGGACTATATGGGACTATAGTAGTGTAGGTATTAATTTTTTGCAATGTTGGAGTCAGCACTGGTGTGTGTATTGCTATGCTGTCTGTAATAGTGGCACCACTGTTAGTTTTCTGGCATATATTGGACAATAGTAGTGTAGGTATTAATGTTTTGCAATGCTGGAGTCAGGACTGGTGTGTGTATTGCTATACTGTCTGTAATAGTGGAACCACTGTTAGTTTGCTGGCATATATTGGACTATAGTAGTGTAGGTATTAATTTTTTGCAATGCTGGAGTCAGGACTGGTGTATTGCTATACTGTCTGTAATAGTGGCACCACTGTTAGTTTGCTGGCATATATTGGACTATAGTAGTTTAGGTATTAATTTTTTGCAATGCTGGAGTCAGGACTGGTGTGTGTATTGCTATACTGTCTGTAATAGTGGCACCACTGTTAGTTTGCTGGTATATATGGGACTATAGTAGCGTAGGTATTAATCTTTTGCAATGTTGGAGTCAGCACTGGTGTGTGTATTGCTATACTGTCTGTAATAGTGGCACCACTGTTAGTTTGCTGGCATATATTGGACTATAGTAGTGTAGGTATTAATTTTTTGCAATGTTGGAGTCAGCACTGGTGTGTGTATTGCTATACTGTATTTAATAGTGGCACCACTGTTAGTTTGCTGGTATATATGGGACTGTATGGGACTATAGTAGTGTAGGTATTAATTTTTTGCAATGTTGGAGTCAGGACTGGTGTGTGTATTGCTATACTGTCTGTAATAGTGGCACCACTGTTAGTTTGCTGGTATATATGGGACTATATGGGACTATACTAGTGTGTAGGTATTAATTTTTTCCTGTGTTTGATGCTTATCACAGATGATCCTGACAGTGGAATTGTGGTACATCTACCACCTGATGTCAGAGTATCAGCAGACTCTGATGATGATGGTGGCCAAACAGAGGCACAGACAGGGGATGCATAGGTTAAATCTGACTTGAGGTTAACATCCAGCCATCCCCTGTAATTCCATTGGACACAGCCAGTTGGCCTACTCCTACCCATTCCAGTTAGCCCTCAGATATTGGACAGGTGGAGGGTGAAACAATCAGGGAAGGTTACTGGGACTTCACTGCCTGCTGACTCTGGCTGTAACCAAAGTGTGAGCATTGCGAGAGAGTTGTTAGGGGTGCTCGGAGGAGACCTGATATCCATCTTCCATCTGATCCAGTTGTCTCTGCTTGTGCCACTCAATGTATGTTTAGGGCAATCATGGAGGCACAGGCACATTTCCATAAGTCCTCCAGAGAAATGTTTAGGGCGCTAGATGTACCACAGGCTGACATGCATGACTGTCTCCACTGTGTTGCTGATTCAATGGACCAGATGCATGGCACATTGGAAAGGGTGGTGTCTGTGATGGAACATCTGCTGGGAGGGGGACGACATCCTCTTGGGTGCAGGTCAGCCACATCTGTTGTTAGCCAATGTGACCATGCCCAATCATGCTCCCATAATGGCAGTACTTCCACTGCTCCATCAGTGGTTGAGCTGTCTACACCCAGATGTGGCTGGACATAGGGTTGTTTTCCTGGGCGTCCTCATGAGGGAGCTTATTCAGCAGACATCAGTCACATTCAGGTAGCAGCAGTGCATCTGATCGTGGGCGTGGACATGCCAGTGCAACTCCTGGCAGACCCAGTTCTCATGGTCGGGGATGACAGCAATGAACTGCCACCTCTACCATGGATGGCTCACACCTGTCTGACATACTACAATGTAGAGCTGGCACAGAGGTTGTCTGTGTTCATGCAGATACTCATGCACCAATTTCACCTGGAGGACCTATACAGACACACACACAACAGTTACATGGTTCAGCTCAGCTGTGAAACTTAAAACTCATTTTGTCTCACTGGCCATTTGTTACTTTATCCACATGCCTGCCTGCTTCTCTTTCTTACTCACACACACTCACCAACCTTTTGTGTCAGCCTAGGATTCTTGACCCCAACACCCTGTGCAAGTGGTGATAACTGTGCCATATCCTTGTTCTGTATCTTTTGGATTCAGGGATACATAAGCTTTGTGTCTAATGCTCTGGGTGCATAACTGACTTAGTGCTTTAGTACATCTGCATTTGTGATGTTGAATTGGTAACTGAACCTTTGATTTCTATTGGTCTTAGAAAGTTTGACAGTTGATAGCAACACCCTTTTGTGCATCAGTATTTTTAATGACATTGTGAAGGTTGTGATGTCTGAAAGTGAAATGTGTCTCATTGTTTTCTAACTTTTTTCTTTAATGATTTCCCAAAATATAAACATCTGGTGCTAAACTGAGGCTATTCAGCGACCAATGCCATCAGCACTTTTGAGAGGTATGACTGTGTGAATCTTTGATGCCTGAGGCCTACTACTTAGTAATGGACATATAAGTGAGATAAGTCTCTGCTGACACATGTTAACGTAATTTCTGTAAAGGTCTCCCAACTTTTATTTGCTTACACTACCAAGTAACAACATGCAAGGATATGCCAGTCATTCATATTATTACACAATATACTCCAGGTTCAACACTTACCTTGTAAATCCAGCAGTTGCAACACTTAGTTCAGAGCTGACTGTCTGATGCTAGCATTACACAGCCATTACATGGATAGGTAAAGGTTGTGAGTGTTGCCTGGCATCAATGTTACTATATGTATCTGCATAGGAGGAAGGTTTTAGCCTCTTAGGTGGTGAGTGACTGTACTATGCTTTGTCTCTTAGCCAATGCAAGGACATATGCCTATGACTGCCTACACCCACAACAGCTTCTGGTTTCCCCTTTGACTCCTCATCTGTGTGTGGCTGTGTTGACTTTGCCACTGGTAGTAAGCTGTGTGCCCCTTCCCCATGTTGATCCTGTTGAAGCTGTTTTCTCAGGATGATGTTGTGTAGCATGGCACATACAGTGAATATTTTAGTACGTGTACGTGGATTGTACTGCAGGGCTCCCACAGATGTATGTAGGCACCAGAACAGTGACTTCAGCAGCCCAAACACACACTCTATGATATTTCTGGTTTCAACGTGTATCTCATTATGGCATTCTTCAGTGGGTGTGTGTGCCTTTCTGATGGGTATCTTCAGCCACGGTTCCAGTGCATAACCTGCATTCTCCAGTAAATGACCCTGTGGGATATTATCCCTAGAGAACATCTCATACAGTTGGGAGGTGTGCCAGATATGTGAGTAATGGTAACTGCTTGGGTTTGCAGGACGGTTTCACTTCATATCGTCAAAAGCTCATTTCATCGAATTTCAAAACAGCGAGACCAAATCATTGAAAACTCAAATCGTCGAAAACTCATAACATTGAATCTCAAATCATTGAAAACTACAAAGCAACTAGAAATAACATCCCAGACACTGTTTACTACATTTATGCAGGGGGCAAACACTCCGAAAATTAAATATACCAACTCCAAGGTCACACTACAGTGGGGTTAGGAAATTACGTTTTTCCTCCACTGTAGTGCAACCTTGGAGTTGGTATAGTTGGTGTGGGGGTGCAGGGGACTTGCCCCCCTGCATAAATGTAGTAAAAACTCTGTAAGATATTACTTCTAGTTGCTTTGTAGTTTTCAATGATTTGAGATTCGATGTTATGAGTTTTTGACGATTTGAGTTTTCGATGATTTGGTCTTGCTGTTTTGAAATTCGATAAAATGAGCTTTCGACGATATGAAGTGAAACTGGCAGGACACATATTTAAGATGATTCCCTTAGCATTACACATGACTTGGCAGTTAATAGAGTTGAAGCCCCTTCTATTTATGTAGACCCTTCCCTGTTCCCTGGGTGGTGCATTGATTTCCATATGTGTACAATCTATGCCACCCAGTACTTCAGGGTAGTGTGCTACAGGGTAGAACTCCTGCATATTTGTGGCCCTGTCTTTAGGAGTACAGGGGAAATATATGTGGTCACTGGCATGTTGCAGCATAACATTCAGGAATTTATGGAGGATCCTGGATACTGATGCCTATGACACCTCCAGGATGTCCACTGTTGGTCGCTGAAAGATACCTGTAGCTAAAATTCTAAGTGCTACACATACCTTCATCTCCACTGGGATGGGTTCCCCTTGGCCTGGCTCTGAGTTGAGGACAACAAAGGTTGCAGAGTTCCTGTGGTATGTCTTTATCCATCCTGTACACGCTACAATTTCCACATCACATAGATTGTGATAAATTAAACGGGATCTGAAAACTCTTCTCCTTCTTGGTCTGCAGCAGCATACACATGAATTAAAGCAACAGCAGCCCCTAACATTGCTTCTGCTTAGACTCTTTTTAATGATTGCATTCCAGTAGGTTTTGGAATTTGGAGGGAAAACCAGCAGAGTCTACACTGTTGCTTTATAGCTTGTTGAATAGATCCACCATGTTACATTGGTTGATTAGCATACAGTTCAGCTGCTTATGCTGTAATTAGCATGCCACTGTATTTACCTTGATTGCACAGCTCTGCATGGCTCCTCATACCACGTGTAGCTGTTTACTGAATCCATAACAGTCTGTGTGAGATGCACACAGTGTAAAATGACCATGCAGGCTTTACTGAATCTGGCCATACATCTCTTGCATCATCTGTTTAGAAAGCCAGGAATTCTAAGCTCACTAAGAATGCAATTACAAAACTGGAACAATTTATCAGAAATATTCATAACAACAAATCTTAAAAGTGTGCCTATCCAGACGGATATAAAATTGAAGACAATGCTTCTTCACTAAATTATCTAAGTATGGATAGGCAGTTTGTTATATTACAGTGAAAGGAAGGACACTCAGACATTTCAGAAATCCTTTCATAACCAGTGATTGATGAAAATGAACAGAAATATACAGGATGTCAGTACCTCAGCACTGACATCAACTGTCTTCATTCAATTAGTAGATACACTTGTTATTAAACTAGACAGACTGTATATTATACCTTGTGCATTACAGACCATCTGACAGATGATAGAGTAATAACCTCTGCAGTTAACATACCTTCTTCCTTGCTCACCAGGTGTGGTCTTTTTTTCAATACCCTGGGTGATTTTAACTACCCAACCATAGAGTGGAAGACCTATTTTAGCCCAAACATGAATCCCCAGAGATTCCTTGACTTCGTCAATGCCAGTGCATTGGATCAGCTGGTCGACACCCCTACGAGAGGTGAAAATATCCTGGACCTGGTCCTAACCAACATGGGTAGCCACTGTAGCACTCCTACAGTGTCATCCTCCTTGGTATGATCCAATCATAAAGCAATCACTTTTGAAGTCAACATCTCCCCTGACCCCCCCCCCCTTGTCAGGGTCAAATGAAAAAACTTTTACAAAGCTGATTATAATCTCCTTAGAGCAGGTATAAGCAGCTTCACAGTCACCATCCCTTCAGTTGGAACTAGCACTAATGTCCAAACCTACACTAAAAAACTATATGAGCACCTACATAGCTGCATGGAGTCAGCAATACCTGACAGGACCAAATCATCTTCCTCAAGGAAGAGTAAACCTATCTGGTGGACAGCAGCAATAAACAAACTCTATAATAAATGGAAAAAAAATGGCTCTCCAGGACCAAGAAGGAGCATGCCAAGTTGGAAGCAATCTCTCCTTTGTCTGAACAAGCAAATAAGGTCTTTGGTGAAATCCTCTAAGGCTAACTTTGAGTCCAAATTGGCCACAGCCAATAAAGGACAATCACAAGGCCTTCTTCACATATGTCCACAATCTCAAAGGCAACACCCAAATCTGCTCTGAACTGGTGGTCAATAACACCACAAACACAAATACCATAGATATAGCCAACCTGTTGGCAAACAGGTTCAGTGAATACTTCACCCCCTATCCCCCCATCAGTAAACCAGGACATCCCCAGCACCTGCCCCTCATCATCAGGGAGCAGGTCATTAATGTCCTCTCAAAGGCAAAAATATACAGTCTCCATGGGACCTGATAACATCCCTAGCTGTATCTTACATGAACTCAGGCATGAGTTCTCAGCTCCATTAGACACCCTATTCAACCAAAGCCTGAGCACTAGCTTCATCCCAGCTGAATGGAGGACAGCCACTGTCATCCCTCTACACAAACGTGGAGCGTCAATTGACCCAGCAATTATAGGCCCATCAGCCTAACTAGCCTGATCTGCAAGTCCATGTAATACATTATTATGGACCTTATAAACAAGGACATTGGCAACGTCCAAACGCTTGACCCCGCACAGTTTGGTTTTGTCAAAGGGCGATCATGCCTGTTAAACTTGGTCGACTTCTTTGAAACAGTCACTAAAGCCATGGACAACAGGAAGATGGTGCACACCACCTACCTTGACCTAGCCAAAGCCTTTGACACTATTCCCCACTTGGGCATAATAGACAAACTCTCCCAGCTAGGCATCAACCCATATGTTACCAGATGGGTAGCTAAATGGCCCACTGACAGAACCCACTCAGTCAAAGTAGGGGAACCCACCTCTGGTAGTAGACCCATAAGAAGCTGCGTACCTCAAGGATCTGTCTTGGGACCTCTACTATTTGAGATATACTTTTCTGAGGTGCACACCAAAACCAGTTATCTGTGGCTGACCAAGTTTGCAGATGACTGCAAGCTGGACGCTGTCTTTATTCCCCTAGTGATGTGAACATCCTCCAAGACGGCCTTCCCCAAATTAATGACTGGTGCCAGAAGCCTGAAACTGAATGCCAAGAAATGCATCATTATCCCCTTTGAGGAAAATGTCATCCCCACTAATTATCACATTAACAACAATGTACTAAGCATGCAATCAGTCATGGGGACTTGGGCACCCAGATTGATAACAACCTGACTTTTGACCAACACATTGCCTCTGTTGTAAGGAAGGCTTTCTACATGGCCCACCTCATAAATAAGGCTATTTCATCCAGGAACAAGGAGGTCATAACATCCCTGTACTCCTCCCTTTATCAGATCCATTATCGAGTACAATGCCCCCTTTGGTATGTACCTTGCCAAGCACATGCAGCAGTTGGAGAGACCACAGAGGTTCATGACCAGGAAAATCCAGGGTCTCAAATACCTATCCTACACAGATAGGCTAAAAGCCCTGTCCCTCTACACAGTCTCATACAGACTGCTCACAGGTGACCTGGGTCTGGCATACAAGGCCATTTCAGACCCAGACTTGATGGAGTTGCTGCATATCTGTAAGACAAACTCCACTCATGCAACCTGCACACAAGGCCTTAACCTGGTCTGTGACATTAATAGAACTTGTTGGTAGGATAGATTTGTGTCCAAAAGACTCTCCCATTTGTGGAATAGACTCCCACTCCATGTCAAGCAGAGTACCTCTCTAGCCCTCTTTAAGAGGAACCTGGACAACTGGATGGGAAACAGAAAATATCATCCTGGGGTCCCACCTGTGTCCCTGCTGGACAGGGGAAAAAGGTGCTGACTTTGAGGGAACATGGGTGAAATTCTTGGCTAGGCTTATAAGGACCTTCGGGCCATTAGCCTAGTATCATACTATGAACCTATGAACCTATATGGGTGCATCCTGTGGCCCCCAATAACTCTGGGAAATGAGGTATGTCATAAAAAGCCCACATGATGTTGGTCCCGCATATTATAGAATAGCATTAAGGAACTGGTGTAGTATCTTTGAGATAGATGACTAGGGCACTCCTACTAAGTTTCTTGTTGGTCGCTGAAAGGTCACTGCAGTTAGTATCCTCAAAGCCACGCATACCCTGATTGCCATAGGGATAAATACTTATGCATCCCACAGCTTTACAAATGAGGGTGACACATTATACTGTTTAGCAGTTCAAAGTCAATGAAACTGCTAAATAATGTACTTCACATCTTCTTCCTTCCTTGCTCCTGCTAGTAATCTACCTGTCAGCCAGGTATCTCATGCACAGAACTTTGATAATCAGAGGTTGCTGTCCTCTCACAGAAATGTTGACAGAATTCAGAATTGCTTAGGTATTTTTTTGTAGTTCAGCGTTTTGTTCAGTGATTTGAAAACAGCCTGTCTCTGATCTTTGTGATGAGCTATGTTATACTGCTTAGGAAAGTAAGCTGCCTGCTGTATTTGTACCCCAGTTTTTTGTCAAAAACAACATTGCATTGTCTTTGTTTCAAGTAATCCTTACAGAAAATAGTTTGCACTTCCATGAAAACTGGCAGGATATGAAAGTAATGGCTTAGCAACAGGATGTGGAATGATATAGAGAAGGCATATACTTTAGAAATCAATGCATACTATGTTATGGGAAGAAATACGGATAAATAAAGCAAGATAAATGAACAAGGGTGATATTTTGCACATTGTCATTGTCCCTAAACAGGAAACCAGACACAAGAGTCAGATGTAATGTGAGATTGTGACTGAAAGAGGCCTAAGGAGGGATAGAGAAAATGAGAATTAAAAGTATTAAATATGAAGGTTACATAGAAGGTTAAAGGTTAAATGTGAGTGAGACAGGGAAGAGGGTAAGACACACAGACAGACAGACACATTGGCAGGTCTGTGCGATGGGGGAATCAGCCAGGGCATAAAAGGGAGAGGAGAATAAAGAAGATGGAAAAATGAAGAAGAAGATGAGACTGTACATAGAGAAGAGAACACTGGTAATAATATGGTGGGGGAGACTAAGCCAGACACTGACAGTAATAGGTGAAGGGCAGATAGCATTACGATTCAGAAGGAGAGCTAGTAAAAATAATCCGGTATGGCTATGGTATAGAGAATGTAACAGAGCTGCTGCTGAGCATTGTGGGAGGGTGACTGCAGAGGTATGATGAACCCACGGTGCTGCAGGATGGTACACTCGTGTTGTTCCTTTGATGTAGTAGCCAAGTCCTAGATGAGGGGCCAAGTGGCTCCAGTGAATTGATCCAAGGCAGTGGCTAACTAGGTCCCATTCAAGGGGTGTGGATTTGACAATCTACAGACTAGTGATATTTATAGGTAGCTGAGAAGGGCAGAGTATCTACCACTGCTGCTTTTGCTACAAGCTACTGATTATAGCATGGAGGTCTTTTAGTGCAGAGTTAGTTCTGGTCACCCTTGCAGTCCTGTGAAAATGACCTTCTTACTTTTCATTTTTTCCCTGGTATTTGGCTGTACAACAGATGGACAGAAGGTAATTAGTTCAGCTGCTTGTTCCAAAAAGAAGACCTATATTTGGCAGCCTAAGCTACTCCCACCACAGATACACGTATAAGGATTGGTGTGTCTAGTGTGAGTCGCCTGAGTCATTTTAGAATATATGATATCTTAACTTACTTTACCCAGACTACATGATGTTTTATGGAATAATGAAGTTTTAAGCCACAATAACAAAGCATCAGAAACCTTCTTTTGCTGCTGTCTGAAGATATCTGACCCCCTCAAGCTAAATAACACATATTGATAACTGATAATGTTCTGTAACCAGATTCCACCACTATTTGGTCATGAAATAGTATGCCATACTTCACTGGTTGGTTATTACCCTACAGAGTATGCTAACATTCAGTGGTTGGTTATTACCCTACAGAGTATGCTGACTTTCACTGGTTGGTTATTACCCTACAGAGTATGTTGATCTTCACTGGTTGGTTATTACCCTACAGAGTGTGCCGACTTTCACTGGTTGGTTATTACCCTACAGAGTATGCCAACATTCAGTGGCTGGTTATTACTCTACAGAGTGTGCCGACTTTCACTGGTTGGTTATTACTCTACAGAGTATGCCAGCCTTTAATGATTGGTTATTACCCTACAGAGTATGCCAACTTTCACTGGTTGGTTATTACCCTACAGAGTATGTCGATCGTCACTGGTTGGTTATTACCCTACAGAGTATGCCAACTTTCACTGGTTGGTTATTACCCTACAGATTATGTCGACCTTGACTGGTTGCTTATTACCCTACAGAGTATGCCAACCTTCACTGGTTGGTTATTACCCTATGAAGTATGCCGACCTTCAGTGGCTGGATACTACCCTAAAGGGTATGCCAAGTTTCACTGGTTATTATTACTCTACAGAGTATGCCAAGCTTCACTGGTTGTTTATTACCCTACAGGGTATGCAAAGCTTCACTTGTTGGTTATTATCCTGCAGAGTATGTCGACCTTCACTGGTTGGTTATTACCCTACAGAATATTCTGACCTTGTCTGGTTGGTTATTACCCTACAGAGTATGCTGAGCTTCTCTGGTTGGTTAATACCCTACAGAGTATGCCAAGCTTCACTGGTTAGTTATTACCCTACATAGTATGGCGACTTTCACTGGTTGGTTATTACCCTACAGAGTATGCCAAGCTTCACTGATTGGTTATTACCCTGCAGAGTATGCTGACCTTCACTGTTTGGTTATTACCCTACAGAGTATGCTGACCTTCTCTGGTTGGTTATTACCCTACAGTGTATGCCAACCTTCAATGATTGATTATTACCCTACAGGGTATGCCAAGCTTCACTGGTTGGTTATTACCCTACAAAGTATACCAAGCTTCACTGTTTGGTTATTATCCTACAGAGTATGCCAACCTTCACTGGTTGGTTATTACTCTACAGAGTATGCCAGCCTTCACTGGTTGGTTATTACCCTACAGAGTATGCCAAACTTTACTGGCTGGTTATTACCCTACAGAATATGTTGTTCTAATTTGTTATTTTAAATTCTGGGGTTAATGCAGGTTTAGAAATGACACAAAACACCAAGGCTCAAACTTAACAATTTATTTAAGCTATTACTAACAATTTATCTAGAAAAATCTATCAATCAACTAATAAAAACATTAAACTATTAGATCATGTACTTACAAGCATATGCAAAAATAAAATCATCTTTGCCACTGATAGGGGGACTCCAGTCCTATTCAGTGCAGCTATCTGTTCAGTCAAGACAGGGCCGGCACTGGCAAAATGGCTGTATGTTCAGTTCAGGCTGATGCTTCAATCAAATCTGGATGATGAGTTCCATTCTATTATCAGCCTTTGAGCTTTTTATAGTTTTGAGCAGGCAACAGAGTCAACAAGTTTGGCGGATAACATCCAGATCATGAGTTTAATCATAAACTGATGGAATCATTTCCTAAGTTGTAAACAAGCCCTGTAATGTCTGGTTTTATGCATTACTTCCCCTTTATAAGAGACAGTTAGCCCACAAACTTGTGATATAGTTCCTCATTGAAATCCCCCATATTCTGGTAAACATCTTTTAAGCTGATAAAAAACCTCACAGATTAACCAAAGTTCAGTTATACCAGTAATCAGTGTACAAGGCCTGCCTTTAAGCATATTTCTTTAGATAATTCAGCAGCATTTCCTTAATTTAGCAGCATGTGATATTTATCAGCATATCAAATCAATCTATAATAATACATACACAGCACTATGAAGCTTGAGACATATAACCAAAGCTAGGTAGACTGTATGGATCCGTCACAGACCAACCCTTGCATCAAGCAACGTACTCTGTGTATTTCTTATGATAAGTAAAACTGACAATATCAATCTGTATTTCCTCGTGACTTTACAATAAATGCAGCATGAAATTAAACAAAATAACACTGAAATTATTGTGGTCAGCAGTAAAGGATGTAAAAGTAAATTAAACCAAGCTGAGGCTTTAGGTGACCACATAAAAATATCATACCAATGTGAAGCAGTTATATCTTGAATTTCATTTGCAATTTTTACAATGGTATCTTTATCTTTGATCATTTTAATCACTGTTTGACGTGCATCATATAGTGTCTTATTTAACAATTGCAACACAATGTGTCCTTCCTGTCTGATTTGTTGAAAGTCTGGGTGGACTAGAGATGGCCATCTGAAAGTATGTAATGGTTCTATGCTAGCATTAAATGTGATGTCCGTCCATCTAATCAGTCTGATAAGTTCTCCTGTACAAAAATCAGTGATTGCATGAACATTACTCTTACAATGTGCCCCACTATCTGTAATTGTTCCATCACTGCAGGCTAACTTGCAGGAGGATATTACACAAACTGTGGTATCTTTTAATTGATAAATGTCTGTACCATTCACTACATATCTGTGACAGATACATTCTCCAGTTCCATTATGTAAGCATGGATGAGGTTTCCTCTTTACCATCATGCATAACCACCCCTGGGGCCAGGTTTCACAACCCACTAAATCAATGGGCACATCATTATAATCAATTAAGATAGATTCAATTTGAGGTACCCACCAGTTATCCCCAAATTGTAAAGGCAATGCAACAAATGAACAGATCGGTTTTGTCCCTTTTTTACTAGCAAGATAATCAAAAATCAGTATGCAAGAATCATTTTCACATGCAAAATCTATTGGTTTTAACCAATGGTATAGCTGTAGTTCTCTTTGCCAATGGGCTGCCTTTTTAGCTCCACAAACTTGGGTAAACTGCAAATATTGTTGATTAGCAGCCAACTGAGATAGAATACAAAAGGTTTGATTCATTTACTCTGTAAGGTTATTTAAAATCTGTTCTGTGTACATATTAGCATGATCAATCCATCTCCACATTACAGTTTGAGTTAAAATGCTGTCTACAGTTCTCTGGCCAAGTTCAGGATCATAATCAGCTAATAGTTTGAAAGCCATATTTAAGTCCTCACCTAGATGGCTTAATGTATAGGTTCATAGGTTCATAGGTTGATACTAGGCTATCTGCCCTAGGGCATTTATAAGCCTAGCCAGAGTGTGTTTGGCTTTCGCCACCCTTTTAGATTAGTTGACTGTGCCTCTGTATAGTAGGTCACAGAAGGTAGCCCTTTTAAAGTTAGTTTACTGTACCTCTGTCAAGCAGGGACACAGAAGAGATCCCAGGGGTAAACTTATGATCTCCCATCCACTTGTCAAGATTTCTCTTGAAGAGGGTCAGTGAGGGACTCTGCCTAACATGGATTGGGATTTTGTTCCAGAGTGAGAGGAGCCTCTGGGATATGAATCTGTCCCTCCAGCATGTCCTATTTATTTCTGTGCTGAGGTTCAAGTCCCTGGAGCGTGTAGCTCTAAGGGATTTGGATTTCCTGAGGTGAAGCATGTCCATTAATTCTGGGTTGGACATGGCTTTATACGTCAGATACAGATCGCCTCTGAGTAGGCGGTACGCAACTGAGTAGAGCTGGAGTTTTTTTAGCTGAACTGCATAGGACATCTGTTTGAGCCACTTGATCCTCTTGGTGAGATACTTTTGGGGTCTTTCCAGTTGCTGAAGGTGTCGGGTAAGGTACATCCCAAATGGGGCATTGTACTCAATTATGGGCCTGATAAGTGATGAGTAGAGGGGCACAATGACCTCTCTTGATCTAGATGTGAACCCTTTCATGATAAGGTGGGCTATATAGAAGGTCTTTCTAACCACTTTGGCAACGTGATTGTCAAAGGAGAGATTATCTACTTGGGTCCCCAAGTCCCTAATTACTTCTTCCGTACCTAATGGATTACCACCTATATGATAATTTGTGGGCACTTTGTTTTTCCCAAAGGGGAAGACTATGTACTTTTTGGCATTTAGCTTTAGGCTATGGCTCTGGCACCAGTTATCCATCTCTGTGAGACCCTTTTGGAGGATGCTTGTGTCAGCCAGAGAGTCGATTACAGCACCCAGTTTGCAGTCATCTGCGAACTTGGTAAGCCATAGTCCACCCGTGTTAGCCTGTACCTCGGTGAAATATATACCCAACAAGAGAGGTCCCAGGACTGAGCCTTGTGGGACACCACTTGTAACTGGTTTAGAGTCTGACATGGCACCTGCTATTCTGACCATGTGGGTTCTATTCCTGAGCCAGTTGGCAACCCATCTTGTGACATAGGGGTTGATATTTAAGCTGGTGAGCTTATTTATGATGCCCGAGTGGGGTATTGTGTCGAAGGCTTTTGCGAGGTCCAGATAGGCTGTGTGGACTACATTCCCTTCATCTATGGCTTTGGTAACTGTTTCAAAAAAGTCGACCAGGTTCAAGAGGCAAGATCTGCCCTTAACGAAGCCGAATTGGGTAGGATCCAGTGTCTGGTGGTTCCCAATGTCTTTGTTTATGATTTCCATGATGATACGTTCCATAGCTTTGCAGACCAGGCTAGTCAGGCTTATAGGGCAATAGTTTCCGGGGTCTGTTGTGGCACCACCTTTGTGGCATGGGACCACTGTTGCTGTACGCCATTCCTTGGGTACATATCCTGTAGTAACGCTGAGATTGAACAGTGACTTTATATGAGGGTTTAGTTCTTCTTGAGCTCGTGTAAGATGCAGCCCGGGACACCGTCTGGTCCCATTGATGCTGTGTTTTTTGCTTTGGAGAGGGCAGCTCTCACCTGTGCATCTGTGATCTCAGGAAGGCTACACTCTGTTGGGATAGACATTTGCTCTTTGGGGGGGGGGGGAGTTTGCACTGAAACTTTCTGCCAGGATGTTGGCAATGTCTGTGGGTTCAGTGTATTTTTTGTCATTTTGCACTAACTCAGAGCATATCTGGGAGTTGCCTCCCAGGTTTCTGAAATAACTAAAGAAGGCCTTGGGATTATCTTTAGTGTCTTGTGCAATTTTTCTTTCGAAGGTGGCCTTAGATGATTTTATGAGGGATCGTAGTTTCTTGCTAGTACTGATCAGTGACGCCTTCCCTTTTTGGGATTTTGCTCTGTCATGTAGTAGCTTTCTCCTTCTGTTGTATAGCTTATTTATGGCCGGGGTCCACCAGACAGGACTTCTGCCTTTGGAGGAGTGAATCTTGGTTTTATTTGGGATAGCATGCTCCATGCATTCCTGTAGGTGTCCAAAGAATGCTTTTGTAAAGGATTCTGCATTTTGGGCCGTATTTTTCACTGGCCCGGAGGCTTTGAAGGATTCCACCTCAGTTTTGAGAAGTGTGAAGTTTGCTTTTGAGAAGTTCTTCACCGTGGTTTCCTTGGCTAGGGGTGGGGACGGAATATGGATGTCCAGTGAGATTTGTTTATGGTCTGATCTTACCAATGAGGGGTATACCTCTGGGTGGAACATAGAGACCCCATGTTGGTGATGACCAGATCCAATATGTTTTCCCGTCTTGTGGGAGTGGTGACCAGTTGTTCCATAGCATTTGAGTTTAAAATTCTAGGAACCATTGGGCGAGGGTGTTTGGGCTTGAGTAGTTTTCCCAATCGATGTTTGGGTAGTTGAAGTCACCCAATATAATAGTGTTTGGAGAGACCTTCATATTCTCCAGTGTTCTCAGGAAAGCCGAATGAGGTTCCTGTGTTTGGGAGGGTGGTCTGTAGCAGGCTACAAACTGAAAGGCAGTTTTTCCCACTGTTAGTTGCACATGGATGGTCTCCGATGCTTTGTGCAGTGCCACTAACCTGGAGGTGTGGGTATCTTTAATAAATATGGATACTCTCCCTCCTTTTGTGGTTCAGTCTGAATTTTGGGGCCGGAAAGCATGGTATGAAGTATAACTTGTTAGTGCTGGGGTGCTCTCGGGAGCCTTGAACCAGGTTTCTGTTACTGCACAAATATCGATATTCTCCATACTGAGGAGAGTCTCGAGTGCGTGCATCTTGAGGTTTAGACTTCTGGTGTTGAGCAGCATTACCCTTAGTTTTTTTTCTTTGTGTTGTCTATGGGAGTGGGTTTGTCTTTTGAGCTTTGCCTAAAAAAGGCACTATGGGGGAAGCAAGAGCCTTTGCCAGTATTCGAAAACCCAGGGGTGACAGGTGCAAGCCGTCCCTAGTGAAGCAACGTGGCTTGTCAAGCATGTCATCCCAGGCTGACAGACACTGGATCCCCTTTGAATGACACCAATACTTTAGCCAATTGTTAAAATTGATCATTTTGTCTTTATACTGTGACATCATTCTTGATGAGGGTAAGATGCTGCTCAAGGTCAGGGTCATCCTGGCCTGGGCTACATGATTAAAGAGCTCCTGTACGTCTTTTTTTATGTAGTCCAGGGAGGTACATCTCAGGTCATTCACACCAGCATGGACAATGACGGAGTCATATTTGTACTTGCTTTGGAGTGACCTGAGTGCTTGTGTTATATGGCGGATCCTGGCACAAGACAGGCAGCTTATAGTGACCTTCTCCTTGTTCAGTCCGGTGAGTGGGATGTCAGTGTGTCTGACAATAGAGTCACCTATTACAAGTGTATTAGGTGTGTTGTTTAGCCTTAAGGGCTGTGACTGTGTGGCACACTGACTTTGTGAGCTATGTGCTACATGGATATTGTTTTGTGGTAGGTGTTGCTTGGATGTCTGCTTTGGAGGTCTCTGCTGCTTAGGCAGATTTTTATTTAGAGCCTCCGAGTATGTTTTTGTGTGTTTATGTGTTTGGTTTGCTGATGCAATAGGTCTATGTGAGACTGGATTTGTGGTGTGTGTGGTTACCTTCTCCTCCTGACAGGCTGTTCCAGTACTGGGTTGAGAGAGCTTAGCCTCCAGTTTGGCTATATAGTTGCATCTCTCACATACATTTGAGCTTGTTGGGAGGAGGAGAGGGTGGTCTGTATACATAAGGCAGTTGTAACATTGCCTCAAGATTCCCAGATTCACCAGCTGGACTGGAGAGTAAACTCAAAACTGACCATTGGACATGCCTAAATAATATAGGGAACTACTTATTGACTGATCAGAAAGAACCAATAGGGAGCAAGTGCTTAGAAGGAGTATAAGAGGATGTAGTGCTTTAGTTTGTGTTTACCTATGAGATTACTTATACGAGCAAGTGCAGGGCTTTAGAATGAAAATAGAGTGCTTAATTAGAGATTTAGAGCAGTTCTAAGGGAAAAAGTGAAAAGCAGACTTTGTGGAGCCGGGAAAAGTTTAAACCTGTTTAAGCGCCGCTGCCCGACGCTGCTCTGTGCGCAAGACCGCGCAAAAAGAGAGTTGCAGGGTTTTAAGAGAGAGAGATCAAGGAGTTTAGAATTGACCCAAAATGGCCAATAAAACTACAGCTTCTAGGCAGTAACCACTCCTACAGAGACAGGCAGGCTGCTCAGTGTTAACCACTGCCACTGGTGAACACAGAGACTTCCCTTTAGCCCAAGCAAGCACTGGCCTCCAAGAAACTTACAAACAGTCCAGAACAGCAAATCTGTAACTGAACTTTCTTAAATTTCAGAAAGTGGGAAAAAAGCAAGATATTTTTGTTTTTAATTTTTTTTGTTTTAGTATAAAGGTAGCAGAGATACACAAGTAGCAAAATATTCACAACAGTGCAATAAATGACCCCGCACTTGAGTGGAAGGCCAAAGTCAGGTAAAATGCAATTTTAAGAGAAAAAAATGATTTTAAATTAAGTGCAACACAGGAAATGCAGTAAACAGGCTCTAGATGTGTTCTAAATACGGTTTCTAATACAGAAATAAACTTTAGCAAACCGGAAAATGCCGAAAAGTAGGCGTCAAAGCAGTAATTCTAAACAAAAAATCAGAAGAATATACTTAAAATCTCAAAAGTGGCTCCTTTCTTCTCTCAGCGTTTTCTCCCCTTGGTAGGTGCTTCAGCAAGAACTAACAAGCCTGGAAAGATGCCAAAACCACCAGGCAGCAGGGTTTTAAGAGAGAGAGATCAAGGAGTTTAGAATTGACCCAAAATGGCCAATAAAACTACAGCTTCTAGGCAGTAACCACTCTTACAGGGACAGGCAGGCTGCTCAGTGTTAACCACTGCCACTGGTGAACACAGAGACTTCCCTTTAAGCAAAGCAAGCACTGGCCTCCAAGAAACTTACAAACAGTTCAGAACAGCAAATCTGTAACTGAACTTTCTTAAATTTCAGAAAGTGGGAAAAAAAGCAAGATTTTTTTTTTTTCTTTTTTGTTTTAGTTTAAAGGTAGCAGAGATACACAAGTAGCAAAATATTCACAACAGTGCAATAAATGACCGCACACTTGAGTGCTAGGCAAAAGTCAGGTAAAATGCAATTTTAAGAGAAAAAAATGATTTTAAATTAAGTGCAACACAGGAAATGCAGTAAACAGGCTCTAGATGTGTTCTAAATACTGTTTCTAATAAAGATATAAACTTTAGCAAGCCGGAAAACACTGAAAAGTAGGCGGCAAAGCAGTAATTCTAAACAAAAAATCAGAAGAAAATACTTAAAATCTCAAAAGTGGCTCCTTTCTTCTCTCAGCATTTTCTCCCCTTGGTAGGTGCTTCAGCAACAACTAACAAGCCTGGAAAGATGCCAAAACCACGAGGCAGCAGGGTTTTAAGAGAGAGATCAAGGAGTTTAGAATTGACCCAAAATGGCCAATAAAACTACAGCTTCTAGGCAGTAACCACTCCTACAGGGACAGGCAGGCTGCTCAGTGTTAACCACTGCCACTGGTGAACACAGAGACTTCCCTTTAGCCCAAGCAAGCACTGGCCTCCAAGAAACTTACAAACAGTTCAGAACAGCAAATCTGTAACTGAACTTTCTTAAATTTCAGAAAGTGGGAAAAAAGCAAGATTTTTTTTTTTTTTTGTTTTAGTTTAAAGGTAGCAGAGATACACAAGTAGCAAAATATTCACAACAGTGCAATAA
This sequence comes from Protopterus annectens, assembly GCF_019279795.1. Classification (NCBI taxonomy): domain Eukaryota; kingdom Metazoa; phylum Chordata; order Ceratodontiformes; family Protopteridae; genus Protopterus; species Protopterus annectens. The sequence continues at coordinate 164,980,992 of NC_056748.1, forward strand.
ATGACCCCACACTTGAGTGCTAGTCCAAAGTCAGGTAAAATGCAATTTTAAGAGAAAAAAACAATTTTAAATCAAGTGCAACACAGGAAATGTAGTAAACAGGCTCTATATGTGTTCTAAATACTGCTTCTAATACAGATATAAACTTTAGCAAGCCAGAAAACAACGAAATGTAGGTGGCAAAGCAGTAATTCTAAACAAAAACTCAGACGAAAATACTTAAAATCTCAAAAGTGGCTCCTTTCTTCTCTCAGCGTTTTCTCCAATTGGTAGGTGCTTCAGCAACAACTAACAAGCCTGGAAAGATGCCAAAACCATGAGGCAGCAGGGTATTAAGAGAGAGAGATCAAAGAGTTTAGAATTGACCCAAAATGGCCAATAAAACTACAGCTTCTAGGCAGTAACCACTCCTACAGGGACAGGCAGGCTGCTCAGTGTTAACCACTGCCACTGGTGAACACAGAGACTTCCCTTTAGCCCAAGCAAGCACTGGCCTCCAAGAAACTTACAAACAGTTCAGAACAGCAAATCTGTAACTGAACTTTCTTAAATTTCAGAAAGTGGGAAAAAAGCAAGATTTTTTTTTTCTTTTTTTGTTTTAGTTTAAAGGTAGCAGAGATACACAAGTAGCAAAATATTCACAACAGTGCAATAAATGACCCCACACTTGAGTGCAAGGCCAAAGTCAGGTAAAATACAATTTTAAGAGAAAAAATGATTTTAAATTAAGTGCAACACAGGAAATGCAGTAAACAGGCTCTAGATGTGTTCTAAATGCTGTTTCTAATACAGATATAAACTTTAGCAAGCTGGAAAACACCGAAAAGTAGGCGTCAAAGCAGTAATTCTAAACAAAAAATCAGAAGAAAATACTTAAAATCTCAAAATTGGTTCCTTTCTTCTCTCAGCGTTTTCTCCCCTTGTTAGGTGCTTCAGCAACAACTAACAAGCCTGGAAAGATGCCAAAACCATGAGGCAGCAGGGTTTTAAGAGAGAGAGATCAAGGAGTTTAGAATTGACCCAAAATGGCCAATAAAACTACAGCTTCTAGGCAGTAACCACTCTTACAGGGACAGGCAGGCTGCTCAGTGTTAACCACTGCCACTGGTGAACACAGAGACTTCCCTTTAGCCCAAGCAAGCACTGGCCTCCAAGAAACTTACAAACAGTCCAGAACAGCAAATCTGTAACTGAACTTTCTTAAATTTCAGAAAGTGGGAAAAAAGCAAGATTTTTTTTTTTTCTTTTTTTTCTTTTAGTTTAAAGGTAGCAGAGATACACAAGTAGCAAAATATTCACAACAGTGCAATAAATGACCCCACACTTGAGTGGTAGGCCAAAGTCAGGTAAAATGCAATTTTAAGAGAAAAAACTATTTTAAATTAAGTGCAACACAGGAAATGTAGTAAACAGGCTCTAGATGTGTTCTAAATACTGTTTCTAATACAGATATAAACTTTAGCAAGCCAGAAAATGCCGAAAAGTAGGTGGCAAAGCAGTAATTCTAAACAAAAACTCAGACGAAAATACTTAAAATCTCAAAAGTGGCTCCTTTCTTCTCTCAGCGTTTTCTCCCCTTGGTCGGTGCTTCAGCAACAACTAACAAGCCTGGAAAGATGCCAAAACCATGAGGCAGCAGGGTTTTAAGAGAGAGAGATCAAGGAGTTTAAAATTGACCCAAAATGGCCAATAAAATGACAGTTTCTAGGCAGTAACCACTCCTACAGGAACAGGCAGTCTGCTCAGTGTTAACCACTGCCACTGGTGAACACAGAGACTTCCCTTTAGCCCAAGCAAGCACTGGCCTCCAAGAAACTTACAAACAGTCCAGAACAGCAAATCTGTAACTGAACTTTCTTAAATTTCAGAAAGTGGGAAAAAAGCAAGATTTTTTTTTTTCTTTTTTTGTTTTAGTTTAAAGGTAGCAGAGATACACAAGTAGCAAAATATTCAGAACAGTGCAAAAATGACCCCACACTTGAGTGCTAGGCCAAAGTCAGGTAAAATGCAACTTTAAGAGAAAAAATGATTGTAAATTAAGTGCAACACAGGAAATGCAGTAAACAGGCTCTAGATATGTTCTAAATACTGTTTCTAATACAGATATAAACTTTAGCAAGCCAGAAAATGCCGAAAAGTAGGCGGCAAAGCAGTAATTCTAAACAAAAATCAGAAGAAAATACTTAAAATCTCAAAAGTGGCTCCTTTCTTCTCTCAGCATTTTCTCCCCTTGGTAGGTGCTTCAGCAACAACTAACAAGCCTGGAAAGATGCCAAAACCATGAGGCACCAGGGTTTTAAGAGAGAGAGATCAAGGAGTTTAGAATTGACCCAAAATGGCCAATAAAACTACAGCTTCTAGGCAGTAACCACTCCTACAGGGACAGGCAGGTTGCTCAGTGTTAACCACTGCCACTGGTGAACACAGAGACTTCCCTTTAGCCCAAGCAAGCACTGGCCTCCAAGAAACTTACAAACAGTTCAGAACAGCAAATCTGTAACTGAACTTTCTTAAATTTCAGAAAGTGGGAAAAAAGCAAGATTTTTTTTTTTTTTTTTTTTTTTTAGTTTAAAGGTAGCAGAGATACACAAGTAGCAAAATATTCAGAACAGTGCAAAAATGACCCCACACTTGAGTGCAAGGCCAAAGTCAGGTAAAATGCAACTTTAAGAGAAAAAATGATTTTAAATTAAGTGCAACACAGGAAATGCAGTAAACAGGCTCTAGATGTGTTCTAAATACTGTTTCTAATACAGATATAAACTTTAGCAAGCTGGAAAATGCCGAAAAGTAGGCGGCAAAGCAGTAATTCTAAACAAAAAATCAGAAGAAAATACTTAAAATCTCAAAAGTGGCTCCTTTCTTCTCTCAGCGTTTTCTCCCCTTGGTAGGTGCTTCAGCAACAACTAACAAGCCTGGAAAGATGCCAAAACCATGAGGCAGCAGGGTTTTAAGAGAGAGAGATCAAGGAGTTTAGAATTGACCCAAAATGGCCAATAAAACTACAGCTTCTAGGCAGTAACCACTCTTACAGGGACAGGCAGGCTGCTCAGTGTTAACCACTGCCACTGGTGAACACAGAGACTTCCCTTTAGCCCAAGCAAGCACTGGCCTCCAAGAAACTTACAAACAGTTCAGAACAGCAAATCTGTAACTGAACTTTCTTAAATTTCAGAAAGTGGGAAAAAAGCAAGATTTTTTTTTTTTTTTTGTTGTTTTAGTTTAAAGGTAGCAGAGATACACAAGTAGCAAAATATTCACAACAGTGCAATAAATGACCCCACACTTGAGTGCTAGGCCAAAGTCAGGTAAAATGCAATTTTAAGAGAAAAAAAAAGTTTTTAAATTAAGTGCAACACTGGAAATGTAGTAAACAGGCTCTAGATGTGGTCTAAATACTGTTTCTAATACAGATATAAACTTTAGCAAGCCAGAAAATGCCGAAAAGTAGGTGGCAAAGCAGTAATTCTAAACAAAAATCAGAAGAAAATACTTAAAATCTCAAAAGTGGCTCCTTTCTTCTCTCATCATTTTCTCCCCTTGGTAGGTGCTTCTGCAACAACTAACAAGCCTGGAAAGATGCCAAAACCATGAGGCAGCAGGGTTTTAAGAGAGAGATCAAGGAGTTTAGAATTGACCCAAAATGGCCAATAAAACTACAGCTTCTAGGCAGTAACCACTCCTACAGGGACAGGCAGGCTGCTCAGTGTTAACCACTGCCACTGGTGAACACAGAGACTTCCCTTTAGCCCAAGCAAGCACTAGCCTCCAAGAAACTTACAAACAGTTCAGAACAGCAAATATGTAACTGAACTTTCTTAAATTTCAGAACGTTGGAAAAAAGCAAGATTTTTTTTTTGTTTTGTTTTTTGTTTTAGTTTAAAGGTAGCAGAGATACACAAGTAGCAAAATATTCACAACAGTGCAATAAATGACCCCACACTTGAGTGCTAGGCCAAAGTCAGGTAAAATGCAATTTTAAGAGAAAAAACAATTTTAAATTAAGTGCAACACAGGAAATGTAGTAAACAGGCTCTATATGTGTTCTAAATACTGTTTCTAATACAGATATAAACTTTAGCAAGCCGGAAAACGCCGAAAAGTAGGCGTCAAAGCAGTAATTCTAAACAAAAAATCAGAAGAAAATACTTAAAATCTCAAAAGTGGCTCCTTTCTTTTCTCAGCGTTTTCTCCCCTTGGTAGGTGCTTCAGCAACAACTAACAAGCCTGGAAAGATGCCAAAACCATGAGGCAGCAGGGTTTTAAGAGTGAGAGATCAAGGAGTTTAGAATTGACCCAAAATGGCCAATAAAACTACAGCTTCTAGGCAGTTACCAATCCTACAGTTACAGGCAGGCTGCTCAGTATTAACCACTGCCACTGGTGAACACAGAGACTTCCCTTTAGCCCAAGCAAGCACTGGCCTCCAAGAAACTTACAAACAGTTCAGAACAGCAAATCTGTAACTGAACTTTCTTAAATTTCAGAAAGTTGGAAAAAAGCAAGATTTTTTTTTTTTTTTTTTGTTTTAGTTTAAAGGTAGCAGAGATACACAAGTAGCAAAATATTCACAACAGTGCAATAAATGACCCCACACTTGAGTGCTAGGCCAAAGTCAGGTAAAATGCAATTTTAAGAGAAAAACAATTTTAAATTAAGTGCAACACAGGAAATGCAGTAAACAGGCTCTAGATGTGTTCTAAATACTGTTTCTAATACAGATATAAACTTTAGCAAGCCAGAAAATGCTGAAAAGTACATGGCAAAGCAGTAATTCTAAACAAAAATCAGAAGAAAATACTTAAAATCTCAAAAGTGGCTCCTTTCTTCTCTCAGCGTTTTCTCCCCTTGGTAGGTGCTTCAGCAACAACTAACAAGCCTGGAAAGATGCCAAAACCACGAGGCAGCAGGGTTTTAAGAGAGAGATCAAGGAGTTTAGAATTGACCCAAAATGGCCAATAAAACTACAGCTTCTAGGCAGTAACCACTCCTACAGGGACAGGCAGGCTGCTCAGTGTTAACCACTGCCACTGGTGAACACAGAGACTTCCCTTTAGCCCAAGCAAGCACTGGCCTCCAAGAAACTTACAAACAGTTCAGAACAGCAAATCTGTAACTGAACTTTCTTAAATTTCAGAAAGTGGGAAAAAAGCAAGATTTTTTGTTTTTCTTTTTTTGTTTTAGTTTAAAGGTAGCAGAGATACACAAGTAGCAAAATATTCACAACAGTGCAATAAATGACCCCACACTTGAGTGCTAGGCCAAAGTCAGGTAAAATGCAATTTTAAGAGAAAAAAAGATTTTAAATTAAGTGCAATGCAGGAAATGCAGTAAACAGGCTGTAGATGTGTTCTAAATACTGTTTCTAATACAGATATAAACTTTAGCAAGCCGGAAAATGCCAAAAAGTAGGCGGCAAAGCAGTAATTCTAAACAAAAAATCAGAAGAAAATACTTAAAATCTCAAAAGTGGCTCCTTTCTTCTCTCAGCATTTTCTCCCCTTGGTAGGTGCTTCAGCAACAACTAACAAGCCTGGAAAGATGCCAAAACCACGAGGCAGCAGGGTTTTAAGAGAGAGAGAGCAAGGAGTTTAGAATTGACCCAAAATGGCCAATAAAACTACAGCTTTTAGGCAGTAACCAGTCCTACAGGGACAGGCAGGCTGCTCAGTGTTAACCACTGCCACTGGTGAACACAGAGACTTCCCTTTAGCCCAAGCAAGCACTAGCCTCCAAGAAACTTACAAACAGTTCAGAACAGCAAATCTGTAACTGAACTTTCTTAAATTTCAGAAAGTGGGGAAAAAAGCAAGAATTTTTTCTTTTTTCTTTTTTTTTTGTTTTAGTTTAAAGGTAGCAGAGATACACAAGTAGCAAAATATTCACAACAGTGCAATAAATGATCCCACACTTGAGTGGTAGGAGAAAGTCAGGTAAAATGCAATTTTAAGAGAAAAAACAATTTTAAATTAAGTGCAACACAGGAAATGTAGTAGGCAGGCTCTAGATGTGTTGTAAATACTGTTTCTAATACAGATATAAACTTTAGCAAGCCAGAAAATGCCAAAATGTAGGTGGCAAAGCAGTAATTCTAAACAAAAACTCAGACAAAAATACTTAAAATCTCAAAAGTGGCTCCTTTCTTCTCTCAGCGTTTTCTCCCCTTGATAGGTGCTTCAGCAACAACTAACAAGCCCGGAAAGATGCCAAAACCACGAGGCAGCAGGGTTTTAAGAGAGAGAGATCAAGGAGTTCAGAATTGACCCAAAATGGACAAATAAAACTACAGCTTCTAGGCAGTAACCACTCCTACAGGGACAGGCAGGCTGCTCAGTGTTACCCACTGCCACTGGTCAACACAGAGACTTCCCTTTAGCCCAAGTAAGCACTGGCCTCCAAAAAACTTACAAACAGTTCAGAACAACAAATCTGTAACTGAACTTTCTTAAATTTCAGAAAGTGGGAAAAAAGCAAGATTTTTTTGTTTTTTCTTTTCTTGTTTTATTTTAAAGGTAGCAGAGATAGACAAGTAGCAAAATATTCACAACAGTGCAATAAATGTCCCCACACTTGAGTGCTAGGCCAAAGTCAGGTAAAATGCAATTTTAAGAGAAAAAAAATCGATTTTAAATTAAGTGCAATGCAGGAAATGCAGTAAACAGGCTGTAAATGTGTTCTAAATACTGTTTCTAATACAGATATAAACTTTAGCAAGCCGGAAAATGCCATAAAGTAGGCGGCAAAGCAGTAATTCTACACAAAAAATCAGAAGAAAATACTTAAAATCTCAAAAGTGGCTCCTTTCTTCTGTCAGTGTTTTCTCCCCTTGATAGGTGCTTTAGTAACAACTAACAAGTCTGGAAAGACACCAAAACCATGAGGTAGCAGGGTTTTAAGAGAGAGAGATCAAGGAGTTTAGAACTGACCCAAAATGGCCAATAAAAGTACAGCTTCTAGGCAGTAACCACTCCTACAGGGACAGGCAGGCTGCTCAGTGTTAACCACTGCCACTGGTGAACACAGAGACTTCCCTTTAGTCCAAGCAAGCACTGGCCTCCAAGAAACTTACAAGCAGTTCAGAACAGCAAATCTGTAACTGAACTTTCTTAAATTTCAGAAAGTGGGAAAAAAGCAAGATTTTTTTGTTTTTTCTTTTTTTTTGTTTTAGTTTAAAGGTAGCAGAGATACACAAGTAGCAAAATATTCACAAAAGTGCAATGAATGACCCCACACTTGAGTGCTAGGCCAAAGTCAGGTAAAATGCAATTTTAGAGAAAAAACGATTTTAAATTAAGTGCAACGCAGGAAATGCAGTAAACAGGCTGTAGATGTGTTCTAAATACTGTTTCTAATACAGATATAAACTTTAGCAAGCCGGAAGATGCCGAAAAGTAGGCGGTAAAGCAATAATTCTAAACAAAAAATCAGAAGAGAATACTTAAAATCTCAAAATTGGCTCCTTTCTTCTCTCAGCATTTTCTCCCCTTTGTAGGTGCTTCAGAAACAACTAATAAGCCTGGAAAGATGCCAAAGCCACGAGGCAGCAGGGTTTTAAGAGAGAGAGATTAAGGAGTTTAGAATTTACCTAAAATGGCCAATAAAACTACAGCTTCTAGGCAGTAACCACTCCTACAGGGACAGGCAGGCTGCTCAGTGTTACCCACTGCCACTGGTAAACACAGAGACTTCCCTTTAGCCCAAGCAAGCACTGGCCTTCAAGAAACTTACAAACAGTTCAGAACAGCAAATCTGTAAGTGAACTTTCTTAAATTTCAGAAAGTGGGAAAAAAAGCAAGATTTTTTTGTTTTTTCTTTTTTTTCTTTTAGTTTAAAGGTAGCAGAGATACACAAGTAAAGTGTCAATATCTACACTATTCAGAAGTCTCATTCCCGTCCCAACTGCACCCAAAGCAGTACCCACTATACCTGTTATGTTACGTTTATTTCTTTTCTATCTGTAAGGCCTATATTTTAGATGTAGGGAATTAATTGGCCTCAAGTTTGCAAGTTTGTATTCTGGATACCTAGTAGTAATATCTGCTGCTGCCATGTTAATTACCATTTTAATGCGATGAATAATTCTAGCACTACTCACAGTTTTACATCCTCTCATATATCTTACTACATGTTCCAAAGCATCAAATACAGTTGAGCTATTGTCCATGGCATACATCTCCATATTTGGAGATAAGGTATCCACGGTGTAATCTTCTCTCTGAAATTCAGCTATGTAGGAGGGCTCTAATGGAGACTTGGCTGGAGGAAATTCCAATTCGTTCAGTCTCTGGTATAAGCAGGGTTAGAAGCACATTTTTCTGGATGCCTATCACAGTTCAATCTGCACACAGTTGTGATATTTTCTGTTTGAGTGAGGGTCCAAGTTAGGGCAGGTTTAGTGGTCACTACATACAGATCGTCTTCCAGTTTCCAATAAAAATCATAATCCACTGTCAGACTTGCGACATCCTCTTGTTCAAATAAAGGAATAGAATCAAGGCAGTCATATGGCCCATCTAGGTGTTTTCACTGGAAAGGGTTGGTGTCTTTCCAAACAGTGGCAATAATCTATGGAGAGGAAAATACAATGGTTGTTTAGCAGAATCAAGCAATACTAATACAGTATCACCAGGCCCATCACAAATCACATTTCCGTGTTCATGTGGCTGATGGGGTGTGGTCACCACTACCCTCATTCCTAGCCATTTGCTCAGGTTAGTATCACAGTCTTGTAACAAAATAACATCTTGATGTATACAAATTTCCACTAAAGGTTGACTTTTTGAACAATTTGCGTTTTGCTATCTAAGTTGATAACTTTCACCATCACCTCTTGTTCTGGCTCCCATAACATGAAAACTTCCCAGCTCTCTCCCAATAGTCCTTTTTGCCCCCATTGCCAATTTTCTGGGAGGAAACGTTTCCAGCCTGTCTCAACTAACACAGTATCTTGTGCTGGTACTCTCAGTCAATGCACATAGCCAGAACCAAGTTTGATCAGCATTTGTTAACATGGGATATATGGCATTTGGATTCAGTTTTTCTAATTTTAGAATGCAACAGTTTGACTGAATGTCATTCATATGCATCTGTAAAGGGGTACATTGATGCTTTCGAGGTCTGTTATTCAACTGGCTTACGGCTGACTCCAGTACTTCTGCCCAGCCTCGTAAAGTTCCATTGCTTGTATTCTTGTGAATTTGTTCTTTAAGAAGTCCATTGCAACTCTCAATCAAACCAGCAGCCTGGGGATGATATGGTATATGCAGTACCCATCAAACTCTGTTTTCTTTTGCCCATTCTTGGACTTCTGCCCCTGTAAAGTGACTACCTCATTCATTCTGGATTTCAAGTGGAGTCCCATATGTCACACACAGTTTATTTAGTCCCCTCAGCACTGCTTCTTGGTTTGCCTTTTGCATGGGTACACCATCAGTAATCCTGAATAAGTGTCCACCATAGTTAGGCAGTATTGTTGGTTTTGATCCAATGGCAAAGGACCAATAAAATGTATTTGCCAGATTTGTGCTGAACGACTGCCTCTATGAATATATTCACATGCTTCTAGTTGCAATTGTTTTTGTCTATTTCTTTGGCAAACTTTGCATTGAATTATAACATCTGTAGTTACATCTTTATTTAGTTGCATACCATGTCTACATGCCCATTCTATTGTTGCATCTCTTCTCAAGTGTCCACTCCGATCATGGGCCCATCTAGCCATACTGACCTTTTCAATTTTTAGTTCAGAAACACATACTGCAGCCATCTTATCTACTTGCTGATTATGCCTTCTTTCATTTGTCACAAGTGATGCATGAGCATCTACATGTCCAACACTAATTTGGCACTGCTGTGCTTTTTCCCACATTTGTTGCCAATCTTCTGAGCCTCCCCATAGAGGTCTGCCATGAATTTTCCCATCTTGTTGTTTCCAGGCAGGCAACCAAGTTGTCATTCCTTTATAAACTGCCCGGCTATCACTATAGATGTTTGCTTTATCTCTGGATGATAAACTATCGATAACTAAAGCAACAGCTCACAACTCTGCCTGATTACTGGAACCAGCAGTTCCTTCATTGAACAAAACAGTCTCTATTTGTGGGCAGTAAGCTACTGCAGTCCAGGTTCTGCCACTCGATCCAATTTTTGCAGAACCATCAGTAAACCATGCATGTTTTTGTTTTTCCATGTTTAAACTATCAAATGGTAATGCTTCAGTTATTGGTGATTTTGGAAGCTCATGTCGCTGTTCTGTTGTATCAGTATCATTCAAAATTATCAGACCGGCCAGCTGTTGTTGCACTTGAGAGACTCCAGGTACGATATTGGCTCTCTCTCTTGTAGATACCATTTCCATTTCTGTACAGTTGAAGATTGTGCTATTAAGGTTTTCGTCAAAGCATTATCTCGCAACCACCCCTGGATTGGGTAGTCAACTTTCACTGTCACTGTCTGTTGTTTGGTTAGACCTTCCACATGAATCAATGATGTGTAAACTACCAGTACATGTTGCTCAAGGGGGCTGTACCTAATTTGTGCTCCGGTTAGGGATTTAGACCAAAATCCCAACGGTCTTTTCTTTCCAATGTCATTTTTCTGCCATAGCCCCCAGGACATAACATTATTGGCAACAGTCACTTCCAAGATAAAGGGTTGCTGTGGATCAATCGGGCCCAGCCCCACACTTTGCTGTAGGGCTGTTTTTGCTTCTTCAAAGGCCATTTGCTGCATAGGACCCCACTGAAAAATCACATTTTTTCCTAGTCACATAGTGAATAGGTCACAAAATTAGTCCAAGATGAGGTACGAATGCCCTCCAAAAGCCCATTGCTCCCAAGAAGGCTTGTGCCTGCTGTTTCATCTTTGGGACTGCAATTTTCTGGATACTTTCTAGTGCTGCTGCAGGTATCTCCCTTTTTGCTCCATTCCATATCATGCCCAGGAGTTTCACTGATGTCCCTTGTTGTGTCTTGTTCTCATTTGTGGCCCCCACCCTCTGTTCTGAAGGATTTGTGGCCCACCCTCTGTTTTGAAGGTGTTGAATCACAGTTTTTAATGCAATGTCTACAGCCGACTTCTCTCCAGTGATCATTATATCATCAATGTAATGGAAAACAGTGACTTTGTCTAGCTGTAGCTTAGCTAAGTCTCTGGCCACCAGTCCATGGCATAATGTAGGGCTGTGCAGATGTCCTTGTGGGAGCACCTGGAAGGTATGGTGTCTCCTCTTCCAGGTAAAGGAAAATTGGGCCCTGCTTTCTTCTGCTATAGGGATGGAGAAGAAGGCACTTGCTAAATCTAAAACTGCATGATATGGCCCAGCAGATGAAGACACTCTTTCAACAATTGTAACAATGTCTGGGACAGCTGCAGTTAAGGGTGGAGCCACCTTGTTCAAACCCCCATAATCCATGGTCATCCACCATGACCCATCAGGTTTCTTGACATCAGGCTATTGAATGGACTCACAGTTGGTTCGAGTATGCCAACTCAGAGTAGTTCCTGGATCATTTCAGCAATTTCCGTGTGCCCACTTGGAATACAATACTGTTTGATATTTATTATTGTTTTTGGTGTGAGAATATGGAGTGATTCCCACTTAGCATTGCCTCAAACAACAGCCTTAACTGCATTGAGAGAACAGGGCTGCACTCCAAACCTGAATGTCCCTGCAGTAGTTTCCAAAGTTCTACCTTTCAATACATCTATTCCCAAAATGTGTTAATTTACAGGAACTATCATTGCTGCAATAAAAACAGGAATACCATCTCCAAAGGCTATTTTTACTTTTGTTTTGGTACCTAATGTTTTTGCCCCCATAACCATCAATTTCCACAGATTGTCCATGAAACTTATGGGGGTTGCCTGCAAAAATGGTTATCTCTGATCCTGTGTCCACCAAAGCCATTACATGTTGTGGCCCTCCCCTCCAGAAAATGGTAAGAGGTACATATGGGCATCAGTCCCCAGGTGTAATGGCTCCCACTGTGCCTCTAGCTACTGGGGACCCGCCTACTAGTCAATTTGTCTCTGTTTTCTTAGTCGGAGTCTTCCATTCCTTTTCCCCCAATCTCTTTCATCAGTGAATTCTCACATTTGCCATTGTGCTAACTCCTCATCAGTAGGGATGTTAGGATACAATTGATTCCACCCCCCTTCCCTTCAGTGGCACTTCTGGTTGGACGTTTTGCAGAGGTCTCTTGTTTTGATTCCACCCGCCTTCCCTTCAGTGGTACTTCTGGTTGGACGTTTTGCAGGGGTCTGTTGTTTTGATTCCACCCGCCTTCCCTTCAGTGGCACTTCTGGTTGGACTTTTGCAGGGGTCTGTTGTTTTGATTCCACCCCCCTTTCCTTCAGTGGCACTTCTGGTTGGACGTTTTGCAGGGGTCTGTTGTTTTGATTCCACCCCCCTTCTCTTCAGTGGCACTTCTGGTTGGACGTTTTGCAGGGGTCTGTTGTTTTCCTGAAGAGTCTGATCCCTTCCCCTTCGGTTCCAGTTTCCATTTTTTGTAGAACTCTTCAGCAGCTATTCCATCTATTTCTGCAGCTTCTTCCCCCCACTTTAACAAGTCCAAGAACATTTGCTTTCTCGTAATCTTTTCACCAAATTTATTTTTTGATTTGTCTGTATTTGCCTTTCTAGCTTTCCTCTGCTCTCTTTCTTCTACCAATTCTGCCATTTGATTTAAAGTAGTCATTACATCCCATATCTGTCGGCCTACATAACCTGCTAGGGCAGCCATAAGCTGCCCTTTCCACCACTGTGGTGCATTTTTAATTAATTTGTTTCTCATATTACTTGTCATTATTTGTGCATCAGGTCCTTTGGGAATATGCAATGCCCCATTTATTAATTGTAGCAAGTAAACAGTTGCTAACATGGCCATTTCCCTCAGCTGCTGAATTGCTTCAGCTATTATTTTCCAAGGCTTATGTTCATCTGTCACTGCCGTGGCATCAGGCTAAGTAGTCCAAAAGCTGAGGCTAGCCATGCTACCAATGTATTAACTTGAGTGTCATCATGGTTTACATTATGCACTATCTGCTTTATCCGTGGGTGAAATACCGAACAGGAGCATTGATGCATTTCTTCAGCATTTAAGGACACTGCCTCCCAACCTGTATCCCAGAGTTGGAGAAACCAAGCTGAAATACTTTCTCCGGGCCTTTGCTTATAAATCTGAATTACATTTAATAACTCTGTCTGGTTATAACTCCGCATCTCTACCCATTGTTATGGTGGTCCTCCAGTGTGTATTTGATTTTTCCTCTGTAACTGGTCATGCTTCCACTGATGGGGAATTCACCAGTTCAAAATCATTATCACCCTCATCAGAAGAAAGGAGATCACCCTCCCATTCCTCAGGTTAAACTCTGCTTTACACACCAAGGCATGCACCAGAGGCCAGGAGGGCAGATGACATGAGCTTTTTCCCCCTCCATTGCCTACGCTGCTGGATCACCCGAGTAGCAAGAGTCACTGAATTGGCTTTCCAATGCTCTGCTTCCTCTCCTACCTTGGCAAGCTCCACATTTGCCTTCTCCAAGACATCCCTATCCAGTTGGGGTGTATGTGCATGTTCTTTACATTGTTCTTCTAATTCAAGAACTTTCTCTTTTAAGTTTTCTACATTTTTGTCTAATTCCTGTATGGGTTCAAAGAACAGCCATCCAGCTGCTCCAACTCCTTCTTTCACCTTTTCTCCCTCATCATCCAACTTCAAACCTGATAGGGCCCTGGCTAGCTCATCAGTGTCTGTCTTAGGTTTTGCTTGGGAGGATTTTGGGGAAGTTGGAGGTGAAACCTGACTTAACACCTTAGCAAGGGGGTCCCATTTCCCAAACAATGCTGGCACCACAGTACTCGCTCCCCCTTACTTGTACCTTCTGCAACATCCTTCTTGCCTATACTTATATGTTTTAAAGGAAAAAAACATTGGCTGTTGTTCTGACATTTCTACTGCAAACCCCAAGATCCTGCTGACTACGCCAAGTGTTCTAGTTCATTATTTTAAATTCTGGGGTTAATGTAGGATTAGAAATGACGCAAGACACCAAGGCTCAAACTTAACAATTTATTTAAGCTATTGCTAACAATTTATCCAGAAAAATCTATCAATCAACTAATAAAAACATTAAACTATTAGATCATGTACTTACAAGCATATGCAAAAACAAAATCATCTTTGCCACTGATAGGGGGACTCCAATCCTATTCAGTGCAGCTATCTGTTCAGTCAAAACAGGGCCAACACTGGCAAAATGGCTGTATGCTCAGTTCAGGCTGATGCTTCAATCAAATCCGGATGATGAGTTCCATCCTATTATCAGCCTTTGAGCTTTTTATAGTTTTGAGCAGGCAATAGGGTCAACAGGTTTGGCTGATGACATCCAGGACATAAGTTTAATCATAAACTGATGGCTGATGACATCCAGATCATGAGTTTAATCATAAACTGATGGAATCATTTCCTAAGTTGTAAACAAGTCCTGTAATGTCTGGTTTTATGCATTACTTCCTCTTTATAAGAGACAGCCCACAAACTTGTGATATAGTTCCTCATTTAAATCCCACATATTCTGGTAAACATATTTTAAGCTGATAAACAACCTCACAAGTTAACTAAAGTTCAGTTATACCAGTAATCAGTGTACAAAGCCTGCCTTTAAGCATATTTCTTTAGATAATTCAGCAGCATTTCCTTAATTTAGCAGCATGTGATATTTATCAGCGTATCAAATCAATCTATAATCAAACATACACAGCACTATGAAGCTTGAGGCATATAACCAAAGCTAGGTAGACTGTGTGGATCCGTCACACATGCAGACCTTCACTGGTTGGTTATTACCCTACAGATTATGCCAACATTCAGTGGATGGTTATTACCCTACAGAGTATGCCAAATTTCACTGGTTGATTATTACCCTACTTGCTGGAAAGTCAAGACAGACAATAATTTCTGCTTCCTTTAGCAAAACATTCACTTGCATTTGAAGCCAAAGTGACTTTCTTCTAATGTATAGGTAGTTTTACAGACACATTTGCACATTTGTTTCTTTAAGTAAGTGTTGAACACAGTCTCTACCAGGAAGCTGGCAACGTTATAACAATGGAAAAAATGAAAATGTATTACACAAAGGTCATTATAGTCCCCCAAACAGTTCATAGTCTATGGGTTTCCTACATACCCTAGTTCTTTTAAGAACTCCTCTGAAATCTCACTCTAACACTGTTCAAGAAAAGATAATTTATTATTGTTTTTATATTTGTCTGGGGTAAGATTTGTGAGTTATCAACATGAGATATAGCAACTCTGATTTTAATAAATAAATGTATTTATTTGATATATATTTGTTTACTGGGGTAGAACACTAATCAAACTGTGACCAGTTACAGGTTCAATCCTGAGTTACATCATAATGTAACAAAACAATGAACAGTATACAAATAACAGTGGTTTACATCTATGAGTAAGCATAGACAATCTAACAACATATATACACAAAAGATCTAATAAATCAAATACATGTACAGTTACATAACTGGAATAGAATATGGAGAATAACGTAGGAGAAGGAGAAGTGTTGAAGATATGGGTAGTAGTAGTTATGTTAGTAGAGCTGACAGAGACCAGTAAGATGAAAGAGGCGACCAGATTATACACAGTGGGTTTAGAGAGGTAATTATTTATTTATTTATTGATTGTTAACCGGGTTTGTCCAACTGGGCTTGTGGCCCATTTTCAGTGAAGACCCAAGGAGAAAAGATCCAGTAGTACATTTTTAAACAAGTACAATTTTAAACAATAATGATATAATAGCAGTTATAGCAAAAAGATTCCTGCATAAAGTTAAAGTTGCATTAAAAAGAAGCTAAGTAACAATTTTACATTGATATAGTTCAATAGGTCAACAATAAACATTTTTTGTTTGTATAAAATTGTGCAAATGCATAGTAGACACATTAGAGAGAGGTGTAATGAGGTACTAAGTATGGTCCT
Source organism: Protopterus annectens (assembly GCF_019279795.1). Lineage (NCBI taxonomy): Eukaryota > Metazoa > Chordata > Ceratodontiformes > Protopteridae > Protopterus > Protopterus annectens. The sequence goes on from NC_056748.1 coordinate 164,996,996, forward strand.
TTTGAGGGTACACAAAGGGAAGGAAGACTAGGTAGGGTCATGGCAAGGGCAGGTCCTGGAATTGAGAAAATAAGCTTTTAGTTCATTTTTAGTGTGAGGTGTGGGAGATTGAACGTAAGTCAAGGGAAAGTTTGTTCCAAGCATGGGCAAGTAATAGTGCGTTCATAGGTTCATACTAGGCTATCTGCCCTAGGGCATTTATAAGCCTAGCCAGAGTGTGTTTGGATTTCGACACACATTTTAAATGAATTTTGCTATGCCCTTTTTCGAGGTTAGTATACTGTGCCTCTTTAGTTTAGTGTGGTTAAGCTGAATCACAGTTTAGGATGAGTGAGTTAATCAGATGTATCAGGTATATGGGAGGTAAGGGTGCTATGCTATTGGAGATATTGATATAAGTGACATGTCCTTTAGATGGACAGCTGCAGTCAAACTATTTTAGTAAGTGTTGTTTGAACTGTGGCCAGAACAGGCCACGGTTTGTGTGATCAGTTAAATAAGGAGGAAGTGACTGCCATAGTTTTGGGCCCAATAAACAGAAGCAGTAGTTAGTATAGAGAAGGGGTTTGTAGGGAAGCACCATGTCTGGCTTAGCTAAATATGTTTAAAAATCAGCGTTATTCTGAAGAATAACTGTATTCTCTGTACTGCATCTTGAAGACATCAAGGTAGGTTTTCTGAGAACAACATTAAAAAGCTGAGTACTATGATTGTACCTTTGATGTTATGAAAATGGTAGTACCCACAGTGCCCACATATAGCACATTTAAAACCTATATCAGGTTTGTGCGATTCAGTTTTCCCCAGGGGCATTTTAAAAGTGATGCCCTGGAGCCATGAGTAATCCTGTTAGAAATCCCCACACCAAGGCAGAGAATGACTACAGCTATACCCTGTCAGAACCCTGGCTCATTATTGAGCATGTGTTTGGCCTACCGTAGGCCTGCACTCGCTGCCTAGAAGTATCTGGTGGAGCTTTGTAATGTGACTGTGACACACATGTACAAAGACACTTTCAGTCTGTGCTGTGTTACATAGCATCATTTTGAGAACAGGGAGTACACTTTCAAAAAGAAGAATATGCATCCCCGCAGGAGGAGGAGCAGAAGGAGGAGTCTGATGATGAGCCTGAGGAAGAATTAGAAGCAGAGGAGGGTTATATCAGCTGAAGGTGGGTGCGGTATATCCTAGTTAAGTAAAGGCTCAATACTGGGTAACATCATAATGTAACAAAACACTTTCTGGTTCAAATGGATCAAAATGAAATGTTATACATTAAAAGTGATATATACAAACCAATGCCCAGGTTGTGGCCATCCATGTATAGACTGCATCAGACATAAGCTACCTAGGTAACAAAGTACAGGAGGTGCAGGTGGCGCTTGTCCCCCTACAAAAGACAAACTCCAGGATTCAATAAAATCCATGTAGGCTCTGTGTAGAGCTTACATGGAATGTACCAGTGTGCATGGCCATGGGTCCCCATTGAAAGCATGACATGAATATTAATCATGGTGTGCTGCTGAGGCAGATCACACTAACATGCATATTGAATCCATGTAGGCAACAGTATAGTGTCCCATGTATGTGGATTGTCCAGGGAAGTCAGACAGATGTTATGTACAGGATAATGTACATACCTGTAATGTACCCAGGTAGTCTAGAAATATGTGTGTTTGTAATTTTTTTTTTTTCATGCATGTTTGAATGATGTGGCACAGAACACAGGAATGTCGAGCTGCACTTACACATACACAGCTGACACCTGCCAGACATCTAAAAATAGAAACTGGATGTAATTAATTATTTATTGAATGCTCATTTGCAAGGCATGGAACTCAGCAATGCCAAGTTGTGCATACACATGCACAGATGACATTTGCCAGACATCTAAAAACAGAAACAAGATGTAATCAGTTATGTGTGCTTGTCTACCATGTTTTAATATTATGAATTGCCTTTTACATGGCACAGTGTGGTGCTTAGCAATACTAACAAGTAGCTTAGTAGTATATGTGAAGATATGCTAGTTATCATACTATCCATGTAGCTGAATAGGTAGAGTAACTTCCTAGAGTGTTGTAGAACCTGGGTTCAAGTCCCCAGCAGTCATAGCTTTTTTATACAATTATTGCTGTGGAAATGTGTAAAGGGCAGTTGAATGTAAAAACATATTTGCTACAGTTTAAAACTGTGCAGTGCTAAGCACTGCTTAAGCATGATTAAGAGCCACAATTAGTTGTGCATTGTTAAGCTTCACTAAAACACAGTTGTGTGAGTTTGCACGATGGCGAGTGGGTTTGCACACTGCTAAGCAATGTGGTGTTTTTTTGATTGTTGCAGTATGACATGTAAGGGGGGGCAGCCTATATTAAGAGCACTAGGCAGAAATTTTGCAGCACTCATTGGAGTCTCATTAACCTGTCGGTATGCCTGGTGGTGTTGGTGAAGGAGTGTGCTTTCAGGCGCAGAGGTGGGGTGTGCAGGAGTCCAGAGTGTTTGTTGGACTCCTGGTCCAAAACTACAAACCCTGGCTGTTGCAGGAAGATTACCAGGGCTCATAATGTAAAGCTGAAGCCTGGGATGAGTTGGTCAGGGATCTTACCAATGCTGCTGGTATCCCCCGCACTGATGAGTAGTGTCATCACCACCATGATGACCTGAAGTGAAGGAATAGGGGAACCTTGGACACTTGGGTCCAAGAGACGAGGACTGGGCATGCAAGTATATTTGTCAGTACTTTAATAAAATACAAGCTGAATCTTTGCAAAACTGGTATGCATAATGGTGTGCTTCTTTTTCAACAGCTGCAGCTGAATGGACTCGCAACATTCAGTCTCATGCCGGACATGTGAGCAGGATGTGCAGCAAGTGTGGTAAGTACAGATATTTTCTCATAATTGTAGTGCAATAATCAATAAACAATACCAATAACAATAAGCAATAAGATGTAAAGTAGGATTGTGATTTGATAACTAATGTATTGTATAAGTGCAGTGGGGCTGTATTCACTGCATGTCTGTTCTAATGTTGCTGCAATCAACTGTAAAACTGAAATAAGTAAAGAATGCAAAAGTAATTGCCTGATAAATGTACTGCACAGTCCACAGTATGGTTCAGGGCTGTCTGCAGCCCACTTTCACTTACATAATGCTCTCTATTCCTCCCACTCCAGGAGCAAGGCATACGGGTAAGGCAGCCCATGTTCTGGGCAGATATCATGTGTGTACATCACAGATTCTTAGGAGCAATAACAATAAAGTGTAAAGCAGGAGTGTGGTTTTATAAGAATGTGTTGAAATAAGTGCAGTAGGGCTGTATTCATTGCATGTCTGTTCTAATGTCACTGCAGTCAATTGTTACATAATGTGCACATGTACCCTGCAGTCATAGCTTTTGGGTTCTACTCCCAGGCCTGCCAACTAAGACATGATGACTGTCTAGTCTACTTAATGTACACAAACATATCTCTCAAGTGTCGTGATTTTTTGTAATATAATGACAACTGCCCAATCTGTCTGGTCAGTGATTAGCAGATAAATGATTACCTGGAATGCATTGTATGTGCAAACCCATTTACAGAGCACCTTGGTAGTTATGTAAGTACACATTATGTGAAACAGTTCAGTTTAGTTGTGTACCTGCATTTGTTAGTGCTTGGCCCATACTGTCCCATGGCAACAGCTGGAGAGGTACATATGTGCTACATCATCTTTAGAAGAATATGAGTCAACTTCATCACAACTTGTATGTAGTAGCAGTCTGTGTATTAATATCCAATGTGACTTCACTAATGGCATGTTTTTCTCTCTCTCCCCACTGCTTATCTTCTTTAATTTATTAATGTTAATTATTATTATGATTTAATATTAATATATTCTGTTAAACTAACTGTTTTGTTAGCATTATAGGTTATTTCATTCTGGTTTTCTGCTAACATAATTACTGTTATGTTATTTAATATTGTGTTCCACATAATATATCTTAACGTGTATTTGGATTAATCAATATTATGTCCCATTATGTTAATACAAACAATGGTTTGGTTATTACTAACCTTAACTTATCTTTATATCCAATTTACTGTAGCATGACAAGGTAGATTGATTCCAAGTGATCCATCAATTTTGTTTGTTCTGGCTGTGGCACCTGGGCCCAGCACATCTGGAACTCAGCCTGGCAGCCTCCCTCTGCTGCCTCTGCACTACTTTTGACATCAGGTAGTTCTGCTCCTCAGGATGGGGCTCATCCCCCCTCTGGGAGTAGTGGTGGACAGGGTGTGATGAACTGCTAGGTTTGGTGCGCAGGAGTGGGTACCCATGGTTTTTGACACCACCTGCACCAGATGGAGAGTATGCTGGCCACTCCTGGTGAGACAGGCTCACCCTAGAGCCAACCCTCCACCACATGTCACCTGAGCATTCCCAAAATTCTCATGGGTGGGGACTTGAGTCACACTGCTACCTTGTGGAGGTACTTGCAACTGAGATTTTACAACACCCTCCCCATCCAAGGTGTTCACCCCTCTTGTGTCACATACCACTCCTGTCTGCTGTCTTGTCTGACTTGTCTGTTTACAAAAGCTTCCTCATCTTCCCAAGTTACCTCCCCGCCTCCTCATCTTCCCAAGTTACCTCCCCATGTACCTATGTCCTTTCTCCCACATTCCATTCTCACCTTAAAAAATGGGCACCTGTCCCCCAAAAAAATATTGCCCCATACATAGCTCTCCATTTCACACACATGACCACTGGACACATGTAATCTGGTCCAATTGACTTGACAACACAATTATGCTGTCATCACCCCTCTCTCCTGGGGTGACAGTCCAAATTCATCAATACATTCTGTCAAAGTGCACAGTTGTTGCTGTACAAGAAATGGATAGCTGTGGTTCTTCCCAACACCCTTCCTGCACATACCTACCTGCCTTTCACTATGTTTTCCCCCTGCTAGCACTCCATTTCACCAGTGTCCCATCTCCCTTTTTTTCTGTAAAGATTTTTTGCGCAAGGCTGTGTGACATGGGGCATCACATAGCATCACTAAGCCCAGCTAAATGGAGCTATACTGATATATGTGTTTTAAATTATAATAAACATGTACAAAATAAACACCTTTCCCCTATTTTGAACCTGAGACCATCACACCTACAGACCACTGCATTAACCAGCCATGCCACACTGCTGTTAATTACAACAGGTGGTTTATGCAAAACATAGTAATTGCAAGATACCATAATTAAGCATGCGTAAGCACAGCTGCCCATTGTGCTGTCTCATGTAAACTTACTGACAAATTAATGGAATAACTGGGAGTGTAATTTCCAGTCTGGTACAGGAGTACACCACTAGAAAGCCAAACACTAAGGGATGTAATTGCAGTCTCTAATAACAGGCACATATGCACTTTTAACAACAACCTGCTACAACATTAATGGCAAAATACATATTCAACTGGGACCCTGGTTGAGAAATACATCCGTATAAAGCCAGGCACATAATAATTGATATAATGGATACAATGTAGCTATGTCACAGACTGTATGTATACACTTTTACCTTCACAAATACACATGCTGTAAGAGTGATTCAGTATCTCAGTCCGTTAAATGCTTTGCAAACAGTAACTTTTGCCACACATAGTCCTGGGTTTAAATCCAGTAGTGTATAGCATTTAAATTACATAATTGTGAAGCCATCAGTGAATGACTCTTTATCCACATGATGCATTTCAGATGAAATTTCTGCTTACCGCTGATGGAAGTCACAGCCCTGCAGACAGGAACACACTTGATATATCCATATAGCAACACTATAAGTGCATAAAGTGTCAGTTCCTGCATTAATATGCATTCACAGAGGATTTTAACTTAGGTAATGCAAATGAGGATCACTAATATCAGGAGGTGCACCACACAATCATTTCATAATGATGTTACAGATTAGCACAGCTTCACAACTAACATACACATATCGTGGTCCTGCTAGTAACATGGGTTGCAAGCACACACATTCCACATGATTACCATAATGCAGCACATGGCCTGACAGTTGCCCAAATAATTGATATAATGGTATAATTACCCCCTATATTGCTCAAGGACACAACAAACATGTTGCCTAGTACTCTGCTAGTGATACCATTGCTTAACATACTTGCTTTAAATGCAAGCCTTAATTTGCAGTGGAATGTGTGCCCTCACTCTGGCCCTGCCTCTGCAACAAGGCTGATGCAGCTCCCACAGTTACTCTTACAGCTTTTTGAAAGTGTTCACACTCTCTGACTATACCTATTGTCTGCAGCATCAGTTGCAGCCTATAGCACATACATCTGTATGTAAAAGTAGCTGCTACAGGGATACCCTCTGTGATGACTTAGTATCTTGGTCACAGGAATTTCCAGCACGACATATCAGAAAGGGCTTATAATCTACATGAAGATCTTATATCTTGTTTAGTGGTTGCATGTCACTGGCTAATTATATTGTAAATCAGCTGTGTTGGCTGAAATTAACAGTTCAGAACCACAAATTGGTAAGAGCCAATTACCTCATAATTAGAACCGTGTTAAAAGGGCTGGCTAGGGGAAGCAGTCTGTATGAGATTTTCTTCAGACAATAACCATGTTGCCATACACTTTATATTTCTGCACATATTAACAGAGGAGTATTGCACTCCATCAGGTATGTAACCTTTTTGTTTCCAACATGATGCATATGGGGATTCCAGCATTAAGCCTTTGTTAGAACTTTAATGATGACATGTCATTGATCTCCAGATTTGATACACCTACAGAGAATGTACAGTACATCAAGGGTGGAATGTTTTTGTCAGTATGCACATGGTCTCGTGGGAATGAACCTGTATAGTGGTTGTAATACCACGCTGCTATTTGTTTGGCACTGTTGTTTTGACATACTATTAGGGGATGAATGTAATAACCACAATCCGAGGAAAATCCAACACCAACAATAAAACCTCATATACCTTACATCAGCAAGGAAATTCACAAAGTACTATCATCAACTCTGTTTATTAGCTGCTTTCATCAAAAAGACTTCATCAGAATACAAGTTCACAATAAAATACACTCCAGTTAAATACTGCACTCAAGCTGCATTCAATTATTCAATTTCACTGTCAATTAATTAAAGCATTAAAATAATTGACTGTTTAAACTTTGTTAACATACACTCTCCTGTTTCTTAAAAAACACTTAATATTCACTGCATCATTGAGTCCAGGGCTTCTGTCAGACCTGAACTTTATTTGCCATGAGGCTTCTTTTTGTTCCAAATATGTTTTTTAATCGCCACCTCTTAAATCCATTTGCCCCTGCTCAATAACAGAAAAAAGAAATGTTTTAAAATTAGGACATCTTAAGGTGTGTTTATACAAAGTGCTTTTTGTGTCTTTCTTTCTAATATAATACTGATGCTCTTTAATATGTTCTAATAACCGCCTAGTAGTCATTCCAATATAATATTCTGGATATCCTGAACATGCACCAATATAAACAACACCCCTTGTTTGACAATAGAGTGTATTTTATTCTGAACTTGTATGCTGATTTTTTAATTTTTCGGATGCATGTCTTTGGAATGTGGGAGGAAACCAGAGTACCCGAGGGCCGGACTGAACACAGGGAGAAGAACATACAAACCACACAAGGCACCCACCTGTGAGCGAATCGGAGAGGAGAACCTCTTGCTGTGAGGCGACAACATTAACCGCTGCACCACTGTGCCGCCCATGAAGTCTTTTTGATGAAACTGGCTAATAAACAGAGTGGACGCTAGTACTGTGTGAATTTTCTTGCTGATTTAAGCTATACGAGATTATATTATTAGGGGGGGTTACCCCTAGGGGGCATACTACAACGGACACCTGTGTTGGGTGTGTGATCATACAGCAGTACCTGTCAAGGCACACATGGAAATAGCTGACTGTCCCTAGTATCTGAGTTGTATTTACACAGTTAGTATTTATTTAATTATTTATTTATTTATTTATTTGACATTTGTTGTCCGATTTGGTCCAGCTAGGACACAGCCCTTTTTCAGAGGAGACCCGGGGAGAAAAGCTCCACAGTTAAAACAAATGCACAAAAGATACATTGATACATATAGTATATATAAATGTAAGTAGATATATATAAAAAGCAGGTTGACATGAATGGAAATTAGTACATATCAGCAGTTATTAAGGTGCACTGCAGCAGTATAAAGAAATCATTCAGATAAATTTTACAGGGCAGGGGCTAGTGGTCATTGTGTAGTAAAAGGTGGGTGAGAATGGATTTCTAAGTTTAGTCATTCTGCTGTTAAAGTCTATACGTCAACAAAGATGAATCTGGCTGAGAGTGGGGCAAGTGGTGGTAGTATGAACAGGACTGTGAGAGAGAGGTTAGGGACAGATAGGTAGGGAGGATGGCTCGCATAGTAGAACAGGAAAGAGATATGAGGAAGGTTGGGGTTTCAGGGCAATAGGAGAAAGGTGATAGACTCGTAGCCTAGAGAGATGGGTCAGTCAGGGGGGAGAAAGCACTTATGCAGTTTATTTTTGCTTAAGTGATTTTTGACTGTCTTTTTGAATTGGAGTTTTGGTGTTGGGTGGCAATTAAAGGGGCATAACGTGGCCGCTTGGTATCTTCCCAAATCGGATGTTACTACTCTGAGGGTTTGGTCAAGTCCTTCTGTGCTCGGACCTGAGGCTTAGTGGGCTTTTACTTCAATTATGATATATAAGCGTCATGATTCCATGCTATGATGTTCTGAAGAAGACAGATTTACTTCTGTAGAAAGCGCTCAACCTATTTTATGTCAATAAATTAAGTGTTTCCAGCACAGTATCCTGTATTCCTGGCATTCATTCACCTTTGGTGTGTTTGCAATTTTGTTGTTTCGCTGGGATTATCATCTTTGTTTCGGATATTAAGTGGTAGTTTGTTCCAGTTTTCAGCTGGATAGCAGCTATAAAGGTTTTTCCCTATGTTGATTTTGCGTTTGTGAATGGATAAGAGATGTTGGTCAGAGTTCTGGAGTGTTCTAGCTGGGATGTAGGAGGAGATGATGGATGCAATACTGGGGCAGAAAGTCGGCTGGTATAGAATGAAATGAATTATGTTAAGCTGAGGGAGGAGTAGGTTATGGGTGAATTCTAACCATTTCAGTTTTTTGAGTGCTAAGCAAGTGATGAGAGGACTATGGTAGTTCGATGGCAAATTTAGCTACTTCTTGATATAAGTGGATTCTAGTTTAGAAATAAGTGAAGTCTGTAAATTGGTGAGTATTTGAGATCCATAGAGAAGGGTCGGTAGTATGTAGGTGTGTGATAGAGCAATTTTAGTGGTACTATGTGGAATATGACGGGTGTGATCTAACACTGCGTAATGCCGGCCATTCTCTTCTTGCTCTGTCGCTACATAGTGTACTTCCACGTATGTGGTCCTGACATGTGCTCCCATTTTGTGTCTTTCAGGAAACATGTATTACAGACAATGTGCCCCTTTTATGAACGCTAAGGATGATATCATCCTGGAAGGCCTCCATCAACACCATGAACTCCTACTGTACAGGGGAGGCACATCAAGGAACAGCAGGTAGCATTATGGGCTGACTTTGTCCATGATGTGAATGCCATAGGTCACCAGAACAGGACATATCAGCAGCTTCAACATCAGGCCATGGATATGACTAATGCTGCATGCAGAAGAGCAGCAGATGTGGCTAGGGATCATGGTGTCACTAGTGGAGGGCTGTAGCAGAACAACCACTCTCAGCCACAGAGGAGTTCCTGGAGAACCTAGGAACACACTACAGCTCCCAGGCATCCATCACAACATATATTGTGGATGTGGATGCCACAGTTTCCACGGCAAAGGAGCACACAGCCAGGCTTCATTTGATCAGCACTGGAATACTGTAGCATTCAGTGTTTCAGGGTGTAGATACATTTACATGGGCGTTAGGTGCTTGATCTTTTGGGGGAGGAGTTTAAATGCAGTTTGAATCTCATGCTCAGATTTTGACCAACATATCAATTAACAAAGGAAATACTGTAAATGTAAGATATATGGACATATTACCCTCTTCTAGTGTGTTGGTGGTGTTTACATTACCTCTCCCTCAACTTTTCACAGGTCCCTCAGGAATCAGACAAGGCTGTGGTTCAGCTCTTGGTAAGCACAACACTGTTTTGTTACAGATGTAGATTTACTGCAATATATTTCCTAAAATGTCAACCCAAGACTGACGGCTGGATTGCTGTACTGTCGGCATGATTTCCAATTGCACAGATAATTTCTGACTGTATACACCTTAGTGTCATACCTATGCCTTGTAGGTGTGATCACATTGATAGATGTGACAGTATTGTCAGGGCATTACAGATTGCCATATGTGTCAACTGTGCTGATTCTTCACAAATGTCAACAGTGTACCTCGTTGTTGCTGATGAGACTGCAGTGTAAAGAGCTTTTATTTACAAGTAACTACAGATGTTTGTGGGAAAAGTAATGTTGCCATGTCCTACTATATGAGGTTGGGGGTTAAACATGTCTGTAATAGGGACAACAGTGTATACAGCTTGACATATATTGCAACATAGTACTGCAGAGCATAATAGTGCAGGTATTAATGTACTGCTTTTCCCTTTCTTATCACAGGTGACCGGGGGGGGGGGTCCTCTGTCCTGTACACAACCTGATGTCAGTGTCTTTTCAGACTCTGATGATCATGGTGGCCAAAGTGAGGCACAGGTTGGTTTTTCAGGGGCTGAATCTGTCGTAGAGGTTTACATCCCTCTTCTGCCATCATTATCACTGCACACAGTCAGTATGTTTACACATACCCAATTCCTGGAAACCATAGATATTGGACAGTCACAGGGTGGGGACATTGAACAGGAAAGTGTGGCAACTATGGCTCCAGTGAGTGTAGATACTGACCGTAGCCAGAGAACTGATGAAGTTCCACACAGGCGGATTGAGCAGGGTGCTGTTAGGGGGCCCTGCTGTCCTTCCACCACCTGTTGCAGGTGTCTCATCACAGGTCACTCGGCGTATGCTTTGGGCCATCATAGAGGCACAGGCATGTTCCAAAAGGAACTCTAAATGAATGCTCAGGATTATGGATGCAGCACAGTCTGACATCAGTGACTGTCTCCACCACATTGGTGATACCCTGGACAGGTTCACTGATGCAGTAGAAAGAAGGTGGTTTGAGACAGATAGAAGAATATCTGTCTTGGATCGCACATTGTCTGCGATGGAACATCTGGTTGGAGTTAATCATTGGATCCGTGGAAATAGGTTGGCAACTACATCTGCTGAGGGTCCACGTGGCCGTGCTCAATCACGCTCCCATAGTGACAATGGATTCAGTGCTCCAGTGAAATGTGTCCTGTCCACAACAAGACATGGCAGGCCATGGGCTCTTGGTTCTGGGCATTCCCATGGAGGACATGGTCCCAGCAGACAGCAGTCCCCATTAGGTACTAGCACTGCTTCTGACCTTGGCCATGGAGGTGCCAGTGCAACTCCTGGCAGAGCCAGTTCCCGTGTCGGGGTGGAGATGGTGAACTGTCACCTCTACCATGCACAGTTTACAACTGTCCAACATATACACATGTAGGGCTAGCACTTAGCTTGACTCTATTTACTGTCACACTCACGAACCACTGTATAGATCAGGTAATCTACAGACACACATGGCACATTTCCATTGTCCATCTTTACTGCTTCCCTTCCTGACTCACATACATGCTTTCAACCTATTGGGTTAGCCTAGGCCTCCTGCACCCCCACACAACACCCTATGCAAGTGATGATACCTGTGCCACATCCCTGTCATCCTCATCACTGATGCAGGGAAATGAAGCTATAGGTCTGATGCACCAGGTGACTATATAAATTAATATGCAATTGTGTAATTCAGTGTTACTTTGCCATGCCACTCGTACTGGTCATTGACAGATACTGTATGCTGACAATTATAATGAGTAAGCTACATAATTTTGTGCAACTTATATTGTATGATGTTGTAATGACTGTATACATATACAATGAAAGGTGTGTCATGGACCTGTTAATGGTTCAGTTGCAGGAGTCTGTAGGAGACACCTATGGATACACAGTGGCAGTAAAATCATAGACATCACAGCAAAGCATGAAATGTCAGCACAGAAAACATATGTCTCCAGCAAGGTACAGTGATACAGGTGCATGGCTCTGTGATGCCTGCGCACTGGCCCAGTATTCAAGGAGCCTCAATCCTCACAACTAGCACCAGTGAGGGGTGTGGGCATTGGGGGGATAACAAGTACACACACAGTAAAGTACAATTTCCCTTAAGAGTACATAGAGATCACAGTCAGTCTGGGGCTGGTTTCTCCCTTTCTCTCCAGATCCCCAGTAAGACTCCCCACTGGCACAGCTATAGGGTCCAGATTTCAGCCTACAGGGCAAGCTAAAACCTCCAGCACGCTCTCTGTCCAACCAGTGCTTCGTGTCCCTGCCCAAGTAGCTGACACACACACACTTTAAGATCTGATTTAGATACAAACACACAGAGACACTCCTGGGGAAGGCTGGCACAGGTTTTCCAGACATGCCCCCTTTCTGCCAAAGCTATAAGGTAGTGTCAATTGCCACCAACCACTAATATCAGCTACTATTAGGCCCTTCCCAAAGGGTGACCAATTTCACTGTGTAATGTTACTGTTATCCAAATAGTAAGTGTGAGTGAGCAGCAAGACTATTGGAGTGGATTGGATAGTATAACCAAATACATGCACGTACTCTAGAGCTTAAATTATTTCTACACAAAACAGCCACAGTTGAAAGGTTTAATAATAAATAATAAAAGCACAAGACAAATCTCATCAATTCAACACAGTGCTAATCAAGAGTTCAGAAATCACAGGAACTTTAAAACAATATTGCATGACAGTCTAACATAAATATAGAGAACAGACTAAGCTGGCTAAATTCCTATCTAACTCTAAGAGAAACTATGTCATAAATAATTTTACTTACAAGGCAAAATGTCAGTGAGTTGTCAACTTCAGACAAAATCCAAAATGCTCAATCTTTCTCTCTGAGAAAGTCTTAAATTGATGATACCCAGTATTGCTGATTCATTTCACATTACATCATTTTTATCACTTCTCCTTTAGTTTCGAGGCTAACAGACACTCAAAATTTACATTTCTTTGTAAGCTGCACCTGGCCAGGAAGCCACAGCAATAAAATACGCTTCTACATGTAAACTCTAGCAACTATCTCTGTCTTAATAACAATAAAAATAATTTTCTAGCCCAGATATCCTACCTCTGAGCTTGAGATCAAACATAGTTGTAATTCTTTACTTTTATTTCTAATTATTTTATTTTACATTTGTTTACTGGGACAGTCCAACTGGATACATGGCCATTTTCAGAGGAGGCCCGGGGAGGAAAGCTCCACATAGTCAAACATACAAAAGGTTACACAAGAAGTTTGAAAACAATTAGAATATATAAAAACAAAGTGGTAATATAGCTTATGTACATTGGTTTAGTAATGTTCCCTAGCAGGGACTCACAGTTTTCATGGACAGACACAATTACAAGTAAGACTGTAACTCGCAGTTAGTCCCTAGTAGGGACTCACAGTTCTCATGGACAGATGCAATTACAAGTAAGATTGGATACATAGCATGATGATGTAGTTAGATGTTATGATAATCACTGATTATGTTATGATAATTATTGATTATGTTATTGTTTTGTTATTGGTACATGGGCATAGCCAGTTCAATCTGAGATACTGTTTAAGGTTTTTTTTGAAGAGACTTTTGGAGGATTGTAGGGTTATATAGTTTGGCAAGACATTCCAGGTTTTGCCAACAAAGTTGGTAAACAGGGATTCACCAGCTGAGTTATTAGCTTTGTGGGTTTGGACCAGTAATTTGTCGGCTGCCCGTAGGGATCTCAGGTTGCTATATGGCTTAATAATATTTATAAATGGGGGCTATCCTTAGGGTGATACAGAACTTTGTGCACTATTAAGAGTTGATTGAACTGAATTAAGCTGGGCATTTCAAGCCATTCTAGTTTTTTCAGGTTCTGGCAGTGATGGGTTCTATAGGTGGAGCCAGTAGCAAATCTAGCAATATGGTTGTAGGTATGGGACAGCTTACTTAGTTCAGTTTTCTTCCAGCAGGGTGCACTGTGATTACATTTTTGAAGTTCAGCATATAACACAGTTTTCTTAAATTTTACATTTGTAAAACAAGCCTGTAGATTATATTAATACTTACAATGACATAGAATTATGTACAATATTCTATCTGGCTGGGCTGGCAGCCTTCACAATTCTCCCCCAGAGAACTCAAGCTACTTTTTCAAGTGACCCTTGAGAAACATTGCTTGTGAGGGTTAGGTCTATCTGAGTATACCTTGCCTCATTCCCTGTCCTGAGAGCCCATCTGCATTGGCATTGCTAATCTCACTGTGGTGCTGCACTGACATATCATATGCTTGCAACCCTAGGCTCCATCTTAGCAACTTGGCATTTTGCTGTCTGGCTCGGTGTAACCATGTTAGGGGATCATGATCTGTAATTACAGTGAATTTCGTTCATACAGATAAGGTTGAAGTTTCTGCAGTGCCCGCACTATGGCTAGACATTACTTTTCTACAGCTGCACAGCATTCCTCCCTGGGTTGGAGCCTATGACTGAGATAAACCACTGGGTACTCTTCTCCTTCTGAAGAAATCTGGCTAAGTACAGCCCCCACCCCATGGTTCGAAGCATCCACCTGCACAACAAATTCTTTGCTGTAATCTGGACTGGCTAACACAGGGAGTCCTCTCAAAGCTTCATTAAGCTTCTGGAATGCCTGCTCACATGCTGGGGTCCATACTACCTTATCTGACCTGTTTTTCCTTGTCAGGTCTGTGAGTGGAGCAACTGTGGTACAATAACTGGGGATGAGCTTTCTGTAGTACCCTGCTGTTCCTAAGAATGCCCTCAGCTGCATTTTCATAACAGGCGCAGGCCACGCCTGAAAGGCTTCCACTTTGGAAGGTTCTGGCCTGATCTTACCACTCCCCACTCTATGTCCCAGGTAGGAGACCTTTGCCATACCCATCTGACATTTGCTTGGCTTAATAGTCAACCCTGCCCTCTGTAGTCTGCCCAGCACCTCCCTGACATGCTGAAGGTGCTCTTGCCAGGAATGGATGTAGATGGCAATATCATGTAGGTAAGCAAGGGAAAACCCTCCTGCTCCTGCTAGGATATGATCTACCAGCCTCTGGAAAGTCGCTAGGGCATTTTTCATTCCAAAGGGCATCTTTGTGAACTCATACAAGCCAAAAGAGTCACAAAGGCTAACCTCTGTCTAGCACTGGGAATGAAGGGCACCTGCCAGTAACCCTTGGTAAGATCAATGGTGGTAAGATACTTAGCTCCACCAAGCAGCTCTAGGGCTTCATCTGTCCTAGGCATGGGGTAAACATCTGACTCTGTGTGACTATTTCATTTCCTGTAGTCCACACAGAACCTGGTGCTGCCATCCTTCTTTGGCACCAGCATCACTGGGGAGGCCCAGGAACTGTTGGATTCTTGAATTACCCCTAGTTCCAACATTTCCCAAATCTCCTCCATAAGAGTCTGTTTGACTCTCTCAGGCACCCTATAAGGGGCCTGCCAAATAGGCCTTTGGGGTCATGTATCCATCTAGTGCTGCACCAGGTAGGTGCACCCTGGTTTCCCAGTGAACATGTCCCTAAACTTCTGCGACACTGCTTGGATTTCTTGAACCTGGGTAGGAGATAGCTGCTGAAACATTGCTACCCCTTCCACTGAGGTGTCAGTCCAAACCTCAGTGAAGAGATCATTCACCAGATTTCCCTTAGTCTCCTCCTGCAGTCCACTGCATAATACTCAGCACAAGGGCCTCCCTATCATGGTAAGGTTTCATCATGTTAACATGGTACAATTTGTGCCCCTGCCTCCTGCCTAGCAGTTCTACCATGTAGTTAACATCACTTACCTTTCTTACCACCTTGTAGGGACCCTCCCAAGCTGCTTGGAGCTTGTTGTGTCTGACAGGAATGAGAACCATTACCTGCTGCCCTATAGCATAGTCTCTAGCTCGAGCATTCCTGTCATACCAGACCTTTTTCTGCTGTGGGGCTTCTGACAGGTTCTCCTGGACCAAGCTCATTAGTTCCCTGAGCCTTGTCCTGAGGTTTAGGACATATGCCACAACAGAATCCTTGTGAGATTCACACTCACCTTCCCACTCATCTCAAATTAAATCTACATGTCCTCTTACCCTATACCCATACAGCAACTCAAATGATGAAAAATCTGTGGATTCCTGTGAACCTCTCTGCAAGCAAACAACAGATGGGGCAAATATTTGTCCTACTCCCTCTTAAACTGGTCTGAAAAAGCCCCTAGCATGGACTTGAGTATAGAGTTTAACCTCTCAACAAGACCATTAGTCTGAGGATGGTAGGGGGTGGTCTTTAGGTGCTTCATCCCAAAGTACTTACACAGACAAGCCAGCAGGTCTGACATGAAATTGGCATCTCTGTCAGTCATTATTTCTTTTGGGAAACCTACCCTGCTGAAAATCTCTAACAAAGCATTTGCCACCTTTTCTGCCTCAATGGAGGACAAAGCTACTGCCTCAGTGTATCTTGTAGCATAATCTACTGCCACTAGGATATCCTTTTTCCCTGTGGAATGTGGGGTACTCAGAGGCCCCACAATATCCATAGCTAACCTCAGAAATGGCTCCTCAATCACAGGCAAAGGCATCAAAGGAACAGTCACCACATATCTTGCCTTGCCTACCTTTTGGCACTGCTCACAGGTCCTGCAGTACCCTGTAACATCTCTGGAAATCCCAGACCAATAGAATTTCTGCATAATATGTCTCTGTGTACGTTTTATGCCCATATGACCTGCAAAGGGAATATCATGGGCTATGGTTAGAAAACCAGATGGTAGGCTCTAGGCATTACCAACTTCTGTTTTATCTCACCTTCTAGCCCTCCCCCAGGGGTCCACTCTCTATACACTAACCCTTTGTCCCAGTATACAGAATCCCCCTTTCCCTTGAGAATCAGGTGCCTCACTAGCTACCTCTCTCAGGCCTTGTAATGTAGGGTCTGAGAGCTGAGCCTGTCTCATCTCTCTCTTTGTAACCCTTCCCAGCTTCCCTTCCACAGGATGTCTGGCATCCTCTAACAGTGGTGCCTCACTGTCAGTGTGGGTACTACTACTCACCCCTGCCCTTGCAGTCACTCTGTCCAAGAGGTCATCAATACCCACAAACAGCTGTGGCTCACCACCAGTCTCACTGCTACAGAGTAGCTCACTCCCTGAAATAACCACCTCACAAGTCCTGGCTGCAAGTATGCGATCTGACTGGGTCTCCCCAGGCTACCAGACCCACATGCTTATCTCCAAGCCTGACAGCATGTAACTGCATGAGCACATGGTACTGCATTATCAAAATCATTACCTATAAGGACATCTGCAGGGATATCCTCAAACACACCTACTTGCTGGCTTCCTTTTCCACCCACCCAGTCAAGGTGAACCCTAGCCAAAGGTATTTGGAAGGGGGTCCCTCTTAAAACTCTGACTGGAGTCGACTGCCCAGGCAAGTAGTGCTCCTCTGTAACCATTGCAGGCTTCACAACAATGGTTATGTTAGAGGCTGTGTCTCTCTTAGCAATGGCCTCTTTGCCATTCACTATGATAGGATATAACCTCTGCTGGTAGTTTGGTACCCTTGTTGTCTCAAGACAACCTACTGTTGGCATTTTGTCCTTCCCACTTACTGGCTCCCTCAACTTTTGTTTCCCACCTTGCCTCTGTGGACATATGTATGCCACATGACCCCACTGGTTGCATTCAAAACATTTAACCCTAGGTCCTGGATGTGTACATGGACTAGTGGCTTCCCCTGCTACTGGCAGATTCTGTTGGGGTAGTCTGGGCTTCCCACCATGGGTTCCTTTAGACCAATGAGATGCACTGGGTGTCCCCTTCCTGTGCAGTGATACCTGCATGCTAAGTATAGGTCTCTCTTCATTTGAAGTAGCACATTGTCTATCAGCTAACCAGATTATCATGTCCTCAGGCAAAGTGCTAAGGACATGTTTCCTTATGAAAATGTCTGCCAGCCCTTCAAAAGTGTTGACCTGACATCCACTCACCCACCTGTGAAAATAAGTGCTTAGTTCAGCAACATATTTACACACATTTTCATCTGCCTTGTATCTATGCTCACAAAATCTTTTCCTATAAGTCTCAGGTGTTCACTTAAAATATTCTAGCAAACAATTCTTAACAGCAGTATAATCAAAAAATTCCTGATCAGATAATTTAGACAGCACAGTTACAGCTTTATCATGGAGTGACGGGGTTAGGAACTGTAACCAGACCTTTGGTCAACATCATACTGTTTGCATACCCTCTCAAACATATGAATGAAACTATCAAAATTATCCCCTTCTGTAAACTGCAGAAGAAATTTACTGACATTTTGTGCTTCTGGGATTGGGTTACTCCCCTCTCTAATTACCTCCATGACTCTGGTGAAGAGTCTGCATCTTCTTTTCTTTCTGCCTTTGCCTCTCCTTCTCCTCAGCTTCCAGGCATAGAAATTTCTCATTCTCCTCAGCCTGTAGACATCTCAGTCTCTTCTTCTTCTGTTTCCAAATGCCTGGCCTCCAACTCAAGTCTCTTTAGCTCCAGATGGATTTTTAAGTCCTCTGCAGAAAGGTTAAGCTTTCCATTCTTTGAGTGTTGCACATCTCCACGGCCAGTCTGATTGTCCTCCTGGTTGCTATTCCCTGATGCAGTTGTGTCCAAAACTGCAATTATGTCTGCTTTAGTCAGGTTTCCATGCACCAGTCCTTTAGCCTGGCACATCTCTGCCAACTGGCTCCTTTTCAGCTTACCATACTCCTCTGCTGACATGACTGCCTGCTCTCCCTAACTAACTAACCTAACAAAAGAAATAAAACAATTGTGATCTGAACTCTGAATATTCACTGCATGGCTGATTTAGAGTAAAAAATCACCTTCACTGATCACTGTTCATAAGCTACAGGAATTCACTATCCACACCACTACAAGACAATTAAT
The DNA here is from genome assembly GCF_019279795.1 of Protopterus annectens. NCBI lineage: Eukaryota > Metazoa > Chordata > Ceratodontiformes > Protopteridae > Protopterus > Protopterus annectens. Next base: position 165,016,157 of record NC_056748.1, read on the forward strand.
ATGTTATGTGGCTAACTCACTACTATCAACCAATTAATACTTGATGTGGATATCCCAACACTGCCAAACAATTAATATATGGTGTGCATATCCCACCACTGCCAACCAATGAATATGTGACACCCGCACACTGGCCCAGTAATCAAGGAGCCTCAATCCTCACTACTAGCACCAGTGAGGGGTGTGCACATCGGGGGAATAACAATTACACACACAGTACAGTACAATTTCCCTTAAGAGCACACAGAGATCACAGTCAGTCTAGGGCTGGTTTCTCCATGTCTCTCCAGATCCCCAATAAGACTCCCCACTGGCACAGCTACAGGGTCCAGATCTCAGCCTAGAGGTCAAGCTAAAACCTCTAGCCCCCTCTCCATCCAACCAGTGCTTCATGTCCCTGCCCACGTAGCTGACACACACACACTTTAAGATTGTATTTAGATACAAACACACAGACACTCCTAGGGAACACTGATACAGGTTCTCCAGCTATGCCCCTTTTGTGCCCACAGTAAGGTAGTACCAACTGCCACCAACCACTAATATGCCAGCTACTGTAAGGCCCTTCCCAAAGGGTGACCAATTTCACTGTGTAATGTTACGGTTGTTCAAATAGTACATGTGACTGAGCAGCAAGACTATTGGACTGGCGTGGACAGTATCACCAAATACATGCAAGCACTCTAGAGATTAAATTATCTCTGTACAAAACAACCACAGTTGAAAGGTGTAATACTAAATAATAAAAGCACAAGAAAAATCTCATCAATTCAACACAGTGCTAATCAAGAGTTCAGAAATCACAGAAACTTAAAAACAATATTGTAGGATAGTCTGACATAAATATAGAAAACAGCTAGACTAATCTGGCTAAATTCCTATCTAACTCAAAGAGAAACTATGTCCTAAATAACTTTACTTACAAGGCAAAGTGCTGCTGAGTTGTTGTCAGCTTCAGTCAAAATCCAAAATGCTCAATCTTTCTCTCTGAGAAAGTCTTAAATTGATGATACCCAGTACTGCCGAGTCATTTCACATTACATCATTTTTATCACTTCTTTTGTTCCCAGGCTAACTGAAACTCAGAATTTACATTTCTTTATAAACTGCACCTGGCCAGGAAGCCATAGCAATACAAGATACTTTTACATGTAAAATCTAGCAATTACCTCTGTCTTAATAACAATAAAAAGAATTTGCTGACCCAGACATCATGTCTTCGATCTTGAGATCAAACACAGTTGTAATTTGTTACGTAACAGTTTTCTTCCAGCAGGGTGCACTTTGGTTACATTTTTGAAGTTCGGAATATAACACAGTTTTCTTACATTTAGTTTTCTTTACATTTGTAAAACAAGCCTGTGGATTATATTACTATTTACAATGACATAGAATTATGTACAAAATTCTATTTGGCTGGGCTGCCAGCCTTCGCAGGCTCCAGAGGATGATATGTATATAACAGGTCCCCTTTACATTACCGAAACAACACTTCACCGACACGCAGAAGACCGAGACGAAACGACCAACAAGCAAGTTGATCGAAAAGGTGATTTGCCGACAGCCGAAAGACCGACAAGAGTAACGTGTGAGCACGACTTGGTAAGTGTGCGATAGTGACGGAGTTAGGAGCGGTCAGGTAAGTGTGTGATATTGTGGGATTTTGGGTTAGGGTGTGGGAAAGGTGAGTGTGTGGTAGTGTCTGAGTTAGGGTTCGGGTAAGGTAAGTGTGTGATAGTGACGGACTGTAGTTTAGGGATGGGTTAAGTGAGTTAGGTTTAGAGTGCGGGTAGGGTGAGTGTGTGATAGTGACGGGCTTTATGTTTTAGGGTGGGTTAAGTGAGTTAGGGTTAGGGTGCAGGTAGGTTAAGTGTGCGATAGTGACAGTCTTTAGGTGTAGGGGTGGGTTAAGTGAGTTAGGGTTAGGGTGCGGGTAGGGTAACTGTGCGGTAGTGTCGGACCTGTCAGGCCATGGTAGGTGGAGTGAGTCAAATTCCTGTCAACCACTGCATGCTGTAAAATTCAATGAGGTCCACCGGTTAGTGTAGGTAAGCATGATCTGTCCCTGAGTAAAACAAACTGTGTTTGCTCCAGTGTCAGTAGAAAGTCATTGTGTGTCATGTGTAGTTTACGTTATTTGTGTCGGTGTAATTGTGTTCGGTTTTGTGAGTTGTCGGTGTTGTGTGTTTTCGGTTATTTGGGGTCGGTGTTTTGTGTGTCGGTGAAGTGTCATTTCGGTAATGTAAAGTAGACCCGTATATAACACAGTAACAAGGACAATGGCATCATGCAACCTACTCATGCATCTCTCATCTATGACATGGTCTGATACCCTTGATAAGTTTCACCAGGGTTTCTGGACCTAACACATCTATGAGCTGTGGTGAAGGAGATGAACCATCTACATATTTCCTGTGTCCAATACAGACATTTGTCCTATACCAGTTATGATTGCCTTGTTCTGCATCCCATTGTGTAACTTGCACTTGATGTGCATTATTGCAGATGTGTGTTTCACATGCATGGGGAGCCTGTTACATATAGGGTGCAGTGTCATTGTTACATATCTGTCTCTCTAGCATGTACTATTTATACCACAGTGTTAGTGTAAGTGTATAGAACAGGTAATATATGTGTTAGTTCTGTCTTGGATAAGCAGGAGGTACACATTGGGATCTGACACCTCCCTATATGGCAGCCATATGCATCTCGCCCAAAGCATGTAGGAGATAGACTACACATGTAAGCTCTTGACACGGACTGCATTGGTCATGTTATCTGCAATGTGTATTGGTTTACCATGGAACTTGTGTGGCTGCTACAGCTGTCAGATATGCCTGTATAGTGACATATCACAGGTGCCATTGCAATCAATGATAGGTGTGATGAATGCCAAATATGGTATGACAATGACAGTCTAGGAATTACATGCCATACCTTTCTGTATAGGTTGTACAAAATTGACTGGATCCCCACATCTTACTGACCACCGAAAGTCAAAGGCTACATTACTCTCTGTGTCCATAAGTCCATGGGTATTGGTTCAACTGTGTGTGGTGTGCGGACACTACTATATTTTCCAGGGGTGGATGACTTCCAAATAGATAGTATTGTGCTGTCCTTGGCATTTACTATTTGTCAGTGGCTCTGACAACTGAATGTGTGTCTCGGGCTATCCTGGATAACTGTTGGTTCTGTGTGGAATTCAGTGACAGCTCCTAATATGCAATTACCTGCTAATGTAGTCAGTCAGAAGTCACTGACAGCAGCATGACTGCAGAGAAGGGAATGGCTACAAGGGGTACTCTATTAATGATGTCTGAGGGAAGTCCACTGTTGACTGGCATCAGTGTAGGTCTACCCAATGCTATCTTCCCAGATTATGACTATCAGGTACTTGGCTATCCACCAGCTGACATACCACTCTGTAAATGGGTCTATATTAAATTGTCGAAGTTCTACAACTTTGAATCACTAAATATCGACCATTAGTGATCGAAGTTGCAGAACATCGAACAATTAAAAAAAAAAAACAAAACAAAAGGAAAGAAAAGTAAAAGGGTTAAGCAGGGGGGCAAGCACCCAGCACCCCCCCACACCCCCGCTACTTAAATATACCAACACCGAGATCACGCTACAGCATAGCAAAGGAAAATCTTCCCTTTCTGCACCATACTCCATTAAAGTGCGATCTCGGAGTTGGTATATTTAAATAGCGGGGCAGTGTGGGGTGTAGCCCCCATGTGGTGGGTGCAGGGGGGCTTGCACCCCGCTTAAAGCAGTAACTTTTTTTTTCTTCTTTTTCTTTTTTTATCAGATATTCAATGTTTTAGAACTTCGATCATATGGGTACGACCATATGGTGTTCAAAGTTCTGAAACTTCGGCTATCTGATATAGACCCTCTGTAAATAACCTGTGCAATTTCCAGCAAGGCCTGCTGGCCTAATATTGTCAAACACCCTGTCAGACCATAGTAGGTAGAGTGAGTCAAATTCCTGTCAACCACTGCATACTGTAAAATTCAATGAGGTCCACCGGTTAGTGTAGGTAAGCATGATCTGTCCCTGAGCAAAACAAACTGTGTTTGCTCCAGTGTCAGAAGGTGTACAACATTGTTACTGATGGAGTCCATGCTCAGGGGAGCCCACAGGATTTTTTGCAGGGGGGGTACAAACCCAGAGCACTCCATGCATCCCCTCTCCACACAGCCATTCCAGTGTCCCATTACTTGGCTATTTCTCCCCAGTTGCCATAAATACTGTTCAAATCTGTGTGCATATTTTTTTATGCCTTACTTCTACAATGATTACAGATATCTGGATTTAATTTACAACTTTTATTTCAAATTTTATAGCACAGACACTGATAGACATTTGCTAAACCAAAATAAAGCAATAATCCTACAATGAAAACAGACTTAGCATTGAAACTTCTCCATCTTTGAGACTCATATTCACTGAAACAGCATTGAAACCCACATTCAAAGAAAATGGATGTGACCAGTGGTAGATAAGGATTACCTTTGGGCTGATTTCAAATCATAGGACCTTTGCACACATTTTTAGAACTATGCAAAAGTGCTTTGATTCACCTTCCTGACTGTATTAATTATAATATATAATAATTGAATTATATCCCTTGCATAATACAGCAGCACTTGTTAGAGTGTGTTTTATAGTTTGGAACATTTTTCAAGTAAGCAATGAAACAAAATGTGAACCAATAATGCTCAATTCAGAACATTTCAACCAAAAAAGACCACTCAAACTTGTATCATTACAGTCCAATATCAGTCAATATGCAAAATCTCTGTAGAAGTAAAAGTCATCTGAACAATCCCACATTAAAGGGATCTGAGACTAATGAAGATGTTGATGCTAGAAAACTACTTTATATTTCAGTGTTTCATCTACAAATTCAGTGCCTGCTGCCCTTAAAGAATAAATTGCCCATGTTACATTAAAAAAATGGTAAGCTGGTATATTGCAGCAAGGAATGAGTGACAAGCTGAGAAACAGGTTAATAGTTTCTAGGCATCTCATCCAAAGGAGGACATACTCAGGACTGGAGCACCGTACCGCCTTAAAATGCAGATCTACAGGTTGTGGGAGTAGAACCTACAACCCTCTACATCAAGATACAAGTATGCTACCTGCTGTGCTACTAACACTGCTTTAAAATTCTATATCACAATAGTGATACCATTTACAAAACAAAACAGTTGCACATTTTAAGCAGACTTAGCATGAGCAGCAATAAACTTCTCTTCCCTTGAAGCACACAATTCCATGAAAATGCATTCCACCTAACTCTAAATAGGGCATTACACACACACACACACACACACACACACACACACACACACACACACACACACACACACACACACACACACACACACCTACCCCAACCTCTTAGTGCAAGAAATCTGGACAAACCTAAAATAAATCAGGATGGATTATAAATATTGCTCTCATGAACTTAAAAAAATGCTAGAGTAACAGGATTTGTGTTAGTAAGGATTTTTCTAAAGGATATGACATCTGAAACTCAAATGTTTGTTGTTATTTAGCGACTTCAATCCTTTTTAGGATGAATATGGGGCAAAAATCTGGATATTCTGCAAAAACCTGGACAGCTGAGGGGTATGCCACATTTTATATATATATATATATATATATATATATATATATTTATATTTATATATGGATCCCTAACAGATGATAGAAACTTTATTTGACTGAATCCCATTTGACTGAGACCATAAGACTGAAATTTCAAAATACTAAAAAATCACTTAACTGAAACCCATAATACTGAAATCTGACAATGCTAAATTTCAACATATTGAATTGTAAAGTGGACAATATAAAATCTGAATAGGTGGGAGGCTACACCCCCACATCCCCATTTATGCATCGAAAATGAACATTTTCGAATAATAGTAAACTCGAAAACAAGGGTGTATTGTCGAAAATGTCGCTTGCGACATTTACGGCGATACACAGCACACCCACCCTTCCCATAATCACCTACCTACCTAACCGAACACACAGCTGCGCCCCCCTGCACTCCCCCCTGTGGGGGGCTGTGCCCCCCACACCCCCACTAACTTAATATTCCAACTCCGAGATCGCACTACAGTGAGGAAATGGATGCATTTCCCTAACCGCACTGTACCGCGATCCCCTCCCATGACCGAAAGTTAGAATTGCGAATGCACAGTTCATTCGCAATGCAAACCTTCGCTCATGTCACCTGCCGTAATATGAAGTATTCGAACATCTGATGTTCGAATACTTCATAACCGTCTAAATGCGTCGGCATAATGATAGCAAACCATATATATATATATATATATATATATATATATATATATATATATATATATATATATATATATAAAAACACACACACATATATATATATATATATATATATATATAGGTATATATATATATATATATATATATATATATATATCTATATCTATATATATATATATATAGTATAGTATAGTTAGTATATAAAGTAAGGGGGTATTGGGGAGCATTTTAAATTATACATAGTGATACTTAGAAGTGCAATAAATAACTGTTTCCAAAAGAGAATATATAACCAAGATATGTGGGGGGCTTCACCCCCCACACCCGCTTACTTTATATACTAATTCCAGGGTCGCACTACAGTGGGGAAAAGGCCATTTATAACTTTCAATGAAATGAGTTTCAGTCAAGTGAGTTTTCAGTGAAGTGAGCTTTCAGTGAAGTGGTCCTAGTAATTTCATTTTCAATCAAGTGAGTTTCAATCAACCATAGTAGACCTATATCTATATATATATATATATATATATATATATATATATATATATATATATATATATATATATATATATATATATATATATACATACACACATATATATTCATACACACACACACACACACTCACACACACACACACACACACACACACACACACACACACACACACACACACACACACACACACACACACACACACACACCACGCACACACTCACATGCGTGCACACACACACACTCACACACACCATACCTCTCAATCTCTTAGCACAAGAAATCTGGACAAAGCCTGTTATAATCTTGGAGACAAAGGCCCAAAACTAGGGACACATTTAGAAAGTTGCTAGCATAACAACATTTGTATTAGAATGCATTTTCTAAAGGATAGGAAGTCAAACTCAAATGCATGTCATTAATTACAGTTTTTGACAAGGCTGAACATGATGTGGGGAGCAACATAGAAAGGAAAAAGAGGAAGTTGGTGAGGGAAGAATTTGAATACACTAATAATTTAGCTTACCCTTTGCCCAAAGCTTACACTGAAGTGGGGGATGACAATGTAGGCAACCAGAGGGTTGACAACTATAACACTAGGCCAGACTCTACTCAAAGGGAAGGTGGTAGGGATACTACATACGAACAAGAATATCCCCCTCTAAGGAGGTCTGAAAGACTTCAAAATAAAAACAATTTTAGGAATGATAATGTTTTTTTTTAGGACAACAGGGAGGGGGAAGGGTGAACACTTACAGGAATCAGAAACAATGGAGGAAGAACAGTTACCACTAGATAGTCCTACTTGTGATAATACAACAGTGAGTGAAGCACATGAGATTACTACTTCATTCGGGGAAGTCCTACACACATACCGGGGGTTTAATATTTTCAACTATGCAGGTGTTGAAGTAAGTAAAGACCTTTTTTCGCTTTTAATGAAGGGAATAAAATTTGTACCATCTAGGAAGGAGGATGTTTGTACTGCTTTAACTGAATTAAATTTTTTTACCAGAAAGATGAACTTGAAATATCTGTTTAGGGATAACCCTTCCTATAATGGAAAGAAAAAATTTAAAAAAAAGAGCTGTTATAACCGACCTCTTCACCCCCTTATAGGGACATTTGTCAGATATGTTCCCAGGAGATGTATTAAATGTTGAAACAACATAAACATAAACAGTTCAGATAGACTAGAAAAGAAAGAGAACTGTTAGAAGAACTAAGAAGTAAGTCTAGTTTGAGACTTATGAAACCGGACAAAGATGGGGAGATGACTATTGTTAACACTGAAGATTACAACAACAAAGTATTTGTTATGTTACAGGATGAAAATAAATACCAGTGTGTTTCTATAAATGAAATAAACATCACTTGTAGGAAAATTAAAATGATACTGGAAGGAAGAACATTATAGTGAGGAGGTTAACTTTTCCACAGTTGATACTGTGGACTTATTCACTTCTATACCCCATGAGTTAGGCTTGGAATTTTTCATGAGGTATTAGTAGAGAAAACTAATTTGGGGAACACCATGGTCAATTTTATTATGTTGTTAATGGAGATTATTTTGATGAACAATTTTCTTAGTTTTGGTGGGGAATTTTTCCACCAGACAAACGGTATAGCAATAGCTAATAGTTGTGCACCTTTGTTTGCAAACGTAGTCATGTACCGTTGGGAAAGTGAGTTCATTTTTAAAAGTTCATTTAAAGACTCTTGGGGGGCATATTTAAGATTCTTGGATGATATTTTCATTCTTTGGAAAGTAGTAGGGGACCAACATACCAACTTCTTAGATTTTCTTAATAATCTTTGTGATTATTTTAAATTTACTGGTGACAGTGGTAGCTCTAGGATTAACTATCTGGATGTGAGTATTTGGAAGGACTCGAATAAGAAGTGTTTTCGGTCTTGTGTTTACCGAAAACCCACTTTCTCAAATGACTATCTTGAGTTCTGAGTTCCGGAGTTGTCACCCCTACTTTGTGAAAAGGAATATAGTGAAAGTTCAGATGGTGTGTATAGCCAGAATGTGCTCTGACTTTGACACAGTTAAGCTGGAAATGGACAAACTGATCAACATGTTTGTAGCCAAGGGGGTACACATCAGATTCTGTGGTTACCGTTAGCGACCAAGTCACAAGTGAATGGGGTAATAGATATAAACCTCTACTTGGGGTTTGCCAGAATAAGGAAGTTGAAGTCACTCACCAACAAAATAATGACTTCTCTTATTCTATGGTCCTGACTTTTAGGGATACTTTGAACCTCATTAGAGAGATAATAAAGAAAAATTGGGTTTTATTTAAAGTGAACCAAGAACTGATGGCTGTTTTAGGCGAGGTACCCATTTTCTCCTACAGCACCAATAGGAATTTGAAAAACATGTTAGAACATCCTATTGAGAGTAAGAAGGGAACAACCAAATGTGGGGCGTGCGAGTATTGTAAATACATTATCACATGCCCTACTGTTTGCTTAGGTTCCAATGACTTTGAAGTTAGGTTGGCCACAGGAACTTGTAACACCAACAGTGTAGTCTATATTGCTGTATGCCAGGGTTGTCACAATTTCTATATAGGTAAAATGGAAAGAAGGTTTCAGAGAAGAATTTATGAACACCTATATAGTATTAGGAAAAGGGACGACAATAATGCACTCTTCAGGCATATTAACCTCAATCCTGGCCACTTTTTCCATTTTGGTATTTTGAAGGTGGTAGGTATGGACATTAGAGGGGATGATTGGACCAACAAATTGGTTAGGGCTAAAATGCAATGGCAAATTCGTTTGAATGCCACTATAGCCCCTGGTATTAATGACCACATTTGTATCAAGACAGAGTTGAAATATAGGGCTACTAAGTTATAGTATTGGTGTTATTATACACCATACTTGGCAAGCATTCTGTACTAGTGCAACATTTTATTTATTTATTTATTATGTATTGCTATTTTAGAATGATTTTTTAGGGTGTATGTTTTTAAAGTTTAATTAGTCTGTTAAGTGGGGGGGACTGCTTATTTAAGGAGTGTCAATAATGTATTACACAGTTCTGAAGAAGTTTTGGATGATGAAAATGCTTGACTGACTGTTACTACTGAGTCATTCTTGTTGTGGAACTAAACAGTTTTATTTGATACTACAGAGTCTGGTTATTGGCTACTTGGAATGGCGATTATGTTTTTTCTTGGTGCATGTCATTATTTGGTAACTTTAATCCTTAGCTCATCCCAGTAATTTGTCAAAAAAAAAAAAAACAGAATTTTTATGAGGAACAGACCAAAATTATAAGGCAAAAATGTGGACATTCTGTGAAACTCTGTACAACTGAGAGGTATGAATACATCTCCCTACATCCTTAGAATGTGGATAGAACCACAAGATTTACATTAGTATGCACTTTCTGAGGCTATGAAGTCGAAAACTCAAATGTCTGTCATTATTTTCTAACTACAGTCCTCAATGATTTGCCATAAAAAAAACAGTTTTATGAGAAACAAACTGAAAATATGAGGCACAAATCTGGATAATTGTGAGGTATGACCCCCAAACACACACCCCTACCTGCCACTTACAAAGACACACACCCTACCTCTCTCTGTTACAAAGACACTCCCACACACACACACACACACACACACACACACACACACACACACACACACACCTCCCTCTTGCAAACACACACACACATGCAAACACATGCACACACACAAACACACACACAAACACTTGCACACGCACACACACATCTCCCTCTTGCAAACACACAAACATACACATGCGCGTACACACACACACACACACACACACACACACACACACACACACACACACACACACACACCCTACCTCTCTCTTGCAAACGCACATACACACACCCATTCCTCCCTCTTGCAGACACACACACCCCTACCTCCTGTTGCAAACCCCCACACACACACACACACACACACACACACACACACACACACACACACACACACACACATCCTACCTCCTTCTTGCAAACACACACACACACACACACACACACACACACACACACACACACACACACACACACACACCTCTTGCAAACACACATACACAGACCCATTCCTCCCTCTTGCAGACACACACACACCCCTACCTCCTGTTGCAAACACACTCACACACACACACTACCTCTTGCAAACATACACACACACCATACCTCCTTCTTGCTAAAACACACACACACACACACACACACACACACACACACACACACACACACACACACTCACACCTACACACCTCTTGCAAACACACATACACACACCCATTCCTCTCTCTTGCAGACACACATACCCCTACCTCCTGTTGCAAACGCACATACACACACTGCCTCCCTCTTGCAAACACACCTACCTACTTCTTACACTTAAACACACACACGCACACACACGCACACACATGCGCACACACACACACACACACACACACACACACACACACACACACACACACACACCTACTTCTTACATATACACATACACACCCCTAAAACAAATAACAACCTTGATGATCAGTTTCCAACGTCACAACGTTGCACTTCTTCTTTTCTTCCATATAGATCAAGATTGTGAAGAAAACAATAATTGCAGATATTACTAAACTCACACCAACCACTGCCCTACAGCTGTAAATGGCATGTATCTATAATTATTATAATTTGTAAAGATCACATTTGTAGGTCTCTCCAGTGCCTTTTCTATTTGTGCCTAACCAAAAACATTATACCAGCATCATGGAAACAAATAGCTATAAAACTTATTATCAGAACTGTTAAAGGAAGCTCATCGATTGATTTCAGGCCCATATGCATAATATTCATTCAGTGGAAAGTCTTTGAAAAGCTAGTTTGCACTCAACTGAGTGAATAAATCCAAAAATCCCGGTCTTTCAGAACCACAATGACCACCTTTTATACACTCTCTAATAAAATCTAACATCTTTCTCAAAATAAAGACAACTTTACCCAGTCAGTATTCATCAACTGAACAAAAGGCTTTGATCTGTTTAATCTCACAGTTTTGTTTCTCTCACTTATTTCATGTCCAGCCTGGTTCAGAGACATTTTTATCTGACAAAGAGTTTTTGTAGTTAGATATGTGCTGCAACTTCTGCAACTGCCACCCTGACTAAAGGGGCTCCATAAGGCTCTATCTTGTCTCCCATACTGTTTTCCAAGTAGACCACCCCACATCTACCTCATTGTATGTGCTATCAATGTTGTGAATTACACATTTCACTATTCGCATACCATCATCAAAAAACAGTAAGAGTAACGTTTCCAGCAATTTTCCAACTAGCTGCCCTTAAACACACACACACACACACACACACACACACACACACACACACACACACACACACACACACACACACACCTACTTCTTACATACACGCATACACACCCCTACCTACCTATTTCTTACATCCACACATCCCTACCTATTTCTCACATAACACACACACCTGTTAAATTCTTGAACACACACATGCACACACCTACCTTTCACTTGTACCTTAGTCTGCAGTCCAAATGTCTTCTGGAATTCAAATTCTGCACAGAAGTGGAAGATGAAAATGTAAACCATCAGTCGCACTGATGCAGAAGCATCTGTGCGACTGGATGCAAAGGGCATTCTTAAAGAAGAACGCCCTTAAAAAAAAAAAAAAAATAAAAGTATTTTTTATTAATCTCCTGGTCAGCTGGTTCCATGGGGGTGCAAATGCACCCCCTTGCACCTTCCTGCAAGCACCCTTGTCCATGCTAACACCTTCTGTGGCTTTACATATCAGACGACTGAGAGATCTGGGAACACTGCTTGGCACTGAATGCTAGTTGTCCCCTGTGCAACTAAGTATTGCAGTTACTTCTATGATGTTCCAAGAAAACAGTCATCCAAGGTGTCAGTACAGAGCACAGCCAAACAATGGTGGGAAGCATAATATGTATACCCTGGAAAGATAAGGTGGGAGGTTTTCCACAGGTATCCTGCAGTTGAACAGTACTAAAGTGGTGTGTACCGTAAGGATACAATCACCTTGTGAAGAATGTGAAAAGCAGGGGAGTCCCCTGAATGGCTGGTGCCTGTCTACTACTTCTACTAGTCTCACCACAACTACTCTGTCATGGGATATCATGCTCCGATACTTTTTCTGTGATCACACGCAAAATGTTACTATGAAGCGCATGATGAGTACCAGGACACAGCCTGTTTGTTCATCCACATGGTTGTCCCATATCATGAAAGGCTCTGTAGGCTTCACATACCCTCCTCCGGGTAGATGTCTTGATTAGCAACCTGAGCAATCAGTTGGCTTTTGCATGTATTATACCTTCTGTACCAAGGGTTGGTGGTGCATCACTATGGAACTGACTAGATGGTGATCAGGAGCAAAGCTGCAGCATCACAACATAATGTGCAATGTCCAGTGACATAGATGTCCAGGCTTGCTGAAACAAGCAGCACAGCAGTGGTGATCCATCTTAGGTGACACTTTCACAGCACTTCATGCATCCTGCCCTTCCACAGAGTAATGGTAGATATCTGCATGATGTGGCTGTGAGGCCTACTGCAGATGACTGGCCACCTTTTCCCAAAGTGCATCTATCTGCCACATGTCCTAGGTATGTGATATTGTACAGTTATGTACCCAGAACATATGTCTGTGTTCTCACACCATGTTATACAACAACCAGTTTGCTGTGTGGTTGCTTGACAAGCATTGAACGCTTGCAAGGGCAACGTAATATCAGCAAAGTTGAAGAAGTCCTCTGTGGAGGCATGGGAATCCACATCTTCACTGCGAAATGTGCCTACAAACACTGTATTTCTGGTTGTCAAACCCAAGGTTGTGGCAGCATGACCCTAACTTTGCAGGACTTGCAGAGTGTCACATTTGTAGGTATGGTATTGCAACCATGCCAACTGACAAGACTGTGGTCGATCCAAGGTCCACATTGCTGGTAAAGCATTGTATAGCACACTGTCAGGTGCTGTGTTACCTTAGGGGACCTACATACAAGTGACATGTTACATTTCCCCATATGTCATGACACTGCCTAATGATGGCGTTATGCTGTGATGTACCCAGAGGCATGACTGTGTTGCTAATGGCATTATCAATGACTCCTATGCCACACAAACACAATGTTTGAGAGATGTAACTGTACTTCAAACCTTGAATCCATGGTGTCTCAGACAGCAGGCGGTACATATAGCAGTGAGCATTTTGCCAACATGCACAGCTCACCTTCTGCACCATCCACACCCACAACATACACACCTGCATGTGTGCGGCTCCTTACCAGACACGTTCTCAAACAACAGATACTTCAGAAGATACTGCCTCTGGAGAGCCTAGTACACATAATAGTGCATGCACTACTGGTCTCACCAGTCATGTACCTGAGGCACATCACAAACACAGACCTATTATTCACAGGTGAGTACATCTTGAGACACATTCATGCCCATGTCATGAGGCTACATATGGGAAACATTACAGTTAGCTGTGTGTGGGTTGACACAATACGCCATACCAAATATTCCTGCAACTGAAGGAATATCGGGTGACATAATGATGTCATCATATTTCCTGCAGGTGTGTACAACTAGGGACATACATCATTGGACTGTTTGCAGACACATGACTGAGCTTAGACACTCTGTGTCTCTCGTAGGTATGCCCATAGCTTTCAGCTGCATTTGACCCTCATCTAAGATGATGGTTCAATACACACAGAACATGAGGGACTTCAATAATTGCCGTAGTATGTGGTGTCATTGTAAGGGAATCCATTACATGTCTGCCTGGAATGACTTGCTCAACAGACGTCAATGCTTCAAAATATTAAAAAATGTACCAAAGCTGCAAAGAGACTCTTCCTTTAATAAATAAAATAGCATTGAGTGCTTTCATCTCTCTAAAAGGAGACTTAATCAGAATAAATAACAGCACAAAAAATGGAATTTAAATAACCTAAAAAAAATCACAACATTGGCTAATTATTAGCCCAATCAGCTTGTTGCTTGAAATCACATGTTATTGGTAGCCATATTGTGTAGAAATATGGATTTTTAAAAATTAAACTAGATACAAATTCACAAATACCAGACTTAATGAAAAAGTTCTTAAATTAAAAAAAACATGCCAACATGAGCAGGACATGATAATCATTATTTATAATCTATCCACTCTCTCTTTTAATACTGATTTTAATGAAATAGAGTCATTAAGACCTGGGGGAAATCTAGCTGCTAATTTTAGCTGCCACTGCAGTTCTTTTTTACTCAGTAGATTCTTCCAGTCCCCCTGCCCCCCCCTCTTTGGTTCCATGTGTATAATTTCTAAAATGCCAAATTTAAAGTGTAAAAACCATGGCATATTTTAGAATGCCTGTAAAAGGCATTTGTTTATTTTTTATATTATTATTATGTTCATAGAGTCTAGTTTTGAGGGCTCGCTCTGTCTTGCCCACATAGAACCCTGTGCATGTCTCACAGTAAGCAAGATAGGCCACCCTTTCTGTATAACAGTTGCCTTTCATGAACTTTACTTTACTCGCCATGTTGTTACCCAATGTTATGTCACTGTATTTAGTGATATATGAGCATTGGGAACATCTACCACAGGTTTAGTTCCTAATATTTACAGGAAAAATACCTTCTGTAATGCCTACCTTCATTTTTCCAGCTGCCATCCCATTACACAAAAGAAAAGTTTGGTTAAAGGACAGGCTATCCTAATAGCACGTACGACGTACCTATATAGTGATACTGAAAAGGAATTTAGCCAGTTAACAAAAATATTCTTTGAGAGGGAATTTCCAAGGAAATTACTGGAAGATATTTTGTTAGGAGTACTAAAATAATGGGGGAAAAGATATAAGATTTTACTAGGAACAAGTTTGCAGGATCAACATATAGACAAAAATGTGTCTTAACAATTTTGAAAAAGCCTGTATTATACAGTACAGTCCAGTTTCCAAAGATATAAAGGAAATTATATCAAAGAACTAGAATATATTTAGAATTAATAGAGATGTAAACAGAGTTGTGGGGGATAATCCTATCTTTATTAATAAAGTGGGCAGAAATATGAAACTATTAATGGAGAATAAAATAGATAACAACAAACTTTCAGGTGAAGGGAGTAAACTCTGTGGTAGATGTTCCCAGTGCTCATATATCACTAAATGCAGTGACATAACATTGGGTAACAACATGGTGAGTAAAGTAAAGTTCATGAAAGGCAACTGTTATACAGAAAGGGTGGTCTATATTGCTTACTGTGAGACATGCAAATGATTCTATGTGGGCAAGACAGAGCGAGCTCTCAAAACTAGAATCTATAAACATAATAATGATATAAAAAATAAAAAAAGAAACAAATGCCTTTTACAGGCATTCTAAAATATGCCATGGTTTTTACACTTTAAATTGGCATTGTAGAAATTATACACATGGAACCAAAAGGGGGGGGGGGCGACTGGAAGAATGTAGTGAGGAAAAAGAACTATAGTGGCAGCTAAGATTAGCAGCTAGATTTCCCCCAGGTCTTAATGATTGTATTTCTTTAAAGTCAGTATTAAAAGAGAGGGTGGATAGATTATAAATAATGTTCTTATGTCCTGTTCATGTTGGCATTTTTTTTTTTAATTTAAGCACTTTATCATTGTGTCTGGTATTTGTGAATTTGTATCTAGTTTAATTTTTAAAAATCCATCCCCCAGATTCAATAAACTCCATGCAAGAATAGCACTATTCTTGCACGGAGTGGTTTGTGTCCATATAGCACAACAGTGCACCTTACATATTCATGAAGGAGAACTGCTGTTCAACTTATACGGACATGAACCATGAACGAGTGCAGGGGGTGTGTTCAAGCGGTGCATGGACATTGAACATGCCCCCTGCACTCAGAAAGTGCCATACAGCATTTTCTAATAGGATCTGGCATAATATTAGAGAATTACTCTAATAGTATCCCAGTATTTCAGTGTCCGCGGACACTGAAATGAAATAAATGATCATTTCAGTGTCTGTGGACACTGAAATAGACACGGCATCAGGAAAGCAATGCAGGGGATGTGTGACAGGGTTCTGTGACACACACCCTGCATTATAAAAGTGCTGTACGACACCTCTGCAACCTGCTAAAGCAGGAAATGTGTGCAAATGCACAAATATTGGGGGATAAATCCCTCAAAAGTGAGACAACACACATATTGCCCCACAAACTTAGAAAGTTGATAGAAAACAGGTCATGCATTAGCATGAATTACTGAAGGATAAAGGTCTGAAAGCAAATGAATGCCAATATTCCATGACAGCAGTCCATGTGGACAAAAGCACAACTAATGGGGAAAAAAAGCAATAAAATAGGGACACCTCTGAAAACTTGTCCTCACACACTTAGAAAGTTGATAGAAAACAGGATATGCATTTGCAGGAGTCTCTGAAGGATAGACGCCTGAAAGCTAAATGAATGCCATTATTTCCCAATTGCAGTCCTTGATGAATTGTTAGAACACCACGATACTCACTTATATAACATAATAATATAATAATAATATTATATAT
Organism: Protopterus annectens; assembly: GCF_019279795.1. NCBI lineage: Eukaryota > Metazoa > Chordata > Ceratodontiformes > Protopteridae > Protopterus > Protopterus annectens. The sequence continues at coordinate 165,033,602 of NC_056748.1, forward strand.
ATATATTTTTTTTTTAGGCTAAGGAATATTTAAGCGTAGCTAAGCAGGTGTGTGCCTTACAACCCACTGCTTACCATAGTTTAAACATCCCATAGGAGATAAATACAAATATACAGGTGAAAATTCCAAGCTAAGATAGTGTAGTGGTTAGAGTCCCAGCTTTGCATGCAGGCATTCACGGTCTAAGTACTAAGACAGGCAACTTATTTTTCTATGAGAAAGTAGTGTTAAAATTATTTTTGTAAACTTAAATTATGTAGCAACTGTTTTTTGTCAACCAGGGTAGTCTAGCTGGTGTACAATATAAGTGTGAGTGCAAATAACATGTGAAACCACCCATGTACACACAAGTGCCCCATACAGTATAGTTACACCCCTTGCCAATGTAAGGAAAGCACATAGAGGGATGTCATGTAAAGTATATGACATACACTTAATAAATGAAATCAGTCCTCTGATATATTTAAAAAAAATAAAAGTGAGCAATGGTTAGAAATGCTCAGCTATGCTTAGCAAGTGTAACCATTGTTAAGACATAGATGCTAAGCAGCAGGTAGCTCAGCTAAGTGGATATGGCACAGTTAAACACTGCTCAACAAATTCTCCTTTAAGCAGTGTTAAAACTGGCTCAGCAGATTTGTGCCCTGCTTAACAGAGCTTAACCTTTTCAAAATGGTCCAATGACAGCAAAGGGTGGGAATATCGCACTATTTAAATGGGGAAGGTGGGACTACAGCCATAATCTGTTATAGCTCATCTGTGCAGATACACTGGCTGATGTTGGAGAGGGAGTGCTCTTTTGGGTGCAGTGCTGGAGCATTCAGAAGTCCAGGGTCATGACTGGACTCCTTGTTAAAGACCATGAGGAGAGACTGCTGCAGGGCCAGTACCAGGGTTCTCAATACAAAGCAGAGGCCTGGGACCATCTTGCACGTGAACTCACCATTATGCCAACCAAACGTGTAGGAAGGGGGTGCTCTTGGACCAGTGGATCCAAGATGGATGGGCCCAGAATGCTCCAGTAGTGTGTAAGTATCACTATCAAGTAGTTTGTAGCAAATACGAGCCTGAGAATGTGATAAACAGATAGGCATAATGTCTGTTTTTCTCCCCTATAGCTACAGCAGAGAGGGCTAGTAACGTGGAAGCCCATGGTGACAGACTGCTGAGGCTGTGCCGACAGGCTGGTGAATACAAATCTATTTTGCAGTATTTGGTTAAAATAGCTAAGAAGAAGTACATTGCTTACTGCTAGTAGGTATACTGTTACTGTGTGAACTGAATAAATAAAATAGTATGACTGATGAATATTGAAGTCCAATAGAGACCTTTAAAAAAACTGTTGTGTTTATTCTGGTTTGTTGTTGTAGATATATATATATATATATATATATATATATATATATATATATATATATATATATATATATATATATAAAATGTATACAGGTTCTTCATAACAAATATGGCTGTGACAGCATACATAACTGAGGTGCATCTGTGAACAAGCTGTTAGTAGAAACCGTAGATGGTGTAGCTGTAAAATGTGATATAAATGAAATGTGAAATATATACTGCACAAAACTCTGAACCCTGAATAGTAATATGTACATTTTGAAAGTGTGTTCCATCCAGCATTGCCTTGTGTTAACCTTTGCTTTCCAGGTTGCAGTAATCCAAACAAGTAATGCACACTACAATAACTATCTGTCACGCATGCATCACAAAATTACAAGTTTAGACTGTCTAACCAATAGACTATTAGGCAGAAACCACTGAAATATTAAGCAGCAGTTCTCCAGTAGCTCAGTGTGAAGAGAAATAGCTTAGGTGTTACTTTTGCACACCCGGGCATGGTTCGAATCCAGGGAGTGGTACTAATATGTGTGCATATCTACATACAAGGAATCAGAAATAAATGTAAAAACAGTCAGGTATTGTTAACAGATATTTTCCCCACAGGTTTTACAGGTAAGTAAATGTTGCCAGTAGCTGTATGAAGAGTATACTAATAAACTATGTACAACTGTTTAATTCTCCCACCACATGCCTGCAAATGACAGCAGAGTAGGTACATACAATATGCACTCTTCCTGAATCATACCTCTCAACTGTACAGATATTCACTGAATGTCCAGATATTTGTCTCAGATTTGTGGTGTATTTTACATAAAGTAGTGGTGTCATGGCAAATCAGTGGCAAACCATTATAGTCCTAAGTTAGAAAATAATGATAGACATACAATTGTCAGATGTCAAATCCATCAGAAACACCATGAAAATGCAGTACCTGTAATTTTATCACCTTTCTAAGTTTGTAAGAGCAATATCTAAACATTGTCCAAATTTATGGGCCTTTGTCTCACTTGTATGTATGCCTTTGTCCAGATCTCATGCTCTAACAGGTTGAGAGGTATGTTTCCAATACATGTCTCTCAAGTTTCACACTGTCACAGCTAGTGGTCACTGCTGCAAATAATCCTGGACACAGACAGGAAACCAGTTGACATATGCCTGTAGCACACTCACATAACAGCAGTCCAGGGCACCACACTTGTGCCAGATATGTAACCCTGACATGTACTAGTCCCCTCTAGTCATGTACCCAGAGTTGTCACAGTTTGCCTGTTACCATTCTAGGCTGACAGTTTAATAGGTATGTTTGTACTACAGAAGCTATGGCCATAGGTAGATGTAAAGCAAGGGCAGACCCATAGAGTATTGAGCAGTACTTTGTGGAAAATGGAAGCATACACAGTTGTTTATGGATTTTCTGTTTCCCCCCTCATCTGCATCAATAATTACTACTCATATACTATGGGTATGTTGTGCTCCAACCCAATGTTGCGTCTTGTGTTATATTGTTGTTAATATGTTTGATTGCTTGCATGTTAACATACCTTGTTCAAATACCATTGTTGGTGGTCTGTTGCTGTCAATCTTACTGGCATGCTGTTATGATGCATACTGTTGTTCCATTTATGCATGTGTTCTGTTTGCTATGCAACTATTTCAAATCTGTTTTATGGGATTAACTGGAACACTCATGCAAGCTGTTATAACTAATCTTGAAATGTGTTGTTCATGACTAACCAACATATTTTATAACACCTCAACACCATAGCTCATTTAGGAAAGCAGATCTCAGTGGATCTGCCTGTCCAACCTCATCTGGATATGGCACTGGGCCCCACCATGTCTGGGACCCAACCCGGATCTCTCTCGTCTGCTGGTCCTGCACCACCTTCTGGTGGAACCACTGCAGGGGACGGGGCCTGTCTCCCCCCGGAAGCGGGAGTGGACAGGAGGCCATCATCCACAGTCAGGTCCAGGGTTTGATGTGCAGCACCCTTCAATCCAAGTTTGGAGAGCAGCTGCACCAGATTTAGAGCTGCCTGGTGCATCTCAAGAGGCAGGTCACCCCTCCTGTCCACCCCCCAGCACAGCCACCTTTGGGGCCATAAGGTGCAGTAGTGACTGACCAAGGGGTGGGGATCTCAGTCCCACTGTAACCATATGGGGGCCAATGGGCTTCAGATTCCCAACCATCCTCCATGTCAAATGTATTTACCCCCTCATGTGTCATATACCTCCCCTGTCTGATATTTTGTCTGTCTCTCTACCCAACCTACCTCCCCAGATGTACCTGCAATCCTTCCCAAACATCCCACTCTTACCTTAAAAAAAAAGAAAAGGGCATCTGCCCCAAAAAAATATCGCCCCATACATTGCTGTCCATTTTGTACACATGTCCACTGGACATATGTAATCTGGTACAACTGGCTTGACAACACATTTCTGTTGTCCTTACCCCTCTCTCTGCGGATTGTGTCCAAATTCACCTCCAAAGTCTGCACAAATGCACAGCTGTTGCTGTATAAGAAATGGACAGCTATGGCCCTTCCCTACACCCGTCCTGCACATCCCTAGCTATCTTTCATATTGTTTTTCCCTCTGTGTGCCCCTTTTTCACCACTTTATTATCATCCCTTTTTATTTTCTTTTAAAGAAATTAGCACGGGTGTAAACATGAATAAGCAAGTTTGCATGATGCTAAGTGAAGCCAACACAGATTAAGCATCTCTATGGTTGGCCATGTGTTGGCATTGCTTCGCGTCATGCAAACCTGTGCAAACCCACTTAAAGTAATTTAAAACTGCTTTAATCACTCTGTGTCCATCAGCCACTGTTCTGCCTAGCAATAAAATATTCAGAGTTGTCAAGTCTCAAACCCAGGGCCCTGTACACCATATTCAGAGCAATGTACCACTACACCATTTGAGTTGCAAGGGCTGCTGATGCTTTTTCAAACATATCATGCAGCAGAGTCATTCAACAGTAGGGAAAAGATTCTGTAGAATCAGTCAAGTTTTGTATATATACATATACGGACCTATTTCACTTACCCGACATCCCACATAACTGACACGCAAAACACAGAGCTGACAACATCGACAATTCACAACACCAAAACTGCACATACTCGACACACACAATACCGACACTTCAAAACCCGACGCACCTCCATAAAACACACACATAAACAACATACAAAAGAAAAAAACCAACACTCAACATAAAACTACCTAGTTCCCCTCACTTACACCCTGCCCACCATCTACACTAAACTAAACCCTTACAACTAAAACAAAACATATACTACAAATAAAAAAATCTAAAACACTTACCTTCACATTGCACCTCCATATCCCCTGTAACTTATATACCTGTAATTTAAATATACAGACTCTGAGATTGCACTACAATGTCCACAATAGTGGATTTCCTGTTCCTTGTAAGTTGGATTGTCAACCATTCAGAAGTCGGCATTCTGACGTCAGTCATCTGACAGGTCTGCTGAGATTTTGATAATCTCAAGTACACACACACACACATATATATATATATATATATACACACACACACACACACACACACACACACACACACACACACACACACACATACGCACATGCTCATAAAATGTAGTGAAGTCATACATCAGAACCATACCTCTCAACCTCTTAGTGCAAGAAATCTGGCCAAAGGCTGTTCAAATAGGGGGACAATGGACCAAAACTAGGGACATATTTTAAATATTGCCCTTATAAATGTAGTGACAGGGTTTTATTTCAGCATACATGTACTGAAGGATGTGAGTTCTGAAACTGAAATGTATGTCATCATTTACTGACAGAAATCATCAGATCATCGCAGTGATTTACCAGGGAAATAAAAATAATGAATCTGTGGAACAGACCAGAAATATGAGCAATAAACCTGGGCATTCTGCAACAATCTGGACAGTTGACAGGTAGGCTCAGAACCCCTTAGTGCAACAAATCTAGATCAAGCCTGACAAAATGGGAGGAGAAAGCCATGAAAATAGGGACATATCTGAAATACTGTAGTAGATAAGCTGACACAGTTGCTGCAGTAACATCTCCTATCATATATTGACTGAAATAGCACAAGTCCAACACTCAACTACTTCTCTCTAGTTAGTGACTGAAACCCTGACATTATCCCACTGACATGTCAGAAATACACAACACTTATGGGGGACAGACAACAGTACATCTTACAAATATCTGGACATAACATCACATTAGGGAAACTACACTCAGCTGCTAAGCATGTCACCAAGCACCATTCAAACTATAGTCAGACTGATACAACACTAACCCAAATCTGCTATGGGGAATTACACATGTATTGGCAAATATATCAAGCACTACACTGATGTAACAGCACTGAAAAACAGACACCGGTGTGAAAATGCATACCCACAACCAATTCCATCACAGTCACAATGACATACCGGTAGGCCAAATGAACAGTAGAGTATAAGGACTGTGTGAACAAAAACATCTCATCATGTTTGTCATTCACACACTCCCCCTACATATACTGGCCCAATTCACAGTGTAGTATGATGCCTGACAGTGGTGTTGGATATGTCTCAGTCTGACCCTACAAACATATATAGCCGATAGACCAAAAGAAACTGGAGCAGCATGCACAGGCAGATAGAAAAGGAGCCATAACACATACATCTACCCCCCCCCCCTACACAGGCCAAATAACATTGATACACTACACTGCTACACAATCCTGACACTCTGTCACCAATCACCATAAATACACAGACCTCGCAACTGTTCAGAGTCACACAGAATGTCCAGGCTTTGTCTGCATATATAAGGCCTCTTACACATACAATGTCTGGCAGTCTGATCCATCACTGGGATGGTATCAGGAATGAAGGGAATAAATAATGATATAGCCTACCTATCACCCTCTTACTGCATGACATTTTGACAAAGCCTGACATACTTGGGGGACTGAGGCCCAAAAACAGGGGCATATGTGAAATATTGCTGTTATAAACTGAGACAGTTGCTAGTGTAACAGGGTTTGTTGTAACATATCTTTTCTGAGGGATATGAAGTCTGAAGCACAAATGGATGATACCATTTACTGACTGCAATCCCCATAGTATGCTACTGGTTTACCAAAGACAAAGAAAGTCTGAGGAACACACCAAACATGACAGTCCAAAATATGGTTATTCTGCAGATAGCCCTACAGTTGAGAGTTATGTCAACCACATAATACTGTCAGAATTAAAATCATGCAGAAATGCCATGTCCACACAAACCCTGTTAAATGAGCATTAATTCAACTGTATAACAGCAATACTTACATTCTGTCCTTATGTCTAGAAAATTCTCCCCCAATTTCTTGGGCTGTCTCCACAGTTTTCATTGCAATAGGAATTTCCAACTACCCTCTGTGATGCTATTTTTCACACACCTCTATGAAGTCCTCCTCACAGGCAAGGAAAAAGGGCAACGCCCACATGACATTCTCAGTTATAGGAGTGTGTTGCCATACCATTGGCTATAGGAATAACACCACAGCTGTTCTGCATGCAATTAGTAAGTGGGGGACACCAACTGTGCACAGGCCATCAGCTGCTCATGAGCATTGCCTACGAAAGGCAAGCTGCTGCCTATGCAAAACAGATGTACACCCAACATCTGGGAGAGAGAGAGAGAGAGAGAGACAAAGAGACACGGACCAAGAAACCAAGCTACACATATTGGAATAAAGTCAACCATACTTGGAAAAAAAAAGTATGTCAAACAAGTAAGCATGTAATGGAATGCAGTAGGGGATATGTAACAATGGGAAATATGAAGTTCAACAAATATGTCTCAACAAGGCTTGCTGTACTGATATATTGCTGATCAGAACCTATGGCCATAGCAACTGGGTCTGTCTGCAGTGACATAGATCACAGTTCAGGCCCCTGAGTCACCCTAGGAAAGGATGGCTCACATATGACTACTACTGGAGCGTGTGTTGAATAATACTGACTGCAACACTGCTAGGGCAGCTACTGGGATGTCGTCAATCTCCATATGTTAATTGTGAATACAACTATGATATACATGTTTGTCACAGAAATATGAGAGACCTATACAGGGTATTTGCATAGTGAAATACTGTTGCAGATGTGTGCATTGAACTGCATCTGGTATACTGAGATCATACCATTCAACTGTCCAGTGTTATGCACACTGACCATATGTGTGCCTCCTGTTTGTAGTCATTTACTCATAGAGTTGTGTTATGTCTGGCAAATAATTGGCAACCTGTGAATACTGACATTACAACATCTCCTTCCCTTTCTTTTGACTGTTCCCATTAAGGGTCACCACAGCGGATCATCTGTCTCCATTTCTTACTGTCCTCTTCATCTTGCTCTGTCACACCAACCAACTGCATGTCCTCTATCATCACATTTAAACACGTTATCTTAGGCCTTCCTCTTTTCCTCTTACCTGGCAGCTTCATCCTTACCATCCTTTTCCCAATATACTCAGCATTCCTCCTCAGCACATGTCCAAACCAACATAATTCCGCTACTCTCTGGCTTTGTCTCCAAACTGTCCAACCTGGGCAGACCCTCTAACATACATATCCCTAATCCTGTCTGCCCTCATCACACCCAGTGCAAATCTTAACATCTTTAACTCTGCCACATCCAGCTCTGACTCCTGCCTTTTTGTCACTGTCTCCAACCCATATAACATAGCTGGCCTCACTACCATCTTGTAGACCTTCCCTCTCACTCTTAATGGTACTCGTCTGTCACAAATCACTCCTGACACTCTTCTCCACTCGCCCCATCCTGTCTGTACTCTCTTCTTCACCTCTCGTCCACACTTGTCATTACTCTGAACTGTTGATCCCAAGTATTTAAACCTATCCAACTTTGCAAAATCTACTCCCTACATCCTCACCATTCCTCTATCCTCCCCCATTCACACATAAATTCTGTCTTAGTCTTGCTGATCATCATTCCTCCCCTCTCTAGAGCATATCTCTACCTTTCCAGGGTCTCCTCAACCTGTTCCCTACTCTCACTACATATCACAATGTCATCTGCAAATATCAGTCAATGGGGACTCCTGTCAGATCTTTTCTGTCAACCTGTCCATCACCACTGTAAATAAGAAAGGGCTCAGAGCTGAACCCTGATGTAATCCCACCTCCACCGTAAACGCACCTGTCACTCCCACCACAGAACTCACTGCTGTCATACTACCCTTGTACATATCCTGTATCCCTTTTACAGATTCCTCTGCCACTCCTGACTTTCTTACACAATACCACAACTCCTCTCTAAGCACCCTGTCATATGCTTTCTCTAAGTCCACAAAGACAAAACGCAACTCCTTCCATCCTTCCCTGTACTTCTCCATCAACCCTCTCAGAGCAAACATTGCATCTGTATTGTTCTTTCCTGGCATGAAACCATACTGCTGATCACTAATCCTCACCTCCCTTCTTAACCTAGCTTCCATTACCCTTTCCCATAACTTCACGCTGTGATTAATCAATGTTATTTATCTCTCTGTAGTTACTACAGCTTCACACATCACCCTTATTCTTATTATTGGTACCCAAACACTTTTTTTACATCCCTCATGCATCCTTTCACTTTTCAAGATTATATTAAATAATCTGGTTAAAAAGACCACTGTCATTTCTACTAAACAACTTCGTGCTTCCACAGGTATGTCATCTGGACCAACAGCCTTTCCATTCTTTTTTTCCAAAAACATTTTTATTAAATTTTGTTAATAAACATGGACATAAAGTATTAAAAATAAACAATATAAAACATAATAACTATTTACACTATATACAAACATCCATGATAAACATATGTTTTTATCCAAGAAAGGTAATCAGTATTTATCTAACAATCTCTCCAATTTTTGGCAAGCTAGTCTTTTGTGTGTTACATTTGATGATCTCTGATAAATAGTTTGCATTTCTTTTTTACATACAGATTTTGCTATTGAAATAAACTCAGTTAACATAAGAGCTTGCTTATTTTTCCTGTTCAATGTAATTATTTTTCGAGCAATAGCTAGAATTAACCAAAGAACAGATAAGTGATGTCTAGGAATTACACTTGGGGTAGGGACATTAAATAATATCAAAGAGCTAGTAATTTGACAGTTATCAGACCACAGGGCTTTTGAAAAATGTCTAAAATCATTCCAGTATTGTGTGAGAGTTCTACATTCGACCCAGTTGGCTTCAACAATATCACCACACCTCCAGCATTTGCTTTCATTACACTGGGTTATAAGGTCAATTCTGTGTGGAGTGTAAAATCTTCTACGAATAAATCTCCAGGTATATAGTCTCCAAAATAAAGATGATGAATTGTTTTTTATTGAATTCAGTAACTGTTTCTTACTATAGTTAGATAAAGGTTCACCATTAATCTTTATGGAGTAATTCCAAAAAGCTTGGTCAAAAGTAATCAAGTCTTCTCGTAGGATTTTTATATACAGGTGATATGCTTAATTTATGTTCAATGTTCATCGAACTACACCATATGAATAGTTTTATCAATCTTTGTATAATATCAGTTTCCAGATTTATTGACACTCTCACTTTATTTTCAACAAGCTGTCTTAAAGATTGAATGCAGAGCCAATTATCTTGACAGACATTATATCTGACTAAGAGAAAGTTCATTGGTTGGATGTTCTTATTGTCTATAAACCGGTGCCAAAACTTTAGATTATTCTCTTTAAGATTCCGTATCTTATTGATATTGAAGGTATCTAGGCAATCTGGTCTATAAGCTATGGGAAATGTAATGAAAAAGGTGTTCAAAATATAAAATATTTGGTTTATACCATGTGAGAAGTGGCAACATTTTTTACTATATAAACAATATTCATGGAGTATCCAAAATATTTTGTTAATTCCAAAGGTTTCCTTAACCAGGGTTTCTGAGTTATCAGAGGAAGTTATATGCATTTCATATAGTTGTTTCCAGCTTGAGGTGTATATGGATGAAAGCCAGTGTAGTCTTATGTTAATAATAACAGATTTGGAATATAATTCTATGTTGGGAAAGCCAATCCCATTACTGTCCCAGGCTCTCACATGCCATTTATAGGCTATTCTTGGTTTCTTTGGGAACCATAGAAAAGTTAATAATAGGGAATCTATTTGCTTAAAGAATTTCTTAGGAGACGGTAACATCAATCACTGTATGTAAAATAAAATCTTGGGTAAAATAATCATTTTTATTAATGTAAGTCTGTCTTCCATGGTGAAAAACATTTTGTTCCACTTTTTAGTCAAGTCACTGATTATTCTTTAAAGATTCTTTTGTAAGTATGACCAACTAAGGGAATCAAACGCCTTATCAATATCCAGACTAATAATAGTTAATTGTTTCTTGGTTTTGTTTGCAATGTCTATTAGAGATAGTAGCTTAATAATATTGTCATGCAATTTCTATGTAAGATAAAGCCAGTTTGATCAAGGTGTATTAGATTGAGTAATATATTATTTAGTCTTTTGACCAGGATAGACATGAAAATTTTATAAATCGATATTTAACAATGATATGGTTCTATAAGATGCACATAGTTGGGGGTCATTACCTTGTTTCAGAATGGGGAAAATTATTGAGTACTTCCACGAGGGAGGGAAAATTAAGTCTTGTTTAACCATAGAGAATGTGTTTAATAATAACTTTATTGTGTGCTCTGGAAGAATTTTATATATTTCTGGGATTATCCCATCTAACCCTGGGGCTTTATTATCCTTCAGATTTTTAACTTGTTCTTTCACTTCTGCTAAGGTTGTTTGTTTACTAAGGGTACTATTTTGTTGTTTTGATAGTTTAGTCTTGATATTTTCTTATAGAAATGTATCTATTACATCGTCTGAATCTAGTGGTGATTGCATGTCATTGATTGATGGATAATGATTTCTAAAGGCTTCTAATATACCTCCTAAATCAGTTGTTCTTTTTACTGTGTTATTATTCTTGTATTTAATTTCATTAATGTGATTTTGTTTACTAATTTGTTTGGATCTGATAGCTTGTTTATGTAAATTTCTGGGGTTTACTGAATAGGACTGTAGTTTAATCTTTTCTAAGCTTATAGCAACCTTATGATTCAATATTTCTAAATATTTGTGGTTTAGCTTAGAATTTCAGTAAGTACTGCTTTGCCATTTGATTTTATATTTAGTTTCAACTTATCTATTTTGGCTTGTAAATCAGAAAGTTCCTTGTCCCATTCCCTTCTCCTTTGAAAATACCAAGCTTTAACTCCGCTAAAGATGCGAACTTTTAATGCATCCCAGAGTATGATATCTGTTGTTGTTGTCTTTTTGGCTTTTCCCGGTTAGGGGTCACCACAGCGGAACTCCGGTCCGCTGATGATTGGCAGTAGATTTTCATGGTGCCGAGTTGCCAGCTTGATGCCCAACCTTCAACGAAAGCACGCCCATTCATGCATGTCTTTCAGAACACCACTCAACCCACGGGGAGGACATGCAGACTCTACACAGAAGGCACTCCCTGCACACTAGCTGAGAATCGAACGGGAGAACCTCTTGCTGTGAGGCAACAATGCTACTGCTGCACCCATATCTGTTACTTCACCATTATTGGTGCTTTCCATAAATGCATTTATTTATTTTATTAACCACTCCTTAAAACCTTTTAACTTAGTAACATAGGCTGGGATTTTTTTAAAAATGATCATATCATCTTTTCATAGGTTCATAGGTTCATACTAGGCTATCTGCCCTAGGGCATTTATAAGCCTAGCCAGAGTGTGTTTGGCTTTCGCCACCCATTTTAAATGAATTTTGCTATTCCCTTTTTCGAGGTTAGTATACTGTGCCTCTGTCTAACAGTGACACAGAAGTGATACCCAGGGTAAACATACAATCTCCCATCCACTCATCAAGATTCCTCTTGAAGAGAGTCAATCAGGGACTCTGCCTAACCTGGACTGGGATTTTATTCCAGAGTGAAGGGAGCCTCTGGGTTATGAATTTGTCCCAACAGCATGTTCTATTTATTTCAGTGCTGAGGTTCAAGTCTCTTGAGCACGTAGCTCGATGGGATTTGGATTTTCTGAGGTGCAGCATGTCCATTAATTCCGGGTTGGACATGGCTTTATACGTCAAGCACAGATTGCCTCTGAGCAGGCGGTATGCCACTGAGTAGAGCTGGAATTTCTTTAACCAGGCAGCATATGGCATCTGTTTGAGCCCTTTGATCCTCTTGGTGAGGCACTTTTGGGGTCTTTCCAGTTGCTGCAGGTGTCGGGTAAGGCACATCCCAAAAGGGGCATTGTACTCAATTATGGGCCTGATGAGGAATGAGTAAAGAGGCACGATGACCTCCCCTGATCTAAGTGTGAATCCCTTCATGATTAGGTGGGCTATATAAAATGTTTTTCTAACCACTTTGGCCACGTAGTTTTCAAATGAGAGATTGCTATCAACTTGGGTCCCCAGGTCGCTAATTACTTCTTCCGTATTTAATGGATTACCACCTATGTGGTAATTTGTGGGCACTTTGTTTTTGCCAAAGGGGATGACTATACACTTTTTGGCATTTAGCTTGAGGCCATGGCTCTGGCACCAGTTGTCTGTTTCTATGAGGCCCTTTTGTAGGATGCTTGTGTCGGCTGGAGAGTTGATTATGGCTTGTAAATCAGAAAGTTCCTAGTTTGCAGTCATCTGCGAACTTGGTCAGCCACAGTCCTTCCATGTTGGCCTGTACCTTCGAGACATATATACCGAACAAGAGAGGTCCCAGGACTGAGCCTTGTGGGACGCCACTTGTAACTGGTTTGGAGTCTGACATGGCTCCAGCAATTCTAACCATGTGGATTCTGTCCTTGAGCCAGTTTGCAACCCATCTAGTGACATAAGGGTTTATATTTAAGCTGGTGAGCTTATTTATAATGCCCGAGTGTGGTATTGTATCGAAGGCTTTTGCGAGGTCCAGGTAGGCTGTGTGGACCACCTTCCCCTCGTCACTGGCCTTGGTGACTGTTTCAAGGAAATCAACCAGGTTTAAGAGGCAGGATCTGCCCTTAACAAAGCCGAACTGGGTAGGATCCAGTGTCTGTTGGACCCCAATATCTTTATTTATGAGGTCCATGATGATCCTTTCCATAGCTTTGCAGACCAAGCTAGTCAGGCTTATGGGGCGATAGTTTCTAGGATCCGTTGAGGCACCATCTTTTGTGGAGAGGCACCACTGTTGCTGTATGCCACTCTTTGGGTACATATCCTATAGTAAGGCTGAGATTGAACAGTAGTTTTATGTTTGGGTTTAGCTCTTCTTGGAGTTCATGTAGGACGCAGCCCGGGACACCGTCTGGTCCCATTGATGTTATGTTTTTTGCTTTGGAGAGGGCGGCTCTTACCTGAGCATCTGAGATGTCAGGGGGGGCAGCAATCTGCTGGGATAGATATTTGCCCTTTTGGTGGGGAGGGGGGGAGAAATTTGCACTGAACCTGTCAGCTAGGATGTTGGCAATGTCTGTGGGTTCGGTGTATTTTTTGTCATTTTGGACTAATTCTGAGCATATCTGGGAATTCCCACCCAGGTTCCTAACATAACTAAAGAAAGCCTTGTGATTATCCTTAGTGTCCTGTGCAATTCTTCTCTCGAAGTTGGCCTTAGACAATTTTATGAGTGCCCGTAGTTTTTTGCTAATACTGATCAGAGATGCCTTCCCTTTTTGGGATTTTGCTCTATCATGTAGTAGCTTCCTCCTTCTATTTTATAGTTTGTTTATGGATGGGGTCCACCAGACAGGACGCCTGCCTTTGGAGGATTGAGTCTTGGTTTTATTTGGGATTGCATGATCCATGCATTCCTGAAGGTGTTCATAGAATGCGTTTATAAAGGATTCTGCAGTCTGGGCCATATTTTCCACAGGCCCGGGGGCTTTGAAGGATTCCACCTCGGTTTTGAAGAGTGTGAAATTTGCTTTAGATAAGTTTTTCATTGTGGTTTTCTGGGCAGGGGGTGGGGTCAGGATGTGAATATCCAGTGAGATTAGTTTATGGTCTGATCTTACCAGTGAGGGATACACTTCTGGTCTGGAGCATAGAGCCCCCATGTTGGTGATGATCAGGACCAGTATGTTTTCCCCTCTTGTGGGAGTGGTAACAAGTTGTTCCATAGCATTTGAGTTTATAAATTCTAGGAACCTTTGGGCTAGGGTGTTGGAGCTAGAGTAATGCTCACAGTCTATGTTTGGGTAGTTGAAGTTGCCCAATATAATGGTGTTTGGAGAGACCTTCATATTTTCCAGTGTTCTCAGAAAGGCCGAGTGGGGTTCCTGGGTTTGGGAGGTGGTCTGTAGCAGGCTATAAACTGGAAGGCAGTTTTACCCACTGTTAGTTGCACATGGATAGTCTCTGATGCTTCGTGCTGTGCCACCAACCTGGAGGTGTGGGTATCTTTGACGAATATTGATACTCCCCCTCCTTTTGTGGTTCGGTCCAAGTTTTGGGGCCAAAAAGCATGGTATGAGGTATAACCTGGTAGTGCTGGGGTGCTCTCGGGAGCCTTGAACCAGGTTTCTGTTACTGCACAGTTATTGATGTTCTCCATGCTAAGGAGAGTTTTGAGTGCATGCATCTTGAGGTTTAGACTTCTGGCGTTGAGTAGCATTACTCAGTTTCTAATCCCTTGTGATACCTATGGAGGTGGGTTTGTCTTTTGAGCCTTGCCTAAAAAAGGCACTATGGGGGTGACAAGAGCCTTTGCCAATATCCGAAAGCCCAGGGGTGACAGGTGCAAGCCATCCTTAGTGAAGCATCGTGGCTTGTCGAGCATGTCATCCCAGGCTGACAGGCATTGGATCCCCAAGCTGAACAAAAAGGCATTGTGGTCAGAGAGTGGACATGACTGTATTGCAACATCACTTATTTTAGAGTAAAGAGTGTTAGCCACAAAAATCTTACCACTATTAGTTTGTGTGCTGAATTGGAAAGAATAATGAGTGTATTGAAGTGAATTTTGAACTCTTAAATTATGTATGTCTCCAAAATTCATTGAGGCTATAAAACTGCATCAACAAAACAAAATGTTCACAGCAGCCAAGGCTTAAAAATCCACTATTTATTTCCAGCAAACAGACAGTAAGCACTTTCAAACTCACAGTTCTTCTACAGACTAATTTACACATCACAACTGTTCATTATTTAAAGTACAAACAGACCAATCAGCAGACTTCAGGAATCATCTATGCAAATCCATGGATCTAAGAACAGGTTTTAAAGAAACCTTGTTATTTAAACCTGGTTTCCTATCAGCAAGAAATTTACATATCCAGTGCAATTCCCTTTCTTCAGTGAAATTCACAAGGTCACCACCTCTAGGATCCATTTTAACTGTCTCAATTACTTTAAACTTAAAGTAATGTGATGAGCCTAGCTCATAAACATGTTTAGCAAGTGCATTATATATATATGAATGTATTCATGAGCATAAATATGCTTTAAGGAAGGCTGATCTAACAAATGCACTTGCTAAACATGTTTATGAGCTAGGCTCATCATATTACTTTAAGTTTAAAGTAATTGAGACAGTTAAAATGGGTCCTAGAGGTGGTGACCTTGTGAATTTCACTGAAGAAAGGGAACTGCACTGGATATGTAAATTTCTTGCTGATAGGAAACCAGTTCTTAGATCCAGGGATTTGCATAGATGATTCCTGAAGTCTGCTGATTGGTTTGTTTGTACTTTAAATAATGAACAGTTGTGATGTGTAAATTAGTCTGAAGAAGAACTATGAGTTTGAAAGTGCTTACTGTCTGTTTGCTGGAAATAAATAGTGGATTTTTAAGCCTTGGCTACTTTGCACTTTTCGTTTTGCTGATGCTATTTTATTACTTTGTGAAGTTCCAGCTTTGTCTTGTAAGGGGGTCATTTTTATATTTACCGATGCTATAAAACTGTTTACCTTTTTAGCTTGTGGTTAGTTTAACCTTACTATTTGTAGAGGTGTCTTCATCTGATAAAAAGCAATTGAAATCTCCCGCCAGAATAATTTCTCCCTTTGCATTAAAGTAATGAGATCCAAGTATTTCTTCACATATTTAGTTCCTAGGCCAGGAATCCAATGTGAGTTGACCACTGTGAAGCATTTCTTATTAACCTCTAGCACTACTAAGCTTAACATTACGTTTTTATCTGAAAAGGTATTTAAAATTTTAGGTAGTGTATAAGTTTTATTCCATAGTATAAAAGTACCTCTCCTTTTGGATCTAAAGCAGGAATCTATGAGAACTGTAAAACCATTAAATGATAATTTTTGCAAATCCTTCTCCAGCAAGTGGGTTTCCTGCAAGAAGATTATCTGAGCTCTGTGCATTTTAATGAATTTAATTAAACCAGCTCTTTTGACATTGTTATTTACGCCATTAATATTTGATAAGTATTTATATATCATCATTTGTTAGTTATATTTAGAGCATCAATAATACCTTCCAATTATAATGAAGTAATTCATGAAGTTAGGTATCATGGATGAGTCAAAAATCTTTAGAAACAATACATACATGGAACCTAAAGTTCCAGGTTTAGTTAATAAATTAACTAAACCACCCTTTAACACCATCTCACACACCAAAAACATACATAAATAGTTTCTGCTTTAAATGCAGTATATACAAACAGTAAAGCATTTCTAAGGTAACTCAAACAAATATGAACATAAAAAGTCCATCAGGCAATCACAGTGGATTCATATGTAATATTGTGTAAACCACTACTAGGTATTGGAAAATAAAGAGTTAGTTTCACCAATTAACCTAGTTGCTTTATCAGCATAAGCTTCTAATACCTATACATTTTATACCTGTATTACAGTCTCTTGTGTTTATAACTATAGCAATACAGTAGTTATACCAGTTTACTTATTTCCCCTCCCCCTTCCCTTTTTATACCTTTATATGTTCAAGTAGACTGGTAGTCATGAATTGAAAGAAGAAGGGGAGGGAAAAAGGGGGGCATATGTTGATCTATTAATACTAATTGAACAGAATAGAGTGACCTAGAACATTTTAACAATCCATTCCTACAGTGTATGTGGTCATACAAAGATTTAAATCATAGTATAATAACTATCATTGCAACTGAGTTGATTATATTGCTTTAAATCTGCATCAATGAGAATACCTAATATAGATTCAAGTTGCTTAAGCATGAAAGCAGAAAAAGGAAAAAGAGACTCAATCCATATATATATCTTAGCATTCACAATATTAAAGAAAGTGGTTGTTTAAGTAGTCATATATTAATATATTATCATTTAGGGCATGCTATCAAAGCAAAGAATGGTATCCTGTCAGACTTCAGTGTTTCAAAGCAACAGACATACAGTAGCATTAAAATGCAATTTTCCTCACTAGACTAGTAAAATAATCACTCCATTAAAGTCCTAGCTTCTTAAAAATACATATTTAAAGTGATTCCATATCTTTAGATGCATAAAAGATGAAAAAACAACCAAAAATAGTTACTTTTTCTTCTAGTTTCATTTTCAGCTTTACTTTCTGGTTTCTGAGTTATGCACGAGTTCAAAGGTCGTGTAATGTCATCACTTACTGTATTCTTGCTTTCAGATTCTCTAGCTTGCTGCTAGTGCCCTGTAGATTCTTGTGCGCATAAAGAAACAGTCACAGAGGCTTAGACAAGGCATTTGTGGTGGGAATTTTAAACAACTACGTTTTCTCCATTCTAAAGAAGCAAAGTGCAGGAGTAGCCCCACAGTGAAAAAAAACTTGAACAGCCCTTCTTTAAAAATTTCCCTATACATCAATAATTTAATTCCCTTAAACTAAATTAGGGTAAGAAAATTAGAGCATTTAGTTAATGTAAAACACTGAATGTTGATACCTTACACTAAGAAATGCAGATTGTAAGTAAAGACATGTATATTAATCATGATATGAACATCTTTCAAAAATGTCAAGAGGAAACAAAACTATGTTAACTAAAGCATCTGTAATCATAATAGACTAAACAGTAAACTCTAAAGTGTTACCCCACCACTAACACACATGAATACTTTACTTTGGAAATCATGAATTAATAGTAATAGAAATAGTAATTGTTTCCCGTCTTTCCTGACCTAGAGTAGTCCAAATACAGGATTTGCTGTATTCTGGACTTTTAGAAAGTTCCTGTGTTGCCCATTTCCTTTCTTGGATAAAGGGAGGCTTCTTTGTTCACCAGTGGCAGTGGGGAGCTTGGAGCAGCCTATCTATCCCTGGAGGAGTGTTCCCAGCACAAGAATCTGGTAGTCTATTGGCTGTTTTGGGCCAATTTCTAGCTCTTTCAAGTCCCCCTGTATAAAACCCGCTTTAGCGCGGCTTTGCACGATTTTGCGCATAGTGCAGCATTGGGCAGCTCCGCTTAATTGGGTTTAAACCATTCTCGGTTCCACAAAGTCTGCTCTTCACTTTTTGTCTTAGAACTGATCTAGTTCTCATAATAAACACCCTATTCCCACTCTAAATCCTGGCACTTGCTCACTAAAGCAATTATATAAGTCAGCACTAAAAAATTAAAAGAACTACACCCTCACAAACTCCCCTTGAGTACTTTGTTCCCCATTGGCCCTTTTTTCAATAATAAAGGAATTCCCAATACTGTTCTAGCATGTCCAAAGGTCAGTTGTCAATCTCCTCTCCGGTCCAGCTGGTGAATCTGGGAATCTTGAGGCAATGTTACAACTGCCTCATGTACACAGACAACCCTCTCCTTCTCCCAACAAATTCCAACACATGTGAGAGATGCAACCATATAGCCAAACTGGAGGCTAAGCTCTCTCAACTCAGTACTGGCGTAACCAGTCAGGAGGAGAAGGAAACCACACTCACTACAATTCCAGTCTCACATAGACCTACCACGACAGCAAACCAAACACATAAACACACAAAAACATACTCGGGGGCTCTAAATAAAAATCTGCCTAAGCAGCAGAGACCTCCAAAGCAGACACCCAAGCAACCGCTACCCCAAAACAAAACACGTGCAACACATAGCTCACAAAGCCAGTGTGCCGAACAGTTACAGCCCTTAAGGCTAAACAACACACCTGATACACTTGTAATAGGTGACTCTATTGTCAGGCACAATGACGTCCTGCTCACCAGGCTGAACAAGGAGAAGGTCACGGTGAGCTGCCTGTCGGGCGCTAGGATCCACCACATAACATAAGCACTCAGGTCACTCCAAGGCAAGTACAAATATGACTCAGTCATTGTCCATGCTGGTGTGAATGACCTGAGACATACCTCCCTGGACTACATGAAAAGAGACATAGAGGAGCTCTCTGAGCATGTAGCCCAGGCCGGTATGACCCTGACCTTGAGTAGCATCTTACCCTCACCAAGAATGATGCCACAATATGAAGACAAGATGATCAATTTCAACAACTGGCTTAAGTATTGGTGTCATTCAAAGGGGATCCAATGCCTGTCTGCCTGGGATGACATGCTCGACAAGCCACGATGCTTCGCTAGGGATGGCTTGCACCTTTCACCCCTGGGCTTTTGGATATTGGCAAAGGCTCTTGCCACCCCCATAGTGCCTTTTTTAGGCAAGGCTCAAAAGACAAACCCACCACCATAGGCATCACAAGGGATAAGAAACTAAGAGTAATGCTACTCAACGCCAGAAGTCTAAACCTCAAGATGCACGCACTCAAAACTCTCCTTAGCATGGAGAACATCGATATCTGTGCAGTAACAGAAACCTGGTTCAAGGCTCCCGAGAGCATGCCAGCACTACCAGGTTATACCTCATACCATGTTTTTCGGCCCCAAAACTTGGACTGAACCACAAAAGGAGGGGGAGTATAAATATTCGTCAAGGACTGTGGCTGACCAAGTTTGCAGATGACTGCAAACTGGGCGCCATAATAGACTCTCCAGCTGACACAAGCATCCTACAAAAGGGCCTCATAGAAACAGACAACTGGTGCCAGAGCCATGGCCTCAAGCTAAACACCAAAAAGTGTATAGTCATCCCCTTTGGCAAAAACAAAGTGCCCACAAATTACCACATAGGTGGTAATCCATTAAGTACGGAAGAAGTAATTAGGGACCTGGGGACCCAAGTTGATAGCAATCTCTCATTTGACAACCACATGGCCAAAGTGGTAAGAAAAACATTTTATATAGCCCACCTAATCATGAAGGGATTCACATCTAGATCAGGGGAGGACATCATGCCTCTTTACTCATCATTATCAGGCCCATAATTGAGTACAATGCCCATTTTGGGATGTACCTTACCAGACACCTGCAGCAACTGGAAAGACCCCAAAAGTACCTCACCAAGAGGATCAAAGGGCTCAAACAGATGCCATATGCTGCCCTGTTAAAGAAACTCCAGCTGTACTCAGTGGCATACTGCCTGCTCAGAGGCAATCTGTGCCTGATGTATAAAGCCATGTCCAACCCGGAATTAATGGACATGCTGCACCTCAGAAAATCCAAATCCCATCGAGCTATGCACTTGAGAGACTTGAACCTCAGCACTGAAATAAATAGGACATGCTGGAGGGACAGATTCATAACCCAGAGGCTCCCTTCACTCTGGAATAAAATCCCAGTCCAGTTTAGGCAGAGTCCCTCATTGACTCTCTTCAAGAGGAATCTTGATGAGTGGATGGGAGATAGTAGGCTTACCCCGGGTATCACTTCTGTGTCACTGTTAGACAGAGGCACAGTATACTAACCCTGAAAAAGGGCATAGCAAAATTCATTTAAAATGGGTGGCTAGGCTTATAAATGCCCTAGGGCAGATAGCCTAGTATGAACCTATGAACCTATGAACCTATAAGATAGCATGACCTTTGTATCCAAAATGAATATATAACAAAGTTAACTACGCCCCAGTTATAGAAAACATATGGTATGAATGAAAAAAACTATATATATATATATATATATATATATATATATATATATATATATATATATATATATATATATATATATATACATATACACACACACACACACACACACACACACACACACACACACACATACACACACACACACACACATATGTACATACAAACACACATATATACACATACACACACACACACACACACACACACACACACACACACATATATATATATATATATATATATATATATATATATATATATATATATATATATATATATACATACACACATACATACATGCATACATACATAGATATATGCCTATGTAAAATAAAGACACTTTACCTTTGCTTTGTGCATATATTCCGATAAAACATTAAGTCTTCTGCAAGAAAGTATTTAATATTATTTGATAACAATCCTATTTGTCTTTTAATTTTTTATTTGCACTTTCTTTGACAGTCCAAGTGTTCTTAGTTGCATGTCTTTCATACTTTGTGTAGACCATTCCATGTCCTCTATATCAGTTAGTATTTTTTCTTATGAATAAAGTCCAAAGCCTCTGACAAAGAGCTAAAGATCTTCTCACCTTCTGGTAAAAATATTTTTATCCTGGTGGTAAAGAGAATTTGTGCTTTGATGTTAACTTTTTTTAAGAGATTTTTATCAAGAGAACACATTTTTTCCTTCTAGATATGACAGAAGTATAGTCATTGTCAAAATGAATGAGTTTGTCCTTTATCTTGATGGGAGAATTATTCCACACAGACTTCAGAACCAAATCCTTATCTTGGGAGGACAAAAATCTAACAATGATGGATCTGGGGTTAGGAGAAACTGCTGTTGAAACAGGTTTTGCTAGAGACCGGTGAACCCTTTCTATACTGAAGGAAATGGCTTCAGGAAGATTTAGTGCTGTTGGAAGCCGGTTATTAAGAAAGTTTATTATATCTGTTCCCTCTTCCTTTTCTGGTACTCCATAGATTCTATTGTTGTTTCTCCATGACCTGCTTTCTAGATCTTCCAGCTTAGTTTTTTATTCTGTTTCAAAAGAAACTAATTTTGACTTTCACATTCCATCAGTCTGCCAGCAATATCTGTTACAGATTACTCAGTAGAAGCAATTTGTTCAGAATGCTTTTTTGCCATTTCACTAAGAATATCCAGCTGCTTACTACAGTTTTGTTTAATAGTATCTATTTTATTCTCTAGTTTGTCCATTTTTATAGCTAGTTCTTGAATAATAGTTATTAATGTTTGCAGTTCCTTCTTTACCACACTGTCTTGATGAGAGTTCTTTGAGTTAGCCATACTTGGATTTCTTGAGGATAAGGTTGCCACCCATCCCGTTGTCAACGGGACACTCACGGGTTGAGCTGTCTCATTCCGTTGCTCGCTGTTGAAAGTAGTGGGACTTGAAAAGTCCCGCTTTTCAGTCACACTGAATTGCCGTGGAAAAGCCACAATTACTTCCAGCTTTTCCACGGCAATTCAGCTACGTCACCAATCCGGACCTGCAGGCAAAGCTGTTGCCTGTTAGGTCCAGGTGCTGTAATTCATGTAGCAGTTGGCTGAAATTCATGAAAGGGGTGGGGATTGGGACAAGAAGAGCCCTGCAAAGATTGCAGCCAGGAGCTCAAACACAAAACAAACACGACCTTTTTGATGATAATCATGCATTTCTATAACCAGGTGGATTTGTACATCGTGCATGAGTAGTCAGTCAACGGGCATTCTTGAGAATGGATTTATGTGTCCCTAGTGCTGTCTGTCAAGTAAAATACATGTAAATGCTGGTTGTATTTAAAGAAGGGCGTATGCAAAAGCTATTATTGCCCAAACTAAAAGGTTTGTCTGTATAAAGGTTTCATAGTCTAAAACTGGGTTACTTAAGGTTGTTCTTACTTGTAATGAGACAATGGCAGTTAACCTGTTCTTCATTCACATCATTGTGTGAAAGGTGAAGTTTAAATGTTAATGTTTCTCTGCATAAAGGTCCAGCAACTTTTTCTCAGGTAATTAGTATGGGGGGGGTCTATGGAAAATACCATCGATCGTTGTAAAATGCATGCTAACTTCACCCTGAAAAGAGGAGTGACTGTACAAAAACATGGAACTCATAGCTGGCATGAAATGCTACCTTTAGTCTCCCATGCTAAATCAGGCCTTTTACTAACAACCGACATTGATAATTTCCATTTACTGACAAGAACACTAACACTTTATGTTATTTAATATTTATTAGTATGTCATTTGCAGGTTTAGATACCTTTTGTCCTAATGAGTCAGAGCACAGTTAATAATCACAGCAGTTTGGAAGTTTTTATTTTATTAATTATGTTGCATTTTATTTGCAGTGAAAAAAATGAATGGTCTATAAGTTAGCAGGCTCCAGCAGCTGGCCAGTCAGCTAGCCAAACCAGCAGCCAGCCAACCAGCCACTCCAGCAGCCAGCTAGCCAGCTAGCTAGCCACTCCAGCAGCCATCCGTCGTACCCATAACAGTATCTCCTTCACTGCTCATGTGGTGACGTCATGGTAGGGGGTGTGGCCAGTGCCATATTGGCCACACCCCCATGTCCCACTTTGGCCCGCTGAAAAGGTGGCAACCCTACTTGAGGAAAAACTTCTTGACGGGAAAAAATAATAAAAACTAGTACCAATTTTTGAAAATAAATAAAGGACCTATATTCACAAATCCTCCAATATACTTTTGGATTAGTAATTCCAAAAATTAGATTAAATTTCCTGTCAGAATAAAAATGTTATAAGCAGAGCTAATGTTCAGTGCTGCTAGCAGTCTGGTATTGTGGCCACGCCCCCCAGCCTTTCCATTCTTAATCCTCTTCATAGCTATCCTTACTTCCTCCTTGCTAATCCGTTGCACTTCCTAATTCACTAACCCCACATCATCCAACCTACTCTATCTCTCATTCTCTTCATTCAACAGCCCCTCAAAGTACTCTTTCCATCTTCTCAACACACACTCTCTTCCTTTATTACTCTTATCTGCTGCACATCCTTCCTAGCTTGGTCCCTCTGTCTAGCCAGTTGGTACAGGTCCTGTTCTCCTGCCTTAGTGTCCAACCCTTCATACGCTTCATGCTTAGCCTTCGCCACCTCTCTCTCTGCCAGGCACCTCATCTCCTTATACTCCTGTCTACTTTCTTTATCTCTCTGACAATCTCAGTTCTTCTTCGCCAACCTCTTTCTCTGTATACTCTCCTGTACTTCCTCATTCCACCACCATGTCTCCATGCCCTCCTTCCTCTGTCCAGAATGTCACAACAAGCACATTTCTAGTCATCTCCCTTACTAACTGTGCTGTAGTTACCCAGATATTTGGTAACTCTTCACTGCCATCCACTGCCTGTCTTAACTCTTCCCTGAACTCAATCTCACAATCTCCCTTTTTCAGTTTCCACCATTTGATCCTCAGTGCTGCCCTCACGCTCCTCCTCCTCTTCTAGATCACCAACATCATCCCACAGATGAACATTCCATGCTGCTTAACTGCACTTTCCCCTGTCACCAATTTACAGTCTCCAATCTCCTTCAAATAGGCCCTCCTGCACAGGAGATAATATGCCTGTGTGCATCTTCCTCCACTCTTGTATGTCACCCTGTGCTCCTCTGTCTTGTTAAAATATGTATTCACCACAGCCATGTCCATCCTTTTTGCAAACTCCACCACCATCTCACCTTCTGCATTCCTTCGCTTAACACCATACCTACCCATCACTTCCGCATACTCTCTGTTCCCTTCATCAACATGCCCATTGAAATCTGCTCCAATCACCACTCTCTCACCCTTGGGTATAGTCATCACCACTTCCTCCAACTCACTCCAAGATTTTTCTGTCTCATCCATCACACACACACAACTAGCAGAGCAAATGCACTAACAACAGTCATCATTACACCATCAATTTCCAGCTTCATTAACATCACTCCAGCCGACACTCTTTTCACCTCCAAAAACACCCTTGCCATAGTGTTCCTTCAGGATAACCCCTACACTATTTCTCCTCCTATCCACACCATGAGAGAACTATATGGAACCAACTCTGATACACCTAGCCTACGCCCCTTCCATTTGGTCTCTTGCACACACAATATATCAACCTTCCTTCTGTCCATCATATCAGCTAGCTCTGTCCCCATACTAGTCATACTGCCAACATTAAAAGTTCCTACCCTCACTAACACACTCCTAGCCTTTCTCCTCTCTTCCTGCCATATGAGCATTGGACATCCTCCAGTGTATGTCTGTGAATGCAAAGGCTACTGTGCTATCAAATTACTTAAGTGTGTTACAGCAATATTAAAAAAGTGTCACTAATTTTGGCCCATCACCCCCCATGTGTGTGTGGCGTCCTCCAGATGTCCTGCTCTAACAGGTTGACAGGACTGACTGAGCAGCAAGAGTGTAACTACAGTGTGCCATACTGACACAACAGAAATGTGCATCAGGTATTACCTGTGCACATCTATGTATGAGTAGGTGTACCTGGCTGCCTCATAACAACAGACATGGGTTGCAAAATGTCAGGTAAATTTATTTATTCTACATTTGTTAACCATGAAAATCCAGCTGGACAAGGTCCATTTTCAGTGGAGGCCCAGGGAGAAAAGCTCCTAAATATGAGTACAACAACATTACAGATAGTAAATGAATAATAGTCACAATTTCAGGGAAAAATACAAAAGTTTTAGTACAAGAGTTTAGACAAATTATTAGTAACTAGCCTAGAGAGAACAAATTTAAAAAAGGTTATACAAATATGCAAAATCCTAGGAAGTCCAAAAGGTAATGAGAGTAAGATACCTGACATAGTAAGACAAGACCTATGTTAAGAAATTGGATCCATAGTAGTTGGAGAGTGCAATGAAGGGGAGTTGTATCAAGTTATGCATGGGCAGATCCAAGTTTCCAGAAGGTGTGATTTAAGTAGTTTTTTGAGTTGTGTAATATTTGTGGTATTAGAGATAATGGGAGAAGGGACGTTATTCCAGGCCTTAGCAATGGTATGAGAGTAGAGAGATTTTCCTGCAGTGTTGTTAGCCCTAATGGTACTGAGAAGAGATGCAGTGGTAGAGGGGAGGGGCTGAGTGGTAGAGTAATGGGTGAGCAAATGTTGTAAGGCAGGAGTTTTCTCAGGGTTGGTCAGGATGTTAAATGCAGTGGTTAGCTGTCGGAAAGTGAGTAATTGGGGTAATTCTAGCCATTTAAGGTGTCTTAGTACATGGCAGTGGTGGGTTCTGAAAGTAGAGTTATTGGCAAATTTAGCAATTTTGTTGTAACATGATTCCATTTTATCAAGATCAGATTTTCCAATGTGGGTTAAAATAGGGGCTGCGTATGTAAAAGGTGATTCTTGCCTTATCAGTGAGAAAGTTCTTGTGCCGCTAGAGAATAGAGTACTCATTTTCTTATGAACCTTTTGGACAGTTTGGGCTATGTGAACATTGAAGTAGAGATTTTTGTCTATTACTACCCCAAGGAGTTTTTAAATAAGCTGTACATGTTGTACACACGTGTAATCTCAGTTTCTGTGCATCCAAAAGTGCTAGATTTCTACAGCTACTGGTTGTTGTATTGCCCTGACACAGACATGGGTACTAGAATAAGCATGATTATCAGGTTGAAATTTCAGAGCTGTCCAGCTGTGGTATGACCTTGTGTCCATGCCTAGTACAAACAGCCATATGACCACCGACATAGCTGTATGTATGGACTCAGCAATACCTTACCTGTAAAACCTTTCTCCACCAAAGTAAAGTAATCCTCTTTGCTGGACAGCAGCAATATACAAACCACATAACTGGCTGCTACGTTGGCTGTACAGGTCAGAGTAGGAGCAGGTACAAACTGGGCAGCACGTCAACCTTTGTCTGAATGGGCATATAAGGTCACAGGTGGATTACTGTAAGGCTAACTATGAGTACAAATTGGATACATCCACCAAGGGCAATCTTCACATAGTTCTGCAATCTCAGGGGCAACAACCCAACCCAGTCTGTAATGGTGGTCAATCACACCACATACACACACACCATAGCTATAGCCAACCAGCTGCAGACAGGTTTAGGGCAAACATCGCCCCCCTGGCTCACCATCAGTGTAGGTGGATATGCACAGCACCGCACCCCTCCCCTCATCTTCAGGGAGCAGGTGCATACTGCCTAATCAAAGTCAAAAAAGCATGTCTCCATGGGTCCTGAGAACATTCCTGTCTGCATCCTACATGAACTCAGGCATATGCTTCCAGCTCCATTACACACTGTATGCAAGCAAAGCTTGAGCACCATTGACATCCCATCTGCAAGAAAGATGGCCACTGCCATCCCTCTACACAAACATGAATGATGAATGGTGGTTTATGCAATGTACTGGCCCTCATTGGGGAGAACATGACAAAGCAGGACCAGGAGTGCAATGCAGGTTCATACTGTGCTGATAGATGACAGGGGTATGATGTGGTTGTTATTGGTGGCTAATGATAGGCAATATTGAAGTGCTGGCTCTGTAAATAACTCTGGGCAATGTCTGAGGTCCTGTGATGTGTTTCCCTGTTTATGTCTTCCAGGTGGCATGCAGTGTCAGCCGGCATACACTGCAGAGGAGCTGCAGCTATTACGAAAGCAATAATACAGCACCATGCAGTGCTGTTCGGCCGGAGCCGACAAAATCTGCAGGAGCAGACTTCCCTGTCGGATGACCTTGTCCACAGAGTGAACACCTTGGGCCACCATGGCCGCACATATGATCAGGTCAGGCATCAAGCAACTGACCTGTTGCATCATGCCCAGCAAAGGGCTGCTGCCATGGCCAGGGACCATACTGCTATGGGTGGGGGTTCAGCCACACAGGCCCCACTTATGACAACAGAGGAGCTCCTTGCCAACCTTGGGGCAGCCCCCCACATGACACCCAACACATGAAATACAAGTTATGGAGGTGGGTGACGCTCAGGCAACAGGGCAGGAGTGTCCAGGTAAGGCCACAGTGCACATCAATTTATTCATGTAGCAATCATACTGTCTTCAATTGAGTATCTAGATTCATATGTCAGTTCAAACTGCATTTGTGGGTGGGGTTTAGTAATGCACTCAAGTGCACATCTATGGTGAGGGACAGGAAATTGTGTACTATCATAGCTTGTACTGTACCCGTGCAGAGACATAGCATTCATCTTGTGCCAATGCCAAATGTCAGTCTGCTGACAATACCTCTCCCCCACAACTACATAGGTACCTCTGGTCTGCATGTGAGACAGCAGCCTGAAGCCAGTGAGTATGGGATTTTCCTGTTGTGGCTCACCAGTACCCCAGGCATGTTAAGGTCATGCATGAGACCATGCACACAACTGTTACTCTCAGCTGCTTTGCAATATCTGCACATTCACTTGTAGTGGGGTTAACTGCATTGCATTACAGTGGTCATCACAGGGGGCCCATTTGCAGGAGATGTCACATATCTGTAGCATACCTCACAACCTGTCATTGCAAGAAATCTGGACAAAGACTGACACAATGGGGGGATAAAGGCCAAAAACTAGGGACATATTTTAAAAATTAGTGTTATACAGTGCATATAAATGGTGTACACACACCTGTTAGAATGCCAGGTATTTGTGAAATGCAAAAATGAGAGTACAATAACACATTTATGAACCCCTCCAACCTGTCATGTGACCTATAATCTGTACAATTCAATTGTAAAACAAACAAATCTGTTAGGGGAACAATTATGACACACAAAAATTACAAGAAGCTAGATGTATACGTGTGCACAGGCTGATGCTAATACTGTGTTGAAGCAGCTTTCAATAGTATTACAGCATTACATCTTCTTGGGTACACACCTGCCCTCAATTACAGAGACTCTTTCATTAACAGCAAATAATGGTCAGCTGTCCTACCGGGATTATCTTAACTTTACTCAGTTGCCTGCTACAGTAACAGCCATAGTTTGCATACAGCTTACGAAGCACCAAAGGGATCTCATCTGTGAAAGGTATCAACCCAGAGAAGGGTACACACACATTTCCACAGCATTGCATATACCATGGAACACAGTGAAGACAGTCATCAAATGGTGGTGGAAATATGGGGCAACAGTGACATTGCAAAGAACTGTACATACCTCTAAATGTGTGGAAAAGACAAGACCCAAACTGGTCAGGGAGGCTGCCAGGAGACTTACAGCAACACTACAGGAGTTTCAGGAATCACTGGCAAGTACCTGTTGTGTACTATATGCGAGAACAATCTCCCATATTCTCCACACGTCTGGCCTATGGGGTAGGTTTGGAAGACGGAAGCCTTCTCACACACAGAATAACATCCAGGTGTGATGAATTTCTCAGGAAAAATACATCAGGTCCCCCAATAACATGTGGGGAAATGTGTTATGGTGTAATGAGACCAAGGTTGCACTTTTTGGCCACAATACCAAAAGGTTTGTTTGGCACAAGAACAACACTGTGCATCACCAAAAGAACACCATCCCCATGGTGATGTCAGTGTCCTGCTTTGAGGTTGCTGTTCATAAGCTGGAAGTGGGCCTTTAGCCAAGGTGGAGGGGATTAGGAACAGTTCCAAATACTAGTCCCTTTTGGCCCCAAATCTTCATGTGTCTGCTAGAAAGCTGTTGATGGAGAGGACTTACACCTTTCCACACAACACTGACCCATACCATACATCAAAATCCATAAAAGAATGTTTTCACCAGAAGACAACCAATGTTTTGGAATGGCTCAGCTGCAGTCTACACATACATCCAATAGAGGATCTGTGGGGTGCCCTGAAGAGGCCTGGCTTCTCCAAGGGAGAGTGTAGAAATATTACTAAGTCAAGATGTGCCATG
Source organism: Protopterus annectens (assembly GCF_019279795.1). Lineage (NCBI taxonomy): Eukaryota > Metazoa > Chordata > Ceratodontiformes > Protopteridae > Protopterus > Protopterus annectens. The sequence continues at coordinate 165,063,787 of NC_056748.1, forward strand.
CTGATACACACCTTCCCAAGAGGACTGACTGCTGTTATAAAATCAATAGGTGCTTTAATTAAGTATTAATTTAAGGGTGTGCACAGTCATGCAACCAGCCTATTGTATGTATTTCAACTTCTGCATGTTACCACTAATAGATGTGTTTGTTCTTCAATTGGATTGCACAGGTTATAGGTCACATTAAAGGTGAAAAATGTTATCATGATTTCTGTGGTCTCATGTCATATATTAGACAAAACCTGGCATGTTAACAGGGGTGTCTACACTTATAATATCCACTATAACCTTAGCAGGTTGTTATAACTGGTTCTGTTGTAAGATACACGTACTGCAGGTTTTAAAGTGTGAGACTCAAAATATGTCCTTAAATAGTGACACCAGTCCTCATATCATCCCAGTAATGTGTCAGACAAATACAGGATTTATGACAAACAGAAATATGAGACACACATGTAGACATTCAGCGACACCCTGCACAGTTGAGAGGTATGTTCTGTAGGAGTTGCCACTGTGCTATACAGGTGAACAGCAATTATGTGTTCATGGGTGCAGTGTGTGCTACTTAAAGGCCCATCACCTACTAACACTACTCACATATCACAGAGGTGTATATAAGTTGTAACAGGAAGTGGAAAGGGCTGCACTGCATGATGTTGAGGGCCTGTCCAGTGTGTGTATGTAGTTGTCTGACTGTGTTGTGAATGTCACCAGTTGGCTATTGTGATGTCTGTGTAATGCCTGTCTGCCACCTCACCTATATACTTGTGTGTTTGTGTGTGTGTGTGTGTGTGTGTGTGTGTGTGTGTGTGTGTGTGTGTGTGTGTATGTGTGTGTGTGTGTGTGTGTGTGTGTGTGTGTGTGTGTGTGTGTGTGTGTGTGTGTGTGTGTGTGTAGCAGAAAATGGTATAGTGCAGGTATTAATTTACATATGTTGTCTTTCCCCCGCAGGTGGTCATGGTAGTCTCTGTCCCTCAGTATCTGATGTCAGTGTCTCTGCAGACTCTGGCAATGATGATGGTCATATTCAGGCACAGGTGGTGTTGTCAGGGGCTGAATCTGTGCCATCAGTTGGCAACCCACAGTCAGCCACAATGTTCCACACACAGTCACAATGCCCAAACATGCCCCATCCCCAGCAACCACAGATGATGGACAGTTGGCAGGTAATGACATGGACCAGGCTAGTGTGGTGACTATGTCAGGTGTGAGTGTAGACACTGTCCATAGCCAGACTGCAGGTGAGGTCCCACACAGGTGGATGTACAGGGGTGCTCACAGGAGGACTGCTGCTCATCAAGCCACTGTCAAAAGTGCCACAGCAGGTATCACCAGATGCATGTTTCAGGATGTCATGGATGCACAGGCACGTAGTGAACACAACACCAGACAAATAGGGTGGTGGATGTAAGTCTTCCTGATTTACGTGGTGACATATGTGACTTTGTCGAGGCCAAACACCAAAATACTGAGGTCATGAATAGACAGTGGTGTGAGACCTTGGCCATTTTCGACCATGGCCTGTCTGTGCAAGAGCATGTGGTGGGAGATGGGCATTGGCCACATGGACGTAGGTCAGCACCAACATCAGCTGAAAATCTATGGGGCCATGCACCTTTACACTCCCGTAGTGGCAGTGACACCTGCACTACTGAAGTGGGGTTGCTGTCCACATCACAACAGAGTAGGCCATGGGAACATGGTCCTGGCCAGTCCCGTCAGGGACACAGCTCCAGCAGACAGCAGTCACCATCAAGAAGCAGTACTGCATCTGGCCTTGGGCTTGGTGGTGCCAGTGAGACCCCTGGCAGGACCAGTTCATGTGCCAGTGGCCAGAGATGGTGAGCTGGACACCCTACTATGTATGGTCCAAAACTGTCCAACATACCCCTGTGTAGGGCAGCCACATGGCATGACTGTGTGCATACACACACACACACACACACACACACACACACACACACACACACACACACACACACACACACACACACACACACACACACACACACACACACACACACACACACACACACACACACACACACACACACACACACACATCTGTATCACAGGCAGGTCACCTCCAGACAAACACAGCACCTCTGCACAGCCTATCTATAGGATACCCCTCCAAAAAACACACGTGGATGTCAACTGTATGGCCCAGCCTAGGCCTTTGACAAACCCACACCACACCCTGTACATATTTTATTTTTTATTTTATTTTATTTATTTATTTTACATTTGTTGACCGGGAGGATCCGACTGGATGCATGTCCATTTTCAGCGGAGGCCCGGGGAGAAAAGCTCCAAACACAGGTATCAAAAAGCAATTAAATAACAGTGAAGCAAATTTTACATTCAAAATTAGAACATATGTTATTCTTTCTAATTTATCTAAAATGTGAGAGGATTAGGATAGAAAGGAGATTGTAGGAGATTCAATTGTAATGGATGTTAGTCCAGCCTAAGGTAGACTATCCCGGGTTTAGGCAGTGACAACTTCGCATTGAACCCAGATGTGTTTTTAGCTTAGCTTTAAATTGACTTAAAGTAGAGATGGATATAATATCATGGGGAAGTTTGTTCCAAATTTTACCTGCAGCGTTGGTGAGAAGGGAGTCACCAGCAGAGTTATTAGTTTTGAATGTTTGGATTAGGAGACGGTTGGATGACCTCAATGGACGTGGATTGTTACAAAGGGGAAGCAGCATTTTGAGGGAAGGAGCATATTCAGGGCTGTATATAATTTTGTGGGTAAGGACTAGTAGGTTGAAAGAAATAAGGTTAGGAAGCTCAGACCAGTTGAGCTTGGCTAAGTTGGTACAATGATGGGTCCTATATGGTGACCCAGTAACAAACCTAGCAATATGATTGTAGCAATTGGAGAGTTTGTTCATGACAGTTTTACTTATATTGTGAAGTAAGGGGGACGAGTACAGGAGTGATGAGAGAAGGTGAGTCTGGGCAATGGCCATTTTAGCTTGGGGGGTCAAGAAGCTATTTATTCTATATAAAGAGCCTAGCTTCTTGTTAACGGTCTTGATCATTTGGTTTACATGTATATCAAATTTTAGTTTGTTGTCTATGGTTACCCCTAGTAATTTTGTAGAGAGGTCCGGAGAAATTATGGTCCCATCCTTAGCTTGGATAGTAAAGTTGATGGAGCAGGACCTATTAGTTGGAAGAAACAACAACATTTTAGTTTTTTTAGGATTAAGAATCAGGCGACTGGAGAGCCAGTGTTCTATTTTGCTGAAAGTAGACTGGGTTAACAATTGTAAATCTGAAGGGGTAGTACCAGAGCAAATTAACGTAGAATCGTCTGCATATTGTATACAACTGGCATTAGGAATAACTGTATGCAGATCATTGATAAAGATGGAAAATAATACCGGTCCTAAAATAGATCCTTGTGGGACTCCCAATGTATTAGGTAGTAACTTAGAAAGTTTGGTCTGCCATAAAACTGCTTGTTTTCTGCCAGATAGATAGGAACTAAACCATTGTACAGCAGTGGTGTCCAGACCAAGTGAAGGCAATGTATTGATTAGAAGTTTATGATCCACCATATCGAAGGCCTTCGACAGATCCAGAAATAGTGCAGATGAGATATTATTATTATTACGATGGGAGTTTATGGTGTTTGAAAAGACAAGGAGGGCTGAGGTAGTACTATGGAGGGGTCTAAAACCATGTTGGGTATCAGCCAGTAGTTGGTTGGCAATTAGGTGTTGCATAAACTGTTTCTGAACACATTTTTCCATTATTTTTGCTAGAGGGGAAAGTATGGATATGGGCCTGTAGTTTGAGAGATCAGTGGAAGTGCCTCCCTTGTGGAGAGGAATTACATATGATATCTTCCAGATCTCGGGGATTTTGGCCTCTACTAAGGAGCGGTTGATGAGGATAGACACTGGGTAAGCAATTACATCAGCTGTTTTTTGCAAATATTCAGCTGGGAGTTGGTCAGCAGAGAGTGTGGAGGGTTTTAGTTTTTTAATTAATTTACAAATAAATGAAGTTGGTACAGGTTGAAAGGTAAGTAGGGGACTATTTTTGAGTGTTCGAGAGTCAAAGGTATGAGGGCTGGGTGGTAATTGATTAGATAGAGTTTGAATTGTCTCAGTAAAGAAGTGGTTAAAACTATTAGAGACATCGTCAGGGGATTTATCAATGAGTGTGGCAGGGACAGGGGTAGAAGTACAACCAGGGTGAAGAAGTTGATTTAGTCCAGCCCAGAATTTTTGTGGACAGTTTTGGTGGTCAGTTTGCAATTTACAATAGTATTGTCTTTTATCTAGTAATATTTGCCTTTTAGTTTCATTCCTAAGTTGTCTGTATTTACTTTGGTCCAGGGGGAGTTTAGTAGTGCCAGGCAGACCACGCTTTGTTTCTGAGATTAATTTTCTGCCTTGTTTCTTTTGAGAGCCAAGGAACATCTACAGTTTTGGTTTTCTTTGAACGGATGGGAGCATGAAAATTAAGAATTTCTAGGAATTTTTTGTTAAAGTATAGCACTGCTTCTTCTAGGGTAGATATTTTAGTATTGTCCAGTTACAAGAAGATAGTTCTAGTTGAAGTTTAGTTAAGTCAAATTTCTTTTTGTTTCTAACAGCTCTGAGTGTGGGTTGCTTAGGAATGGCTATCTTATGCTTAATGATGTAAGTAAGGTGGTGATCACTTAAACTATCGGGGAGAGTACCAGGTGTATAGTGATCAGGGTGACTATTTATTAGCACCCAGTCAAGTATACTGTCTTTCTGGTTAGATTTCCCTAGCCTGGTGGGAGTATTAATAATTTGCTTGAAAGAGTAGAGGTTAATATGTGTAGAAGGAGCTGAGGGGGCACAGGTATTCCAATCTATGTTGAAGTCTCCGAGAACTAAGGTCTCTTGAGGGAAATGAGTAGATATCCAGTGAAGGGTGGATTCGAGGGTTTCTATATTATTTCCTGGGGGAATGTACATACAAATAATATAGATAAATTTGACATATGATGATATCTGTGCCACATCCCTGTCATCCATACCCTTGATGCAGGGACAGGCTTATATGTATCTGATGGACAGGAATATAGTACACTGTAGCTATGTAATACTGTTTAAGGTGCTGTCTGCTTGCAGTTGTTATGGGTACACATAAAGGTGTATCTACCTTATTAGCTGTTAGTACCACTGACTGAATGTAGTCTGACATGCTGTATTTTGTTTGTGTTCCAGGTGTTTCTGTGTCTGCAGGCTGTGGCTCTGCAGACATTACCAACATGTAGTTTAGCAGAGTAGAACTACACTGACCATTTCATAGCCAAGGTACAGCTTTATATGTATGTTTATCAAGTGTGTATGCATGCAACAGTTTATGATGGACACTGTTGTCAGACAGTGTGACCTGGCAAACATACCCCTTGTCACAGACAGGTAGCCTTCAGACATGTCACCTCAGTGTTGCCGTAGTACCACAGGCTCATACATATGGAACAGGCTACTGGAGTACTGTCAGTAGGTCCCTCACCAGCTTAGACATTAGATTGACCACAACAGAGTCACGTGTCAGCATCTGTTGCCCCTGCCATTTCTTTCCCATACACTCAACCCTGATGCAGTCAGTGAGGGCATGCATGATACTGTGTATGACAGGTTTGTGGTATGTATTCCTGAGTTCACAGGGTAGAACAGGGAGACAAAATGGTATATCCTTTGCATACACACAGTAAAGACTGACACAGGGGATGTGCATAAAGTAACACAAACACAGCTGGCAATGAACAGATTTGTAAAGCTACATATCCACTTTAACGAACTATAGAGCTACATACACATGACATGCCCCACATAGATTATATGTGTGGGACATCACCCACTACCTCTTACAAGATGTAATGTTGTGAATGCCTTCATGGATGGTGAGATAACCCACCAGAAATAGCAAATGGAGTACTCTATTGCTCCTACAAGCCTGGACAAGTGATAGGGTAACAGACATTATATCAGCATGATGTTTCAGTCAGGTATGATATCTGATGCTGGCATGTGTGTCAGTACACTAAATGTGACCTATTTGGCAACAATATCACATACATGCCCCTTGTTATGGGACACAGACCACACATGGGTTGCAAACATCCAGATATTCCAAAGACATCTGTACAGATGACTGGAATGGCCTGTACAATGGTTTAACATGCTGCATGTGAGGCAGATGCCATTAACACGCTATATAAAGTAATGCCATCGGGAGGTGGTAAACAGGCGTGGATGGTACATACATCAAAATGGTATAACCCACACAGGATATGATTCTCACCCAAACACACACACACACACACACACACACACACACACACACACACACACACACACACACACACACACACACACACTTGCCAGTATTGTGATTAGAACCCTGACCTATATAGTTATTTCTACTACAGTGTTAAGCAGTTATCATATGCACCACGGAGCTTATATGAATTTGCCTTCTTCCAAGATACTTTTAAGGTGAATGACATCAACAGGCCTGGTAAAGGAAGGTGATGGGAAATGTACAGGGTGGTACACAACTCAAAATGGTACAATCCACACCCTATATGATTCTCATACACACACACACACACACACACACACACACACACACACACACACACACACTTACTTGTCAGTATTGACATTAGAACCCCTGCCTATCTAGTGATTTGTACTATAGTATTACGCAGTTATCGCATGGGCTACAGAGCTTACTGGATTGACAACTGTCCAAAGATGCTGATAAGGGGAATTACATCAGCAGGACTTATAATGTGGGGCACTGGGTGGGAAACATATCAAAATACTTCTTCTTACAAACATACACACTTACACACACATTTGCTGGATGAAAGATTAGAACCCCTGCCTATTTATTTTTTTGTTCTATAGTGTTACTCAGTTATCACATGCACTACAGAGCTTACTAGGCTGGCAATTGGCCAAAGGTGCTGATAAGGGGAATGACATCAGCAGGACTGATAAAGTGGGGAACTGGGAAGTGTTGTGGTTGGGAATGGCCTAAAACTGTTTCACCTACAAACACACATTCCCACTCTTGCACACACAACTGTCACAGACACACGCATGCACACACACACACACACACACACACACACACACACACACACACACACACACACACACACACACACACACACACACAGTTCCCAGTATTGAGATTAAAACACCTACCTATCTAGTTATTTGTATTGTAGTGTTATGCAGTTATTACATATGCTACAGAGCTTATATGGGTGATTGGTGTCCAATGGAACTTCTAAGGTGAATGACAGTAGCAGATCTTGTGAAGTAGGGCAATGTGAAGTGTACCGAGTGTGAACAGTCTCCTAATACTTAGACCTACGGACACACACACACACACACACACACACACACACACACACACACACACACACACACACACACACACACACACACACATGTGATGTGATATTATAAACCCAACCTCAGTACTATTACACAATGGGGCTCACCTTTTTTGCTGGCACATGCAGCTGTTTACAACTGGTATGCTACTGTCCACAGCAGGACATCACTGTATGCCATTCAGGGTATCCATGTGTGTGACTCACTTTGTCTCTGTCCCCTGTCTCTCTCTCTCTCTCTCTCTCTTTCTATCACTGTCTGTTTCTCACTTCCCCACATCTATGTGTGTGTATGCTTGACATATGCTACCTCTTGCCCATATACATATGTGTGTGTATCTCACGCAACAGATGCAGCTATTACACATGGGCCACCTACAGCTAGCTGAGGGTAATCCTGTCTGATGTGTGTGTGTGGGGACAGTTAAAGTGTACTTAGCTGTCTGTATGTACAGACATATATATGCAATACAGTCATATATTCCGATGTGGGTTCCAGCATGTCCTGTGATTCTCTAAGTGTAGGAACATGCCCAGTGTGACCTTCTATAGTTAGAGTGGGACTCCATTCCAGAGATAGGTGTACTTCAGTCCAGGGTTTTGTGTGCTACAGGCATAACTCTCAGGAGTACATAGGACTTTCCTCAGGGTACTGGGTTCACTTAGCAGACATTTTCTGACATATCTGTAGTCTGACACTGCAATGTATTGTGCCATTATGTAGTGCCAGACATGTTCAGATCATCACATTGTTTTACTAGAGGAATACTAGTTGTATGATGTGTAGACCAATACTATGATGGCAGCTATGTACATTCTTGCCCAGCAAGGCCATTTATGAGGTGTGGCTACAGCTAGTTGAGTGAAGACATGCTATGTAAACAGTCCAGCAACCAGGTGATATACTGGCTAAGGATCTCCTCCTTGTGTGGTATATTTCTAACCTGAGATGTCATATCTTTGTGTGGGCATACCTCTCACCTGTACAGTTTTTGGAAGGTTGTCCAGGTGTTTGGCTAGAGGTTTCATCCTGTCCACATGAACTTGTGTTTTTATGGCAAGTTATAATTGAAGAGTGATGTTACAAAATAATGACATATATTACTGTTTCAGACTACATAACCTTCAGATAATTCCTGCTACTGCAAACCCCTCACCCTACCAACTTTCTCAGTATGTAAGGGCGATATTTACAACACATGCCTATCATTATACCTTTGTTCATAGGTTCATAGATTAGTACTAAGCTAACTGCCCTTGCAAGCTATTTTAAGCCTAGCCAATTATCCCTTGTGAGACTCAAGCCCTGCACCTTGTGCTTGCAAGGCAAACACCTTAACCATTAGGCCACCCTCCCAAATATTCCACTTTTAGTTCTGCCCTTGTTCAGACATCTTGCTGTCAGAGCTTGGGAGTTATGGGTATGGGTACAGAGTGCATTCTACTGTGCAGGCATGTCCATTATATGTAAAAGCAAGCATAAGAAAAAAGGATTGCTGAGAATAACCACTGGCATCATTACCAAAAAGCACTTATATTCACAAAAGCCTTGGCACCTCAGCTACACATCCTTCAAGATTTCATTATGTGTGTAGTATATTCCACACAGCACTGTGACTTCCAGATATGTCAGTGGCAGAGCAGTGGGTGTCACTGACATGCATAACAGTTGGCACTGCAGTTATCTGCATATGACCCTGTCAAAGACAGCACTGTACCTAGGGCACTACAAGGTGACTGCCAAGAGAACATGCTGGCCAGATCCTGACAGTATTAACCACACATACACATAGCTCATTGAACCCGCATATTGTGGACAGGCACCATGTTTTCATATGTATTGGTACAGCCCTCCATATGTGTGCTATCCTGATATTTCCCTGCAAACATACATGTTACTGTATTTCTGTGGGTATGGGGGGCACACCTGTCAACTGTACACATTTGCACAGACTGTGCTGATATTTGCTTTACATTTTGGTTCCATTTACTATGCTATTGTGCCCTATCCTGGGGACTAGAGGCATATCAGTAAAGAGCACAGGTCAGATTGTAATGGTATACATTTGAGTTTGAGACTTCTTACCCTTCATAGCTTTACTGCAACTGCAAGTCCTGCTGTGCTATCACTGTGTGAGTCTGTAGGGGGTAATTCAACATTGCTGCCATTTGTGTGCCTTTACCAGACATTTATTTCTGGTTTTCTACAGCTGACTTGCTGTGTGGGTATGAGGGGAGGGTATGGGACCCCCACACTGACAGCCATGCCTGTGACCTATGACTCCCCAGTTAGTTGTCCCCACACATATACTGCAGTGGGATTTGCCACCTTGGGTACTACTGCATAGTGTGTGGAGGCCAGATTTGGCCAGACATTTCCTGGTGTCCCACATAGCTGTCAGTTGTGTGCTGCTATCCCAGTAGGCCACCCCATTCTCTTGTATGCATGCAGAATTACCATAGGGATGCTAGCAAAACATACTAATCCATTCATTTATTGTTAAGAAGACTGACTTACCTTGTGCCTGCAGCAGTTGTGAGGACTGTGCTTGAGGTCTGCCTATGTTGGATGCACATAGTCCACTGCCTATAGATGGTAAGTTACAGGTAATGTGTGTGTCATCCATTTTACTGTGTGTGCGAGTCAGAGAGAGGTGTCAGTCCCTGGGGTCCAAACAGTGTCAGTGTGTCTGGGCATGCCTCCATCTGCCTACGGCAGCAGGCTCAGGGGCCTGCTTTTCAAACCCAGTGCCCAAATGTAAACAGTCCTGCTATTTCTGGGTTTTTTTTGTTTATTTTAGACCCGGGGCGCACCATGCATACACGTTTAGCTAATGTTTTTGGGGTTGTTAATCAATAATTACAAATCCCAGATTGCTTCACTTAGGAACAACTTGGATAAGCTGGAAAGTGCTGTCATAAATGCAGAAGATTATGCAAGGTATCGGTTTGATTATGCACGCATTGTTTCCAGCATAGATGCCAGTTTAAGCAAGTTTATTGAGGTCAAAAAGAAAAAAACTATCGAGAGACCTCAGCGACTACTCCAAAAGATGTGCTTAGTCACCACCTCCCCTTGTTGGGAATTCACCTCTGAGTAATAATAGCAGTGATCAGTTGGACCATTTGGGCCACAATAACAATGCCAATGGCAATGCCATGGCAAATAATGACATTGTAGACATAGTTCAACCTATTTGTTGCAGTGAAAGAATTAAAAATAATCTACAACCTTAGGCAGCCCAACAGTCAGGACAACAGCATGAAATACCTTTGAATGTTAATTTCCACCTGGATTTTCGGGAACCCAATGGGCCACAAACCCTTCATTCGAACAAACCTACCAACAACAGGAGACAGCCCCAGAACAGGAAATGCTACAAAAGGAAGAGGAGATGAGTTCGAAATCTCCTAACATCCTTTCCCAGTTCTGAAAGGGACTTTAAAATCTATAATTTTAGTTCCCTGCATATTGAGAAAGCTATGGTGGACTTTTTTTCAAAAGGCTTAACGTTTGTACCTGATAGGAGGGCCAGTATGGTCAAACTTATCATTGATTTAAAACTTTTCGTTCGTAAACTTAATCTACAATTACTCATGAGTGCCAACTCACTTCTCACACAAGGTCTCGGGGTGTCCAGCCTCTTCGATCCTCCTATGCATGAATCTCTAGCACTCTGAGAAAACTTGTGAAATTGATTTTCGGAGAATGTTCACAAGCAGTCATCATATCAGTAACATCCATAAAAATATCACTCCGGATTAATTTGATTTAATCAATTTACTGAATATTTGTCAAGTGTGTGTCATGCAACCTGACAAAGGTGGAGGTTTAGTGTCCATGGATCAACACTACTACAACTGTAGGATGAACTTGGTCCTAGACAGTACAACATATGAAAAAGTCAGTCGTAACCAGATCAATGGAGCATACAAGTCTATCAATGGGATTCTTTCTGACTTGTTCCTGGAAGGGAGTATAGACATTGATACATAACATTATTTGTCTATGCCTGCTCCAGTTATAACAACCTTTCTCGGAACCCCAAAGATACATAAAAATCTAACTAACCCACTGTTTAGACGTATTGTGGATGGTTGTGGTTCCATATCGTATGCTTCTGCTAAATACGTTGACTCTAAGCTTAAACCAATACTCAAGTTAGAACAACAAATTTGTCAGGACTCGTGGCACTTTCTTAAGTCCATTAATAACTTGGACTTTAATGACAATTTAGTGTTTCTTACAGTGGACATTAAGGATTTGTATACTGTAATCCCTCAACCAGTTGGTATTGAGTGGGTTAGGGATTTGTTGCACATGAGAGGCATGGACAGCCAAGAGGTGCATGTCATTGAAACTCTCCTTGAGATTGTACTACTTAACCATTTTCTATTTTTTAATAATGAATTTTACCTCCAGACAAGTGGCGTTGCTATGGGAGCTGCATGTGGCAGCAGTTTTGCCAACACTGTCATGGCTTACTGGGAAAGGTCCTATTTGTTTAATTCCCCTACCTTTAAGAACAATGTGGTCTGGTACACTAGGTACCAGGATGACATGTTCTTTCTATGGAAGGGTGAAATAAACTTGATAGATGAATTCATCAGTGAGATTAAAATTTATACTACCTTTTTGGATTTTACCTTCCAAATCGGCACAGAGTACATTGATTTTTTGGATATTCATCTAGCAAAGGACCTTGTTAACCACAGATTTAGAGCCACTATATACCATAAGCCAACCTATTCCAACGCCTTTCTGCATTTTTCCACTTGTCACCCTTTACACCAGAAAAAAGCAGTGGTGAAGGGGCAAGCAGTAGGGGCTGCTAGAATGGTTAGCGACTTCAATGATTTTATTACTGAATGTGACTTGTTAAGATCCATGTTTAATAGGAGAGGGTATCCAATGGCCTTTGTGGCCACTGTGTTTGAAGAAGTCATTAGTAAAAGGTCATCAGGCCACTTTACCCCCCTGTTACACAAAGGTTATAACATGCCAGAGTCACACACTAACATTTTAGCATCTCCTGCTTTAACAAACATACAGGAGGGAGACAAATCAACTAAACTGTTAACAACTTACTTGACTCTAGAGTTGTTAGAGAAATTGTCAACAAGATCTGGGCATTTATTTCAGAAGATCCCCACCTTAGAAGTTCTTTAGGTTTGACACCCCAACTAACCTTTAGGAGGGGTGTAAACCTGAAAGGTTTGGTTGAAAGGCCGAAAAGGAATTCTAAATTTAATACAGGTATAACAAAATGTGGGAGATGCCATCAATGCAAGTTCATTAAATTAACTGACAGAGTAAAAATCAGAAATAAAGTATATTACATCCATGATAGATACAACTGTGATTCTCTAGGGGTTGTTTATGGAGCTTTCTGTGATGGTTGCGAAGCATTTTATATCGGGAAAACAGACAGGAAATTAAAACAGAGGATTTATGAGCACCAGTACAGCATTATGAACAAAACTAGTACTAGTGCTTTAGCCAGACGCACCCTTATTTTCCCAAGTCACAATTTCTTATTTGTGGTTTTACAACAAGTAGAACATAACAAAAAAGAGGGGGGCCCCGGGAACTCAAATTAGAAGAGGCTGAAGTGGAATGGCAAATTGCAACTGCTGCTTACACTTTTCCATGGTTAAATGAAGCCTTATCTATCAAGAGCTTGTTGAAGCTTAAAGCCCTGGCAAGACAGGGGTGGCAGCTTGTTTGTTTCACACAAAAATGTTTAAAACATCTAACTGACTTTTCTTCTTTTTATATTTGTTTATGAGTAAGACTTTCTATGGTTTTATATGTTTTTACATGTATAACACCATAAGGCATGGCGTACGAGTCTTGTATGATGTATTTACATTTTGTTTTTTTACATTAACATAATGTCCGGTTCGATTCTCAGCTAGAGCGTCTTCTGCGTGGAGACATGCGTGAATGGGCATACCTTTGTTGAAGGTTGTGCATCAGGGCTGGCAACTCGGCATGTAAAAATCAACTGCCAATCATTAGCGGACCGGAGTTCCGCTGTGGTGACCCCTAACCAGGATAAAGCCGAAAGACACAACAACATTAACATAATGTAACTCAATTTAATAACATAACATAATATATTTCAATGCTACACATTTACATAGTACACACTTTATTTATTATCATTATTTTTTTATTTTTTATATAACAATGGTCTATTTTTAAGCATCATTTACCATCCCAATTGTATTTGTATTTACATTTTGTCTTGGGTTGGAAATGGTAAACCTTTTTATTAACCTTTTTTAGATGCTTAAGACTATCATTTGGGCAACATGGTTTAATTAGTCAATGTTACTTTAAATGTTCAACGCTGCATGACATCATGTACTTGGGCTGCCCAGCCCATTGGCTCAGCAGGTTTGTGTTAGGTTTTTAAACTGGGAAGTGAATAGTTTTTACTTGTCTGAAGAAGCTGAAGTATTTTGTTCAGTGAAAGCGCTTACGTACAATAAACAGTTCGATATTCCATTGCCTGCTCATTTTCTTTTCTTGTTTCGGTTTTACCAGTTTGGATTTGCATTTTTTGTTTAGCTAATGTAAACATGAAGTAATGGCCCTCCCTGGACTCTAGCACACTCTTCATTTCATGGAATAAGTCAATACAGCTTCAGAAATACCCCCTTGCTTAGCTGCGCTTAGCTAAGCTTATCTGTGCACCATAGGGCTCCAATGTACTTACACCATGCATAACACACCCCCTTTTCATGTCTGTTCATCCTCCTACTTACATGATTGTGCTATAGCACCTACATAGTTAGGTGCAGTTTGGCACTTAGAAGGTTTTTGTGATTCAGTAAATGTCTCCTCATTTGCATACCCCACTGCCTTAGTTCATAGTTACTGCACTACCCCAGAGCCTTTCCCCTTGACAAACACTGTTCCCTGGTATTGCTTTGATTCTGCATGCCATAGGCTATAATGGCAAAATGCAGATTTCCCTTAGAATTGAGTTTTCACATTTTTTTAAATTTTCAGCATGATCCCATTTGTGCACCGCTGCCCTATGTTTAAACAGCTGAGATCGGCCCAAAAAAGCTTTGATTTTTATAAAAATGAAGGACTTTTCCATGCCAACGGCCATGTATTTGGCCATTGGCATGCCTAAAGATTATAATACATGCTTTTTTTTGAGCTGTCATGCCTCTGTTTTCATTTTTTCAGAAATGTGCAACTAACACTATTCTTGCACAGATGCCTGCCTGCTTACTGAATCGCCAATTCACCTTATTTGCATGGTTTTCACCAGCAAATAAGGTAATTAGCATTAGGCATGGGTGTCCATGCAGGAATAGTGTAGGCAGGCTTGTGCACATCAAAACAGTAGTTTATTGGATTGCTTGGTGGCCATATTTCATGCAGGAGCGGCTACACTGTTCCTGCATGGAGAAATTACTTTATTGAATCCCAGAGCATATTTCTACACAATATGGGTACCAATAACATGTGATTTCAAGCAACAAACTGATTGAGCTAATAATTAGCCATATCATGATTTTTTAGGTTATTTAAATGCCATTTCTTGTGCTGTTATTTATTCTGATGAAGGTTCTTGTTAGAGAGATGAAAGTGCTCAATGTTATTTTATTTATTAAAGGAAGAGTCTCTTTGCTGCTTTGGTGCATTTTTTTTATTTTATTGGTTTTAGTTGTGCTTTATACATCTTTTTGGTTGCTCAGACATCAATGGTTTGCCAGAGATGGTCTTCATCTCTCACCACTGGGAATTTGTGTACTCGTCAAGGCTGCTACACCCCCACAGTGCATCTTATAGGCACTATCTAGAGGGAAAACTTTCCAATGAGAGTGCCATCTTCATGTAATATCACAGCTATGCTGCTACATGCTGGGAATGGCAACACTAAACCCCACTCTGTGGAAGGTGTCCCCACCTTGGAATATGCAGACATTTGTGTAGTCAGACACCTAGTTCAAGGCTGTGGACATACCAGGCTACATGACCTTCCACATGTTCAGACCTCAAAGTGACAATGTGCAAGGTAATGCAGGTGGTGTATACATATTCATTAAGGATAGATACACATCCAGATTTAGTGAAACACTATGCTTTCCCAGAGACACTGTAGGTGCTATTCACTGTTGGGAGGGCATATAATCAAACCACTGCCAGCTACAGGAGCAGCTCCATGAATCTATACGCCTGTTGTGCTTATTTGCATGTTCATGTGTTTATCAAAATATATCAGTACACCATGGTTTGGGGTGACATTAAGTAACCACCAACTGTGTTGGTTAGTCATGCTGAAGCTCCCTTGCTCAAAGGCTACTCCACATCCTTAACTACAGTGCCCTGGACCAGTGGCATGACATCCCCACAAGGGGAGGCAATGTAGTCCTTCATGTATATCCCAATATGGGTGACCATTGCAGCCCACCACTGTAAAGTCCTCCCTGGCGAGATCTGAACATAGATCAGTCTCATTATTAATATCAGACCTAACCCCCCATTGCAGACAATACAGAAATATACTTCAACAAAGCCTTGGCACCTCAATTTTTATCTCTAGCCCAGGAGGAGGGTATCATTAAAAATACCATCATGCATCACCTTGTGATATCTGATCCCATTGATCAATATATTTATTTTCTTCCCAAAATCCACAAGGACCCTCAAAAACTCTCTGGTAGGCCCAATGTTTCAGGGAGAGGTTCTTTAACAGAACCATTGTCCCAATTTCTAACCAAATACCTTAAACCTCTACTTAAATGGGTACGTGCCCGGTTACAGGACACTACAGAATTTCTCCAGGTCATTACCGAAATGCAGCTTTAGCTGGGTTGGTTACTCTGTACCTTGGATGTTATAGCTTTATATACTAACATCCCCCACTGGGCAGGGATTGATGCCTTAGAATATTGGCTGTATAAATCTGAGTTATACCAACCCGGTTTTAATACATTTCTTATATGCCTTGCCGAGCATATACTTACCAAGAATTTTTTTTCTATCATGATAAATGTTACCTCCAGATTCAAGGTATGGCCATGGGTGCTTCATTTGCCCCAATTTGTGATGACTTATTTATGGCTTATATTGAGGAACCAATACTTTATGATAGCTCACACAATTTGTTTCTGGAGGAGATTGACATTTGGAAAATATATTTGGATGATTGCTGGTTGGTATGGAGATCAAATGTGGATTATTTACAGGATTTTGTTGGCTACCTGAATGAGAACAAATGGGGGATACACTTTAGGGTAAACTATGATATGGATCGGATCACTTTTTTTGATGTCTTGGTGACCAGAGGTCCTGACAGTACCTTAATCTCTGAGGTTTACTGGAAGTTCCCTGAATATAATTCCCTCCTCTATGCCACCAACTATCATCATCCACATATCTGCAAAAACATTCCCAAGTCTCGATTTTTGAGAGTCAAACGTATATGCTCTGACAATAGTACTTATCAGCATTTCAGAGATGACCTTACAATCAGATTTAAGAATAGAGGGTACAAGGTGGGATATGTCCTTCAGTCCAAGAACAGGGTGGATATCATTGAGAGGGAAAGCCTTCTTCAATACAAGGACAAGGTTGTTGATGGAGAACCTGCTATATGTTTTGTTACAACATATGGCAGGAATACTGGAGCACTTATGAACAGTGTCCAGTGTCATTGGAACATCCTGTTGGCAGACAACATTTCTCCTTTAGGAAGGGCAGAAATTTGGGTACCTACTTTAACCATTATAAACATGGGTCTTTTCATAAGAAAGAATATGCTCAAACTACACTTTTGGGGGATCAAGTTACAGGTTGTTTCCCTTGTGGTCATTGCACACACTTTCCGAGGGTTATGAAAACCAAGTGCTTTAGTAGCAAAATCACCAGCCAGGTTTACAACATTTCCTTTTTTGCTTATTGCCAAACAGATTATGTGATTTATTTAGCCATCTGTAATTGTTCAGCCTTCTATATTGGTCAAGCATCACAACCGGTTACATTTAGGATTACTGAGCATCTTTGTGATATGAAACACCAAAAAAATGCTAATGCCCTTTATAAACATTCATTTGCACACAAAAATGCTGCCTTTAATTTTAATTATTATTGATCAAGTTTTGGGTATCAGATCCAACAAGACAGGCTGGCATCACATGTTGAATAAGAAAGAGAAAAAATGGATCATTAAGCTGGGGGTTTATTTGCTCCTGGACGAAATGAGCATTTTGAATCAGTTACATGATTATGCTGATTGAGCCTCTTACTACTGATTATGTAAGGAGTTTGGTTTATTCATGGTTTATACACTGATGAAGGCTATGTGATTTACTAAGCCGAAACTGGTCTGTTTCTTTCTCCTATATTTCAGTATGTGCTTTTAGCACAGAATATTAAATAATGTTTGTTTGCCACAGTTTGTTGGGTTCATCATTCCTACAACCTGTCCCATACATTCCATATCTACAGAGTATGTCATAACTATCCTCTCTATGTGGTATACACAGCATCTATTGGACATGCTAACATCCCAGGCTGCATCGAACATGGCATCCACCAGTGATTACTAACACCAATGAGAACTCCTTGCAATAATACTGTAACCACTGGCTGCATCCCAGCTGACTGGACAACAGGAACTGTTATCCCCCTGCACAGAGGTGGTGTTTCCACCAACCACTGTACCTATAGACCTATTTGCCTGAGTATCCATATCTGTACACCCATGAAGATGATCAGCAAACATATGTGAGATCTACAAACAGTTGATTGTACAAAATTTGGATGTCTGACAGGGAGATCATGGCTGTTAAACATGGTGGACATGTCCGAAGCAATCACCAAGGAAATGGGAGAGGGGGCACCAGGGCATACAATCCCCTGGATGTAGCCAAGCAGTGTGACTCTATCCCCCACTCAGGCATCATTGACAAAAGCACCCACATGGGCATCCATGGTAATATCTTTACAGGTGTCATTAAGTGGCTTATCGATGGCACACATACTCAACATAGGGAAATCCAACAGCAATAGCTTATCTGTAAATTAGCAATGTTCAACAGGGATCAGTCCTGGGTCCTATACTGCTTGGGATCCATTGCACCACAATGCAAGCAAATACTTACTGTCTGTGGCTGGCAATGTTGGCTGATGCCTTCAAAATGTGAGAGGTCATAGACTATGTGAGTTATGTCAATATCCTAAAAATGGGTACTGATGAAAAAATGCCTGTTGAGATCCTACTGGCCATAAAATACACGCAAATATATATGTAGTATCACTTCCATCTGTAGCACCTATGTTCCTGGTAAGGAGCACATCAGTTGCAACATGTGATGGTCACACTCTGGGATGATATACCTGGGCACACTGGCCTGGCCACACAGGTTTACACCTAATTTACCTGAGACCACCATGTCTCCCCAGTGGTAAGACGGGAATCATATGTCATAACTGAGAGCACAGTTACCCAAAATTGACATACTCATTACCTCCGTGTACTCTTCCCTCAGCATGTCAATATGTGAGTGTAATGGCCATTTGGTACTGTACCTTTCAAAGCACTACTGGCAATTGCACACAATGCAATGGTCCCTCACAAAGGAACATCATGTCTTCAGTATCTGTCCAATGGGCTTCATCCGACATCAGTGGTCATTGTAGCCTGTGGCATATGGACTACTCAGAGGAGATCTCTGCCTTGCATATGGGGCAATGTGTGACCCTGCTTGACTGGATATGCTGCACATCTGTAGGTGGCATGGTACATGTTTTACTCACCATAAGGACATTAACCTGGTATGTGACATTAGTAATGCATGCTGGTGGGAGACATCTGTCTAGCAGACTTTAACACACCTTTGGAACAGAATCCTGCCTAATGACAAACAGAGCACCTCAGTCGATTTTGTCAGATGCCATCTGTATGGCAGGCTGGATGACCATCATTTCACCACAGGGCTTCTGCCGGTGTCCCTTTTGGACAGGGGCAATATGTGCTGATCATGTAAATAAGGGTATAAACTTGGCTAGGATTGTGAGGGCTATAGGGCCATTATGCTACTAAAATTCAAAGAGTCTATGATTCTATAATCTGATGTAAAATGCTCTAATAGCCACACACACAAACTTGGCTACACTGAGGATTGCACCACTTCCACTTACTGCTTACAGGACACAGTACAGCACATACACTGCAAGCTGACTGCATGTAGATTAGAACAGTTACCTGTCTAATAGTATATACTACAGATCACAGTACTTGACAAACATGCTACACCTCAAGTATGCTATTACTATCTGTTTAGGACATCTCATGCTTGATAACATATAGCAGAGTTGGTGAAGTGTGAATGCTAAAGTATAAGGATAGGTGTTGAGCTGAGTACTTACAAAATACTTGTTGATTCTAATAATGCAAAAGTATAAGGATAGGTGCTGAGCTGAGGGCTTACAAAATACTTGTTGATTCTAATAAATCTTGTTGTTTGGTTTAGAATCAAGCCCCATGGTTGAGTAAACATGCCATAACTAAAATGAAAACAAGGAATAAAGCCTGATCACAATGGAGAACCACCAAATTACCCAACGATCACCTACTGTACCGCCAACTCAGAAACGGCACAAAAAAGTCCATCTTGAAAGACAAAAAGGAGTATTTCTATTACCTTCAGGAAAATAATCAAAACAACCCACAGCAATTTTGGTCAGGTATTAAAAAATTACTCCACCCAGGTATACCCACCACCCCTACCCCATCAACATGCCAAGGCTCACAACCAAAATGTATAGCCAACAGCTTTAACACCTTCTTTACAGAAACAGTCCGGGCCCTAGCCAACCAGCATAACTCCACTTTAACAAATAACCCCCCTCTAGCACCCAATAGCAAACTATCCTTTAGCTTCAACCCTATCTCAACCAACTACATCAGGAAACTTCTTACCAAACTAAAACCCACAGCACTAGCTGCAGATCTCCTCCCCACCAAATATCTGCAAATAGATTCAGATGCCACAGCCCTACCTATATCCATCTTAATCAATAGATCCATCAAAGAATGTATCATACCCTCTATTTGGAAGGTATCACATGTAATACCATTACATAAAGGGGGGAGTTCTACCAAAATGTCTAACTACAGGCCAATCACTATACTGTTTCCACTAGCCAAAAATCTTAGAAAAGTGCATTCACAGTCAACTAATGCACTTTCTTACCCATAACAAGCTACTAGCTGACTCACAGCATGGATTTAGGCCCCATCATAGCACAACTGCACTCCTCTCATTCACCAATACTATTAACAATAACAGGAATAATGGTCAATTGTCATCAGCCCTCTTTCTTGACCTCTCCAGTGCTTCTGACATGGTTAACCACAGCCAACCTATCCGCACACTGGAAAATCTGTCCCTTAATCAGCTGGCCATTCAGTGGTTCCAAAACTACTTACTGGGTAGAAGTCAGACCTTACTTTGGCAAAACCTGTCCTCCCTACTCCCAGTCACTCTTGGGGTTCCACAGGGCTCTATCCTGGGACCACTACTTTTTTCTATCTTTATAAATGACCTCCCCACAGCAATCCCCAATGCCACCTGCATTCAGTATGCAGACGACTCCACTTTGATTTGTATAGCCTACACCCCACTCAAACTCCATTCCATAACCCAAACAACATTTAATACCATTGAAAACTGGCTTTCCAACCACCAACTAATTTTGAATCCCAAGAAAAACAAATTATTACTGTTCACACTAACCCGGCGGTCCCCTCCCACAACCTTTACTGTGATTTCTAACAATGGAACTATTATCACTCCAGATACCCACATAAAACTGCTAGGAGTGCATATAAATAACCATCTAAAATTTGACCTCCATGTAAGCCAAACCATAAAAAATACAAACAAAAGAATTGGTTCACTGTATAGGAACAGGGCATTCTTAACTCAAGAAACTAGATCCATTATTGCCCGTTCCCACCTCCTATCAACACTTATGAATGCATCCCCTATACCTACTAACTTGGCTAAGACTGAACTAAACAAACTGCCACTCTGTTACAATCACATAGTCTGTTTCACCAGCAACTCTAAATTATGTACACCTCACTGTCAAAACCTCAGACTAGTTAACTGGCTTGAATTCCCTAATCTCCTTCTATACAACCAACTTAATATAGCTCATAAAGTGTTTCACCACCCTGATAAGGTACCTGCTCTCAAATCTTTAATAACTCCTTACACTAGTTCACTGCCACTCAGCAACACTGAAAAACTACTACTCAACACTACAAAATCCCACAACTCAGCAGGCGATTTCCTCTTCCCCAACTACATTACCAAAACCCGGAATAACTTGCCACCAGATCTAACTCAGGAATCCTCATTGGTTAAATTCAAGAAAAAAACTCAAACTTTATTTCACATCACACTGGATATGCACCTGTGCTAACCCTGGGTGATCTTGGACTCCGTCTTTCCCATACCCCCCATACCTCTCTCCAGCTCCTGAATTTACAAAGCAACACCTTAAGGCATGTTGTTTTAGCACAATAGAATATTCTCCTCCCCAGGAATCTTTGTCCACTTCCTCCAGTCTTATTATAAATAAACAGTGTCACTTGGAAAACGTGTCCTCTACAAATTCAGTTATGACTAAAGCTATGAACTAACCTAGTTTTTCTACTCTGTTGTATATGACAAGTAATATGTCTTATAAGTAGTGTATCTTTGTTTGTTTGACTAACTGTATCTTTTGTTTGTACGACTAATTGTATGCTGGAGCTTTTCTCCCCAGGCCTCCACTGAAAATGGACATTAATCCAGTCGGACTCTCCCGGTCAACAAATGTAAATAAATAAATAACATCATCTGGCTTAGTTGTGGTCAGGCATTTGGAGGTCCACATCACCTGCTACAACCAAAATACTGCAAAACCCTACCTCTTTTGAGTTACTGAGGTGATCAGATTAATGTCCTACAAAGATATACACACACACACACACACACACACACACACACACACACACACACACACACACACACACACACACACACACACACAGTGGGTGGCCTAGAGCAAGATTAAACCCCCTACCTAACTACTCTTACACACTATAGATCACAGTACTTAACACATGCACCATGGCTTAAGTCTGGGATTGCAATGGCAGCTGGTAATGGGCGATTTGGACACCAACAGCAACTTACAGGACCAAAAAGTGCAGAACTCTTGCAGTGTCATAGTCAATAAGGGATTTTCAGTTCTTTTGCAGGGGGATACATG
Source organism: Protopterus annectens (assembly GCF_019279795.1). Lineage (NCBI taxonomy): Eukaryota > Metazoa > Chordata > Ceratodontiformes > Protopteridae > Protopterus > Protopterus annectens. The sequence goes on from NC_056748.1 coordinate 165,086,502, forward strand.
TGATCACACACACACACACACACACACACACACACACACACACACACACACACACACACACACACACACACACACACACAGTGGCCTGAAGTGAGATGAGAACCCCTACCTAACAAACTAGTCTTACCCAATATAGGTGACAGAACTTATTGTATGCACTACAGCTGATGTTTGACTGCAGGCAAACTATTTGTGGATTACACAAACTAGGCTTGTGTTGAACAGCATCTGCGGCATGCAGAGTAAAATTACTTCATACTGTTATTTGCATCAAGTAGCCTAGCAGTTAGATAAGTGTAATTTATCCTGGCTATGTGGCTACAGTTACCAGTTTGGCCATATGTGGCTGTTTGCATTTGGATGGGCAAGCCTGTTGGCAAGAACAATGTGTCCTGTCCATGCTTGCGTAGACAACATTATACATTCCACCACCTGCTCACCTGTTGCTGTATGTGTGGTCATCCAGGAGGCACAGGGGTCTGTAGGTAAGTGCATTATGTACTGGTGAGCCCTTACTTTGGATCCTTTGAGCAACATTATAGATGTATGATAGTGAAGCATTACTCACCATTACCAGGTATGTAGGACAATACAGACATCCACACACATATTTATGCATATAAATGGGATGTGTATAGAAATGTGGCTGTGTGTGTACGCTATATATATTATATATATAATATATATGTGTGTGTGTTATGCAGATATATGGTGAGAGACCTGAGATGTATGTTTTATACATAGCAATATATAGGTATATATAGAAATATCTCTATTTGTATATTCATAGAATATACAAATATATGGGAGACAAAGATAGTGACAGATATGTATACATATATGTATGTGTGTATGGACACATCTATGCATAACAGGTAATTTTGGGCAAGGGGCAACAAAATTGCACTCTGTTTAACCAAGTGTATGAGCATGCCCAGTGGGATTGTCAGTAGTTATAAACTGACTCCAGGCCACACCTACCTGCACTCCAGTCCAGGATTTTGTGAGTTACAGACAATGACATCTGTCCCTGTGTCTGCACTGAAATTGTCCATGACATTCTTCAGCTGTCTGATGTAATTAATATGTAACAGAGTTTAATAATGTTACACCACACACAGACTGACAGTCTGTCAAATAAACAACATAATGCTATCTCACATCCAAAGCATGTAGATACTTCCAGATTAAAACCATCAATGCCATCACTCATATTAACTTCCCTAGTCCAGTCAGGTACACAAGCTGGCAGACAGAGAGTAGTCATGCATCACACAATCAACAGCATCAGTATGTACATTGTTATTTCTGCATTACATGGGCTGTACAATGATCAGTTTCTATGTTACTGCCTGAGATTGCCTGGACTGCTGATATACCATTGGTGAGTTACTGTTGCAGCAGTTATATGGGAACACTGCTGTATTGGGGGTGGGGGAACCACACCACATGTCCTGCTGGGCACACAGTAGTCCAAATATCATATAACCCCTCTGTTTAACATCTACCTTGACTGATGTAGTGAATATACCATGCATGAGACCTAGTGACTATTAAAGGACACATGATAGTGGACTGGGTATCTGTAGTCCCATGTGGATATTACTTTTGTTCAAATAGCCCACTATATTTACTTGCATAAATGTAGCAGATCCATATGTACCATACCATATTATACTAGTCCTTACAAGTACTGTGTAGTTTAGAGACTTACCTTGCAAATGCAGCAGTTGACAAAGCTATAGTTCAGGGCTGACTCTGTCTGATGCAAGCGGTACACAGCCAATACATGGATAGGTACAGGTTGTGTGGGTTGCCCTGCATCACGTTTGCTATATGTATGGGAGTAGGATTAAGGTGTCAGTCCCTAGGGTGTCAGTGAATGCGCCATGCATTGTCTCTTAGCCAAAGCCAGGGCGTACCGAGCACACCATCTGCCTACAGGGACATGAGCAGGGGGTTCCTCCTCTGAGTTCTCCTGTGACTGTGGCTGTGGTGGCCTAGGCATTGGTGGGAGGCTGTGTATCCCTTCCCTTTGCTGATCCTACTGCAGCTGTTTCCACAGGATCATATTGTGTAGCATAGCACATACTGTGAACGTATGTGCACATGTGGCTAGAGAGTACTGCAGGGCTCTACCAGATGTATCAAGGCACCGGAACCATGACTTCAGAAGCACAAACACACACACACACTATGATGTTCCTAGTTTGTGCATGTGCCTCACTGTGCATTTCTGATAGGTGTCATCATCCAGAATTCCAAGGTGTAGCCAGCATCCCCAGTAAATGGCCATGTAGGATGTCCCTCCTAGCAAACTTCTGGTACAGCTGTGATGTCTGCAATTATGGGAAGTGTGATAACTGCCAGGGCTGCCAGCACACATGTTCAGGATAATCCCCTGAGCATTGCAAATGGCCTGGAAGTTGATGGATTGGTACCCCTTGTGGTTGATGTAAATTCTGCCCTCTTCACCGGGTGGTGTCTTGATATTTACGTGATTGCAATCTATGGTACTCAGTACTTCAGGGTGGTGTGCTACATGGTAGAAGTGCTGCATATTGCTGGCCCTCACCTCAGTGGTGAGGGGAAATGATATGTGCTCACTGGCATGTGGTAGCATGGCATCCAGAAACTGGTGGAGTATCCTGCATTCAGATGCATGTGAGACCCTCATCATGTCCCCAGTTGGTCTTTGGAAAGTACCTGTACCTAGTATCTTAATGCCTTTGTTTCCACTGGGATTCCCGTGTTAACTCTGGGTCTTAGTTGAGGGTGGTAGAGTTCAGTAAGTTCTTGTAGTATGCCCCTGTTCACTCTGTAGTGCTTTACAATTACCAGCTCTTGTAGCTCTTGGAAGGTTACCCTGGGCCTGTACACTCTTCACCTTCTCAGCCTAGGCCTATTGTCAGCAGCACCAGCAGCACTTCATTTCAGCCTCTAGCACATAGAGATGTGGCAGACCTGCAGCAGCCCTTAACATTATCTCAGTTAAAATTATCAAGTCTATAGTCCAATGCTCCAAAGTATCGGGGGAAATCAGAATGTAGGGTGTTGGCATACTTTATACAGCTCTACTGTAGGTGCAGACTGTGTGATTGGCTAACTATGATGCATTCCACCTGCCTACAATATAATTAACATAATTTAGTAGCCCTATTTCAGTGTGCGACACCGCGCACAGCAGCTTCATAGCCCTATCACCTTAGCAACAGCTGCAAAGCATCACTGTAGGGAGCCCACACAATCTGCTATAATACATTTCTGTCACATACTACAAAATTATTTTTTTTCTATTAAGTTTGTTTCTGCACTGCGGTGCTTAGTACAAACATGCCGAGATTATTAAAAAATTATTAATTTAACTTGTTTCCTTTAATCTTTCTGACATGCAGACTAATAGCTTTGTTCATATTTGTACTTGGTCTTACATTTTCAGGGGTTTTATGTCCATATTTCTAAACTTTTACACCCCTTTTTTTCTGTCTAGACTTTTGTTCATAGGATTTTTCCGAGTACACTAAGGACACTGACACAGGGTCTGAACAAATGCCTATCTGCGTGCTGGATCACTCTACCTGCCTCATTTGCATGAGATTCACCTGCTTATGAGGCTATTTGCATGCCACGGAAGTTTCTGTGTTTGCACATGCATGTGCACCACTAAGCAGCACTTACTGAATCTAAAAATGCTCGCCCCTGTGTAGGCTTTATTGAATTCCCCCTATAGTTTTAATGTTAAATGCTTTGAGATTATCTCTCAGTGTGACCAGATCATGATCACTTTTGTGTCAAAATTTATTTTTAGATTCTTTTCTGTCAGCTTTACTTCCACTACCATATACAACAGGTCCTGCTTGTTTCTAAGCACATTAATCAGTTTCACTGCCTGACTTAGTGGTCATAGAAATAAATCGAGCCATACAGGTATATGAGGTGTCATATACTCAGCACATACACAAAAAGGCAGGATGACTGTTTTCAGCCAGAAAATGAAGAAATCAGGAACAACGGACACTTCAAAATGCTGCTGTACTTACGTCACCAGCCATGGTACTGACACCAGTGCATCTTTAAGTACCACCCTTACACAGCTCAAGTGGCTCCATATTGCCACAGCCACAGCAGATTGAGTTCTGCATATTATGAAAACAAATAGAAATACAAGTGACGACATCTAGCCACTGTCTGTGTAGGATTTGCATGTTCTTCCCATGTCTAGGTAGTTTTCTTCTGTGGACTTCAGTTTTCCCTCCTCTTAAAATTATGTGGGTTGATTGACTACAGTAGATAACATGGAGGGACAGATTCATAATCCAGAGGCTCCCTTCACTCTGGAATAAAATCCCAGTCCAGGTTAGGCAGAGTCCCTCATTGACTCTCTTCAAGAGGAATCTTGATGAGTGGATGGGAGATCGTAGATTTACTCCGGGTATCACTTCTGTGTCACTGTTAGACAGAGGCACAGTATACTAACCTCGAAAAAGGGCATAGCAAAATAAATTTAAAATGGGTGGCGAAAGCCAAACACACTCTGGCTAGGCTTGTAAATGCCCTAGGGCAGATAGCCTAGTATGAACCTATGAACCTATATATATATATATATATATATATATATATATATATATATATATGTATATATATGTATATATATGTATATATATATATATATATATATATATATATATATATATATATATATATATATATATAGGACTACTTTGAATGATCAAAATTTCAAAACTCTGAATGCCATATGGCCAGGAGTATATGATCGAAATTTTAAAACTTCTAAGATTCAAAAAATATATCTATATATATATATATATATATATATATATATATATATATATATATATATATATATATATCAAACTCCACGATTGCACTACAGTGAGGAAAAGGAATATTCCCATTCTGTGCTATATGGAGATCTCCGTTTAGGTGTTCGAAGTTTTAAAAATTCGATCATATGGTTTCAGCCATATGAGATTCGATTTTCTAAAACTTCGATCACCTAAATGGGACCCATATATATATTAGCATTTACTCTTGTGTTTTGGCCTGGGTAACAGCCATACAATTCAACTGTCCAGATTTTCATAGAATGTCCAGATTTTTGCTTCATCATTTTTGATCTTCTTTTCTTACAATTTGTAGTTTTTCTGGTAAATCATTGATGGTTGAAGTTACAAAATAATGTCAAACATATGTTTCATACTTCATCTCAGTCAGGAAATGCATGCTAATGCAAAACATTATTGTTCCAACATTTTAAACTAAGTTTAGAACAGCAATATTCAAAAATTGTCACTGATTTTGGACCTTTTTCCTGTCATTATTTTCAGCTTTGTCCAGAATTATTATGTTAAGAGGTTGAGAGGTATGCTTATGGTTGTAAAAGATCTGAAAATGACTTATTTAATTTAAATTAAAACTTGTAAAATGAAAGATATGGTTTAGTTGAATGTTGAATATAGACCCTTTTCCATAATGATCCATTTAGACCACTTGCTGTAAGAGTGACTCATGCATACCTCTAAACACAGCAGTAAAGGGTCTATATATCTTGAGGGACATATAAACACAAATGAGCAAACATTTAACACCTGAAATAGAACATAATATTGTGTCATTTGATTGTAATGAATAACTATATAGCAACCGGGCTGATTAATATGCATTGGGATATACAAGTCTCAGCTGTTTTGGTAGGACAGATATTTGTGTAAACAGAACACAATATTTATAGGTTTGACTTTGAGCTGAGGCACTTAACACATTCTCACTTGTGTTTCTATGTATATGTGTGCATTATGGTTGTGAATATTTATTTACATGAAATGAATCACACGGATGTGCTTGATGAGTAACACAGCTTCACTGTCACAGCACATTATTCTGTGGACCTAGAATCTCCATTGCTGAGAAAGGAGATATCATGCCCAATGGTTTTGCCTAAGAAAGTACATCAAAAATGTAAAAATCTAAATACTCCCTGCTCATGCAGAGCTCTGAAATGAACGGTGAGTGAAAGCTTTCAGTCCCTAGCCTCGGTAACTGCAGTTGGGAACATTTCAGAGATACAAGTCTCACTGTTACTCATAGTTTAGTTCAGAAGATTGATTTTCTACCAACATCTCATTGTAGCCAAAGGATTTTCCAAAATAAAGATATCCTATCACATGGCCCATATGCATTGCACACCCATAACTTAAAGAAAGTACACCTTTCTCCAACAGTTGAAGTTTGACACATCATCCTGTTTGACCACCACACAGGTATACTTGCCATTGATGTACATTGAGATACCTCAATGTTTAGCCCTTGTCTGTGCAGCTATTGGTGTGGAAGGTACTGAAACCTTGTAGTGCAGGGGTACACTCTGCCACTTTAAAGCATGTCTTAATAACTGTGCAGACATCTATATTCTTGAGTGTGAGGAGGGCTTGGAGGGAGTGTAGTTTTTTATTTAGGCTCCTGGCATTGAGCAGTAACACCTTGAGGTTCAGCAGAGTTGATTGTGCTATGTCGGTAGGTTTGTCAATTTGGCATTGCTTAAAAAGGCACTATGGGGTTGGATAAACATACAGCCAGTATTCAAAAACCCAGAGGGGAAAGGTACAGATTATCCTTGGCAAAGTAATGTGGTCTGTTAACTATGTTCTCCCAAGATGACAACTACTGGATCCCCTCAAAATGACAGCAGGAGGACAGTCAGTTGTTGAAATCAATAATTTTTTTGCTCATATTGTGGCTTAATCCCCGGTGATGGTAATATGCTGCTGAATGTACTGTGACATCATCCTCAGTGGTACATTGTATCATTGTATCATCCTCAGTGATGGTAATATGCTGCTGAATGCTAGGGTCATACCAGCTTGAGACACAAGATCTGAAACTTCAATAATGTCTCTCTTCATATAGTCCAGGGAGGTACATCTCAGGTCATTTACACCTACATGGACTATGATGGAATCATACTGGTGCCTGTGGGGAAATGACTTGCATGCATGCTTGATTTGGTGGACCCTGGCTCCAGATAAGCAACTAACAGTTTCATTTTAAAATGCTTAAAACTCCAATAACTGAAATTCTTATACAACCTTTGAAGAAGATATAATTTTCCTCCATGAAACATATATCAATAAAGTCAGCTGTTCAATTCTGACTGGGGACAGTATTCATAGCCATGCATTATATACTAGTGCATAGCATAGCAAGAACAGTAAAAATATACAGAAAGGAGGTGAGTCACAGATGCAAGAAACAGAGTTATGTCTGCTTAGGTAAGAAATTGCACAGTATGCAGAGTATGCAAATGGCTGCCTAATGGTATGGAAATAGAGTTTCCTATGCAAATGAGGCACTGTGATTCTGCAACTGATGGTGTCAAACAAGGACAGAAAGAATCAAAGACATATAAAACAGGCTCACAACATTACAGCATGACCTGTCCTAAACACCGAGAACTGATGGTGTACATAGTTCTGTAATGTTTGAGCATTGTAGCTTATTGAACTATCTTACAGCCAGTGCATGCGACCCTCAGTACCATCTCAGATGATACCAGTGGCGTCTGACCTACCAGCACCTGACTGATTAGCAGATCATGAATCACTTTGATATAGATAGGGATGGTAGCTTGTCAAATTGTGTCAGTCACAAGTGGAATCAAAGGGAATGCATGGATTGTCCATACATGTGACCACTAAGGTATGTGTAGCTTAAACCATCTTAGCTACAGATACCTTTGGATGACTTATTAGGACATGCAAGGAATATTGCAGGCATTAGCCTTGCTTATCCTATACCAGATCCCCAATGTGCTGTGGCAGGATGTAGAGAGGCATATATGGTTCCCATACCACTTTCCCATTGTGATGCTGCAGGATGTGGAGGGGCATATATGGTTCCCATACCAATTCCCCAATGTAATGCTGCAGGATGTGGCTGGGGCATATATGGTTCCCATACCACTTTCCCACTGTAATGCTGCAGGATGCGGAGTGGCATATATGGTTCCCATACCAATTCCCCAGTGTGATGCCACAGGATGCGGAGGGGCATATATGGTTCCCATATCAGTTCCCCAGTGTGATGCCATAGGAAGTGGAGGGGCATATATGGTTCTCATACTAATTCCCCCATGTGATGTCACAAGATGTGGATGGGGCATATATGGTTCCCATACCACTTTCCCATTGTGATGCTGCAGGATGCGGAAGGGCATATATGGTTCCCATACCAATTCCCCAATGTGATGCCACAAGTTGTGGAGGGGCATATATGGTTCCCATATTAATTCCCCAATGTGATGCTGCAGGATGTGGGGGGGCATATATGGTTCCAATACCAATTCCCCAATGTGATGCTGCAGGATGTGGATGGGTTATATATGGCTCCCAATGAAAGCAGAGAAAAGAACCACCACTATGTAGGCATTTTACAGCACATCTCAGGTCCTGGACGTCATTAATTTCACAATAGTTTGCTATTATTGCCTCACCTGGTCCACAAGGTGTCAGGTATATTAACAAAAAGAACTTCCAGTCCTTACATCTGCCAGGTAATATTCAATGACTCAGGTATGATCTATGTTTCTCTATAGCACCAGGGCATGTTTCAAGATTTATACATATGACACACTTCTGACCTATATCAACAGTTCATGAATGGAAACTTCACACAGGGTCGTTGGTATATGCACAAAGGTGAGTGCAAAACCTAGTGTGCACATTTACCATTTGCACAGGTAGCAGGCCATATACGCAGAAACACTGAATGTGGTGGGATGCATTTTTAGCCATCTGAAGGGATGTTTCTCCAGCTTTGATGTATCCAGTGGGGCACTACTGTATTCACCAGAGACCTGCAATCAAATTGTTGTTGTTGCGCATGGCATGTTGCGTAACATTTCTCTGCAGAAGCAGCTACAACAGGAGAGAAAATATTGCAGTGGAGCCCACCAAAGTTGTAGGAACAGCTGTCAAGGATAGGCAGGCAGGCAGAAATTAACAGGTGGCAATAGTACCACATGTGAGGCATAGGTGGACACAATACACTGTGACAATGGCAAAAAGACTAGTCCACAGTCATGGACCATGATGCAAACAGCAAAGAATAAAATTACACACCAAGGTTATGCACGGCAGTGTATGGCCTGACCAGACTGACCACACTGTGCATGACATGTTACCATACCTGCACAGGTTACGGGCTGGACAGAACACAGTCATCATCATTTGCATGGATGGTGGAACACAGTGGCAGGTAACAGTAGTACAATCATATGGACCAGGGTCATGGGAGGTGGATGCAGTAGCCATGAAGTCTGTTAGCAGTTTTTGGGAGTTAGGGACCACATCCTCCACTGGCATGGTGGAGATACCATGTAGCAAACATTGGCTACATGCATTGGGTTGGCTGAAATTTTAGGACCGAATGCAGTCCATGGCAGAGGCAGTGTAGAAGTATTAGAGCATGTGCTTGCACCCTGACATGGTGTCACATTTTGAAAGCCAAAAGATGTATGGCAGTGACCTAGATGGCAACTACAAGTAGGCATGTCACTTATCTGCCTGCAGAGGATACTGATAATGTAGAACTACAGGAAAGAGTTCACATGGACAGTTGATGTGTCCCAGATGTAAAACCTGAGGATCACTGGTGGCCTGTAGTGTGAGACTGACCACATTCAGGGGTGGTGACCTCTGTGGATACAGTTAAACCACCTGTTTCATAAAGGTATGCATGGCCTGTGACTAGTGACATCACATCTGAACCAACCAGAGCTATTGATAGCATGGTCTACAGAGGCAGACCACAGTGCAGTTACCATATGACTCATAGAAGCACCAATAGATGCAGCATCAGCCATAAATGACTTGAGCAGCACAACCTGTTGTTTGTCCTTATATTCCAGGTCACTTTGCAGGTGGTGCATGTCATCCCCAAAGGCCATGTACATGTTGCACATTATCACTCAGGCCACATAGCGCATTAACCATCTTTGCAAAGCTGTGTAATGCAGCTCTCTGTATCTGGCTAATTGACCTGCACATCTGTGTGATTAATACCAAGTGTTGCACCCAGGTCAGGGACTGACCAGCATCATGGTGGCACCACAGACCACCATACCTTTCCATGTGAGATGTATGCAGATGTCAGAGGCAATGCAATTCACAGATAACATGTGAGTTGGGGAACTCCTGTGTATCATGGGTGGGGCTCACACTTACAGGATATCTGCCAGACACTGGTGAAGCTGGGGTTTGGCCTATAAGTTCCTCACATGTGAGGGATGTGTGATCCTGCCATGTTGGTGTCCCTGACAGTGCCACTGAGCCATTAGAGTGTATGAGAGGTGCACATTCCCATCATCAGGTGGGCACAAGGTTTCACCTTACCCCAGGTGACCTGCTGATATGTACTGTCTCATTGTGTTGGACCCTCTACCAGTAGAAGATGTGAAAGCATAAAGAAAAGATGCCTGCAGCATCACTCAAACATAGACTCAATCCCCCTGCCTTGGCAGGAATACAGACAGATAACACAATATGTGAATACATATGGGCACATACATACATTCATGGGTTTATTGGAAAGTACTAGACTGTCTACAGACTATTACTAGCCTGGCCAATAACCCATACTCAAAAGTTTCCTTCAGTCTTATATAGGGCAACACAACATAAATCAGGCAGAATTTGTAACAGCTCATCCAATTATGTATGTTTATGTTGAACGTGGCTATGGGGCTACTCTGCTTGATATATAGTAGACACTTGTTCCAGAGATAGGGAATACATTCGGATGTAATTTAGTTCTTTTAATTGGGTATTTGAAGAGCCATTTGTTCTCTAAAGCAATAAGATGTCAAGGAGGGTCAAATATTTTATGGCGATAAAGACTAGACACAGATCTCTGCAGAGGAGGAGTCTATAACAGAGAGAGGGCTCCCCATCTCTCCTGGTAACTAAGATTTTTGAGGCTATTGATTTTTTTAGTTAAATATCTCTGCAGTCTCTCAAGTTGAGTGATGTGTTGGATGGTACTTTGGCCATTGATCAAAATACTAAAACACTGGAGCACAGATCAATGCCATTATGTCCATCAATGAATACACTGAAACCCTAAAGCAGTGAAAAACAAAAAAAATCACAAAAGGAAAAAAAAAACCTAGCATTAACCTCAGACATTATTTAAATACTGGTAGCATTATGGAAAGGGATTTTCTAAGGTAAGGTGTAGGGTTGGGGGAAGGGACAGGGATAGGGTTACAGCTAGCATGCATTAGTAAGGTCAGCAAGGGGCTTTACTTCACCTCCACCATGCACTCTAACCTGTCTCCCCTGGGTATTTCAATGACCTACATGTGTCACCCCTTACCTTATTTGTTATCCAATCCTCCCCATCAACAGGTGTCCATCAATTGCTCCACCTTCTGTGTCAATATCAACCCTGACTGTCTATGTCTGTGTTTTGCATTTGTCTACCCCTGCTACCTTCCTTTCTTCCTCAATCTTTCCTACAGCCATTCCTCCCTACCTTCCTCACATACCCTTCATCTTTTTTATATTATAAATGGGAATCCTTCCCACAAAATAAGCCCTTTATTTCCCCTCCAAGTTGTCTTTCCTTGTGGTTACTGTTCTGTTTTTCTCTGCTTTCTACTTCTCCTTTTCTAAGTATCCTATTTCCCCCTTTTCTCCCCCAGATGAACTGGGGTTGCCATTTTTTTTTTGTGCTGACCTTTTCTGGGCTGTATATGACTGTGCATATAGGAACAATGTCATGGTTTAGTGCATACATGAGCTTGCATAAACTCATACATGCTTTTCTGCCTTTCCTGTGACATCAGACATCCCTATTATGCAGACTTTGCTGGTGCATCTCCAGCATTGAACCTGCATAATGTTACTTCTCCATGTACCGTGCTGCTGGTGTAACTCCTGCACTGAACCTGCATAATGTTACTTCTCTATGTACCATGCTGCTGGTATAACTCCTGCATTGAACATGCATAATGTGATTTCTCCATGTACTGTGCTGCTGGTGCAACTCCTGCACTGAACCTGCATAATGTTACTTCTCCATGTACTGTGCTGTTGGTGTAACTCCCACACTGAATTTGCATAGTGTTACTTCTCCATGTACCTTGCTGCTGGTGTAACTCCTGCACTGAACCTGCATAATGTTAATTCTCCATGGACCATGCTGCTGGTATAACTCCTGCACTGAACCTGCATAATGTTACTTCTCCATGTACCGTGCTGCTGGTGTAACTCCTGCACTGAACCTGCATAATGTTACTTCTCCATGTACCATGCTGCTGGTGTAACTCCTGCACTGAACATGCATGATGTTACTTCTCCATGTACTGTGTGGCATTACTTTACTATGCAGTCCTTTCCTCAGACTACCAACATTGTGCGAACCATGATACAAATCTGAGCAGCTAGGGGCTGCATCATGTCATACGTTACTTGCACAGGTACAGAGTGTTTGCCTATAAATCCCAGGATGAACCTTTTCTTTTTAAAATTATCATACAAATAAAGAGCATGTGTCAACCAGAATAGCAGGCATTATTATGAGCAATGCCATCTACCTAAGTATTCCTTCAGCAGAGCAAGTCAACCAGAATAGCAGGCATTATTATGAGCAATGCAGTCTACCTAATGATGTATGCCTTCAGCGCTGTTACTTGGGGAATAAAGGACTATTTAACAGAAGCAGCTATTTCATTCTCTGTTTTCTATGAACTATTTCCCTCTTCCCCAAGATTCAGTATTTTAGGAGCATTATGTCAGTGCATGGGGATGCAGTCATTAGCAAAATAATATGTTGTGGTGTTTTCGTTGTGTTTTTCAGCCCATGATGTTTTGCTAAGTTGTGCTTGTAGAATATTTCAGTGAAGAAGAATTCTACAACCTCACTTACATCCCAAGAAAGGACTAGAGATGGATAAGAACATACGTGGCCATTTGTGAAAAAAAGTGCATTGTATATTCTCTTATACATTATTATATACTACTGCTTCACATTTGTGTACCAGTAAAGTCAACAAAAGAAAAGTAATCACTTTTCATTATAGGCCTGGGAGAAAAGCTCCATGCAGTGAGAGTAACATGTATAACAGCAACAAAGATAAATAAGAAGTTATGTAAGAATTTAAAAAAAGTGTTAATGAAAGTAATCAACATAAAATCAATTCTATATATGACTAATTAACAGAATAATAGCTCATCATACAACAAGGTGGTATTACAGAAATAATCATAACTGAACATGTAGTGGAACTTGAGTATGGCTAAAGGGATTTACTTACAGTGGAGGAAGAGATGAAGTATAAATATAAAAAGAGAAAAACTGCAGGTTGGAAGGTGGGAATGGAGTTAAACAGAATGAGTGATAACCAGTACTGAGGATGAAAGAAGAGGAAGATAGACAAACAGATGAAGTAAACACGGAGTAAAAGGGAAGCAAAGATAAAACAGATAAGGAAAAGGTGAAGAAGGGAAAGTGAAGGAAGTGGATAGAGGTGAATGAGATTGTGCCGAAGGTAAGTTATTGGTATGTATAGATACGTCTGTCCTATGAATGCTTATAACATTTATGGCACTAAAATGTTTGTCTTTTTGGCTTTTCCCAGTTAGGGGTCACCACAGTGGAACTCTGGTCCGCTAATGATTGGCAGTAGATTTGTATGGTGCCGAGTTGCCAGCCCGACGCCCAACCTTCAGCAAAGGCACACCCATTCACACATCTTTCGAACCCCATTTGACCGCAGGGAGGACATGCTGACTCCACACAGAAGGCACTCCAGCTAAGAATCGAACAGGAGAACCTCTTATTTATGGCACTAAAATAATTATATATATTTTTTTCTATTTTGTCTCTGAGCTTGCAAGGCCTTAAGCCAGTCTCTATAGGTCTCAATCCAACTGATTCCCCTGGAACTGGGGATTTCCAGTTGTAAGGACTAGCGTCACTGCAGATGCCATTATTCAGGTCGCCATGACAGTCATATGCTCGTTGGCCAATAATGAGATCATTTGTATTTAAGTCCTTATCCAAGCCATGGTGGTTGATGTACAGTAAGTCATGGTAGTTCTAATGGAAATGTATGGTGAACGACTACTGATGAAATTGTGAAAGTATTTAAGAGAAGTTCTTATCGTTTTAACCTAATGAGATTGTGAAAAGATTTTAGAGAAGTTCTTACGGTTTTAACCCTTTTGTTTCTGTTTGTATTTCAAAAACAGGTTAATGCAGACATTACTCTTGTTGGTTTGACTTGATCATGTGACATATACTTCCTACATTATTATATTATCTTTTCTATGGTTTTAGAGAATGAAATAAAATATTCAAGACAAGTTTTATTTATTGTTTTACTACGTATTTATATTTCTTCTTTAAAAACAATTACTTTAATGAAAATTGTATTCCTGTTGTCTATTACTTTTGATCATGTGATAAGAATTCTCTTATATAAGAAGGGCTCTGTGATTAAAAAAAATCCTTTAGATGCTGACAAAGCTGTAAGTTGCCTGCCAGCATTTTTATTTATTAAAGCTGTAAATTAAACTGGAATATCTACACATATTTTGCATTAAATCAAGTTTTGTACCTTTGCTGTGGACAGGGTTTTGTGAATTATTTGGACTTTCCCTGAACCTGCACTTTTTTTTCGCTTCAAGCAGTTTGTGTGTTCTGTGTGTGTGTGTGTGTGTGTGTGTGTGTGTGTGTGTGTGTGTGTGTGTGTGTCTGTGTGTGTGTGTGTGTGTGTGTGTGTGTGTGTGTGTGTGTGTGTGTGTGTGTGTGTATATATATATATATATATATATATATATATATATATATATATATAGATATATATATACATGCATATTTCTATTTGGAAGTGATGACTTGTATGTAATAGATACTGCCATGGCTTCAGCAGGGTGATAATTTATGTTCTTGTACAAATGGGTCAACAAAATAGGACTCAACAAAACGATAATATATGGTGGAGGAGTCCTGTGTTGACCAAAAAATGCACTAACATTTGCCATCCAAGCTTAATATCTATATGTATGCATGTGTTTTTGTATGTATATATATATATATATATATATATATATATATATATATATATATATATATCTACACACACACGCAATAAATATGCAGATATATATTTATACATGTATATATACACATATATTTCCAACTCTAATGCATAAACATATTCCAGGGTTGGAAATAAAACAGGAGACTGGATTTACTTGTAACACCATCTGTGCAATCTAGAGACATAGCTCATAATGCATGTATTAAATATAGAACACAGATTAGGAATATTTCAGGTATAAATATAAATGGGCATAAATTCACTTGTAAGGGGAGATTTTATTGTAATTCATGTGGGGTGATTTATATCGTGGGGTGTGGATGCAGCAGCATCAAATGGTACATAGGAAAGATGAAGAGGGCTGTAAAAGTAAGAATAATGGAACATTTGGGGGCATCCGCAAAGAATGTGAGGAGTCCAGTGGGTGAACATTTCAATGCTATACATGCTGGAGATGATGCTTCTTTCTTTTTTAGTATATTAGCACAACCAGTTTTGCACAGAGGGGGGGTGTATGCAGGAAGTTGAATGAATTAGAGAGTAAATTAATTTTAAAACTTTACATCCTAGGGGTCTTAATCTTAGTTAGTGAATTATAGTGGTGTTTGATATGAAATGTGATTTAAAAAATGTTATTTATAAAAATGTTAAAGGTTTTCAAATGTTGAGATGTCAATTTTGAATTTTAATACTTTGTGATTTATTAGTACATTTTGTATAAAGTAAGGTGTATACACACATAGTTTCACACATTTATAAATAAAATAAAATTGTTTATTTATGACATAAGTTAGTAAGGTTGTTGGGCACTTTAAGGAGATTAATTATATGTAATTGTGGTGAGGTTCACCTGTTATAAACAATGAGCTGCTGAGTCATTTTGAATCCTTTGAAGACAAAAGGCCGCGGTACCAGATTGTATTTTGTGGTCGTATCTAGTAAAGCTCTTTGAACCGCTGTCTCTAAGGATAGTGTTTTTTTCTGAGTGTTCTTTGTGTAAATCTTCTACTACCCATCCATAGATCCAAGTTGTGCATGAATATGGATAGTGATGAGCTTTGTTCAAGAATGGGGAGTCTGTTTCAGAGCAGTGGTATCCTCTATGAGATATACCTGCCCTCATATCATGAACAATTTACAAACATGTATTGTCATGCACTTACATTATTATCTAATATCTTATGATTTCAGTGCTACATGTTTTCTAAAAATGTGATATTAACCATAATGTATTTGTAAAAAGCAGAGAATGTAGAAACAGTATCTGAGTAGCAAATTTGTTGAACAATGTTTGAATGATGCATATTATATCCATAAGTTTCAAACTGCTTGTAATTTCAAGTATTGTGTCCAGAGTCATGATTTACTTCTTAACATGTTCATTCGACATTGGTTTATTTAGACATGGGTCTACTTCGGTAGACCAACATGCCAAATCACCTACTTTTAAAGCACCGAGACCAGATCGCCGAAAGTTTAAAATATTAAAACTGCAAATACCCGACTTTCATATATCCGACCAGTAAAGACATCAAGTGCATTCAATGCCTACCTCTAAACAGGGTTGCCACCTTTTCAAATTTATTTATTTTATTTTACATTTGTTGACCGGGATAGTCCGACTGGATGCATGTCCATTTTCAGCGGAGGCCCGGGGAGAAAAGCTCCAAGGGTAAGCAGATACAGCATTACATAATACCAGCATTACATATTACAAACAGACTATTTACAGAGATTACATAAGTAAGCAAGTTAAACAAGTTCCACAGGTTACAGTTAATCCTGAGCACAAGTCAGGATTAAATTAAATTACACAGTAAACTGGTTAACAGATTTTTACACATTCTAGAGAGAGTTAGCTAGGCTTGATACATTGACACAGCCAGTTAAGTGACAAATGTTGTTTGAGTCTAGTTTTAAATTGACCTAAGGTGGATAATAAGGTAATATCAGCTGGAAGAGAGTTCCAGGATCTACTTACAGAGTTTGCAAAGAGAGAATCACCGGCTGTGTTATTAATTTTGCTAGTCTGAATTAGTAGTTTGTTAGAGGATCGAAGCGGTCTAGGATTGTTATAGGGGGTGATAATATTTTTAGGTGCAGGAGTATTGTCCGGATTATAGAGGATTTTATAGGCCATAATCAGTTGGTTATACTGGATTAGACTGGGTAGTTCAAGCCACCCAAGCTGATTTAGATTGATGCAATGATGTGTCCTAAAAGGCAGCCCAGTGGCAAACCTGGCAATGTGGTTGTAGCAAATTGAGAGTTTGTTAAGGACAGTCTTGTTTAAATTCGAGAGTAGAGGGGATGCATACAGAAGGGTTGAAAGAAGGTGAGAGCGAGCTATGGCAATTTTAGCTGGAGGAGTTAGGAAGGCTTTTATTCTGTAAAGTGATCCTAGTTTTTAATTGATGGTTTTGATAGTTTGGTTAACATGTAGGTCAAATTTTAGGTTATTGTCTATGATGACACCTAATAGTTTTGTAGATGGGTCAGGGGAGATTATTGTGCCATCATTTGATTTTATGGTAAAGGTGAAAGCGGTAGACCTACGTGTTGGTGAAAATAACAGCATTTTAGTTTTTTTGGGATTTAGGATCAGGCGATGTTCAGAAAGTCAGTTTTCTATTGTATTAAAGGTGGTCTGGGTAGCTGACCATAACTCTACTGGAGGTGTGGCTGAGCAAATCAGAGTAGAGCCATCAGCATATTGGATACAGCTGACTTTTGGGATGACAGTATAACGGTCGTTAATGAAGATGGAGAACAGCAAGGGCCCTTGTATAGAGTCTTGTGGTACTCCAAGGGTGTTAGGTAGAAGGTTAGAGAGTTTGTTCTGCCACACGACAGCCTGCTGTCGACCATTCAGGTAGGATTGAAACTATTGGTGGGCTCCAGTATCTAGACAGAATGTTTGCAGGGTGTGGATTAAAAGTTGGTGATCAGCCATATCGAATGCATTGGAAAGATCCAAAAAGAGGGCTGTGGATATATATAATTATTGTTGCAATTATGGTTTATGGTGTTAGTAAAGGCTAGGAGGGCTGAAGTAGTGCTGTGATGAGGACAGAAGCCATGCTGAGTGTCTGCTATAAGGCAATTGTGGATTAGGTGGTGCATGAGTTGTCTATGAATACTTTTTTCCATAATCTTTGCAAGTGGAGAGAGTATAGCTATTGGTCTATAACTGGAGAATTCAGTAGAGCTGCCTCCTTTGTGAAGTGGGATTACACAGGATATTTTCCAGATGGTGGGAATTTTAGCTTCTACTATGGTTCGATTGATTAGTATTGAGACCAAAGTGGGACATTTTCGGGACAAACATCAGATTTTACAGGCCGACATATACACATGGTCAGTACAAAGGATAGAACTTAACTTTTTCACCTAAATAATAGCTTATTCTTGTAGCATTCTAGTTGCTTATTCTGTTTTTTATAACATTTAGGTATTTTAGATACAGAATAACTGTTTTATGCAACTGTTACATACAATATAGGACATAATTATGTCCTACAATCTCAGGACATTTGCCATTTTTAATATTTTTTGTCAGGACACAACTGCCCAAAGAGGGACTGTCCCTCGCAAAATGGGACAGGTGGTAACCCTACCTCTAAACACCTCCTGTAAAGTAGTACGTTGTGTCTTTAAAAAGCCATACTTGCTACCAAATACAATTTAATGAACGCCTTCCAAGAAACTCCATCCATAACAAAAAAAAATCATCCACAAAGTTATAACAACATTACAGATATATATTAAAGCATACCATATATGATGAACAAATACAAACAGCAGAAACTACAACTTTTCAATTAACCCACCCACAAATCAAAACCCAAACAAAATCCACTGAATATTCCTATCGGTAACTATAGCACCGAATGAATATTCTGTTTGCAAATTTGAAATGCAGTAATAGCGACTGAATTCCAAAGCAAACACTGACACAGGGGGGCTGAAGTCACACTACAGTGTGGAAAGGAGCAGATTCCCCCTTCCGCTCACCTCAGACTGTCGGCTCTTCAAACGTTCAGTGTTCTGAATGTCGCTAATGTGACATGTCACTCATGTGAAACTTCGTTCTTCCGGTCTCTCTGTGTTAAAAATCGATTATCTGACATTTCTGTCTACTAAGGTAGACCCTTAGATATATGCGTGTTTTAAATTGCTCATGTAATCTGATGCCCAGACAGGGCTTCCACGTTTTTGTTTATTCTCGGGAAGGGCAAAGCAGGTCAGTCCTACCATGCCCGTTCAATTTACAAACCAAGATTAAAAAATGTAAAAAGGGTTTTGATTTACTTAGCAAGTTAAATTAATCTCTCTGTTACCTCTTTGCCTTATATTCACTGCAGTTATTACATTTTTATCTCTTTAACCCTTTAAAACAATCACAACAGCCTTTTAGCAATGATGACCTGATTTGGTCAGTCACAAAATATGCAAATGAAGATTGAGTGAGTGAAGCAATGGACTATGGGATAAATAAGGTTACTATCTCATAACCTTAACTGTCTCTGTTAAACTGTCATGTACTAAAGTCAGCAGCACAGCAAACTTAGCAAATGCAAGATCTTCTATCATGTTTATTCAATAATATTTATATGGTATTCCAGAAATCTGCAATGACTATAAGTGTTGCTGCTATGACTCAGAGTAAGTTTTGAGGGATTTAGTCTGTGTGTGAAGAGGTAATGCTATTACAACAGAAAT
This sequence comes from Protopterus annectens, assembly GCF_019279795.1. Lineage (NCBI taxonomy): Eukaryota > Metazoa > Chordata > Ceratodontiformes > Protopteridae > Protopterus > Protopterus annectens. The sequence continues at coordinate 165,106,348 of NC_056748.1, forward strand.
ATATTTATTTAACATGTGATAATCTAGAGAATGAATTGACTGATGCACCCTTTTCTGTCACTAAACAAGGCATATGACATTCAGATTGTGATCATTGTTGTAAAAATACATTTGATATATTTTACTTTTATTTACTTATTTAGCATTTGTTTACCAGGAAAGCCCAAATGGGCAAGAGTGACCCTTTCCAGTGGAGATCCTGTAGAAAAGGTTCCCATCATTAAAAATAAACAGACTTAAAACTGCATAGTATAGCATTCTGTTTGATAAATTAAAAGCACACAGTATACCAGTAGATTTGAAAAATATACCAAAAGTAAATAAAATAAAAATAGAAATTTCATTACATAAAATGATTCCATTTTTTATACAAATTTCAATAGAAAGGCTGAGTGATGTAAGAGTACCGAGGGAATAAAAGTATACTAAAAGATAGCAATGAAACAAAAGGAAACCAGTGGTATAGTAACAATAGTAACAATAGTAACAGGATTTTAGGGGGCGAGAAGAGGAAAAGGGAGGAACTCTGCCAAAAATGTTTTGTTTTTATGTACTCAGGCTTTCCTGGTAAACAAAGGAAATATATGTATATAGATAGATATAGATAAATATAAATATGTATGTAGACGGACACACACACACACACACACACACACGTAGTATATATATATATATATATATATATATATATATATATATATATATATATATATATATATATAGCGAGAGAGAATCCAGAGTTAAAAGTGGAAATTGCATATAACAGACTTAGTAAAGGTGCTGTATAAATAGCTGATAGAACATAGCCATGCCTGTAGAAGTCTGCACATTTGTTTTCTTCTGTTAACTGATTTAAGTTATTTTCTTAATGCTTGTAAGTTGTTAAGAGTTTCTTTTTTCTGGCAGAATGATATTCACCTGCAGGGACTAATCTGAAGAAGTTTTTTGTCTAACTGCTAGGTTATTTGGAACTCTCTAAAGAAGGGTGCTTTCCTGTTTTATGGAGTTTAGAAGTTTTTTGCATGCAATTTGTTCTTTAGTGGAACAATAACTTTCACTGAGCAGCTTGTAAAGTAATAACGTTAATAGTAACTATTTTTGGCTGTCAGTTGGGTTTGTCTAGGGTTAGGCAGGGATGTTCTCTGCTATGTGATGAGTGTAGAAAATGAAGTATCTTTTGTGGAGTTGCTTTATATCATGGGGAAGTTAGTGTGGTGACAGACGTACTTTCCTTAGCACTGTGTAACTGCTCCTCACACAAATTAATCTCGCAGTTATAGATTGCATTGCTAGGAGTTATTACTGCATTTTGATGCACTCATGGTGGGTGGCATCCACATTTCTACAAGGCTCCACAGAGTTTATAAGTTAATCTCTGATTTTTTTTAAATATATTCCCACTAAACAGGCATTACAAGTGTGACTAAGAGAAAATTACTCCCATCTGTCAGACCATTTTGTAAAAGCATCCCGAAAGAGAAGCATAAACTAAGGATTATGTCAACTGATCACTTGGCTGATGGTGAGGGTGACCACCCACAGATACAGGCTTTGAGTGGAAAAATAGATCAGTTAATGGTGTTATTGTCCCAATTTTTGGAAAACACAAGAGAAATGTTAGTTTCATACCCTTGTTACCATTGTTACTTTATGTTAGCTTTCAAATTTTATTCATTGCAAATTACTACTACTGTTTACTTTGCAATCTATATCCCCAGTGTAACCCAGGGCTGAGAAATTAAAAAATTTTGGATCAGTTGTTTATTCCAGTTAGCAAATATAAATTCAAATTAGAATAAAAGAAAATAAATACACTTAGTTAATTAAGTGTAGCAGAAGACAGCTGACATATGCACTGCAAAGCTTACCTTTCTTGGAACTGTTTTAAACCTGAAAGCATCCATGACCCAGTAATGCAGTACCTCTGTCTAGGAGCATAAGAAAGAAATCTTAACAGTACAACAAAATAAGAAAGGCCTCACAAACAGGTAGATGTGCAACAATATGAGGTTGTAGGATTAACAGAGGGAATGGAGGATAAGAACATAATCAAGTCTTGTGGAGGATCAACTGAGCAAAAGGGTAAACGTGGAGGCTGGCTGTCCTAACATTAGACAGAGAGAATGTGGAATCTGTGATTACATGGATCAGCTGGCACATTACCAACGCAGACTGTGTTCAAATTTATAACCATGTGGATACGAAAAATTCTTTCTGTAGCCAAGGAGGAAAAAAGACATTTTTAGTGTGCTGGTTCAAAAGTGTGGCCATTTCGGGGCTATGTTCTGGCAACCTTGCAGAAAAGGAAGGCACATGCCTCAGTGTTTAGCCTCTGCTACACAAGCAATACATAAGCTTCATTTAGTATTTGGCCATACTCTGGGTGACATGAAAGGCATTAACACACCTAGTTCATGCATTATTTGTTCCACTAATCTTTTTGCAGTCAGTCTTGCTTCACAATGAAATAACACATGAGAAACAATGAACTTGCTCCAGGGAATGCCCACACATGTGCTCAGAGTAGAGCTATCCAAGAAGATTATTGGGCCTGGAAAATTTGTTATACTATCTGCAGACCTACTGACACCAAATCAGAGCAGCACAACCAGTGATGACGAAAAACCCAGACATTCTTCCTAGAAAATCCCCAATGAGAGACCTTTCTGCTGCAGACTGCGAGTGCAATGACAGTTAAAGGATTCTCAACTTGTAGGACAGAGAAACATGTCAGGCCTGTCAGTAGAAAGAGCAATAAACCAATCAAGATGAACTTGCCAACCACACGATGGCCATGATGTTTAACTACACACCGATTATAACAGTGAATAGTGTTAGATTATGCATGTGATCTTTTTGCACTGCACTAGCACAAACTTCTCACAGTGCGGTAGTAGGTACAATTAAGTACAACAGCTGTTAAGCAACTTTCTGTATGTGTAACTGGACATTTGAGTTTACAAACAAGAATATATGGTCATCTGTGTATCATTGAATGTTAGGGATCTTAATTCCCTTTTGGAAATATGAAAATTACAATTTTTACATAAAGTTAATGCTGATGTGGTATGTTTACAACAGATGAAATTTATTTATTTTATTTTACATTTGTTTACCGGGATAGTCCGACTGGATACAGGTCCATTTTCAGTGGAGGCCCGGGGAGAAAAACTCCACATAGACAAACTTACATAGATTACACAGACGTTAGCAAACAGTTATAAAAACAAAGTGATTATATACAATGGGTTAGTAGTGTTCCCTAGTAGGGACTCACAATTCTCATGGACAGGCAATTAAAAGTAAGAGACATCAGATTGGAAGCAGAGCTTGGTGATGTAGTTATAAGTTATGACAATTGCAGAATATGCTTTTAGTTTATAACTTAATCAGGGTTGGTATATGGGCATAGCCAATTCACTTTGAGATACTGTTTGAAGTTTTTTTTTTTTGAAGAGACATTTGGAGGATTGTAGGGTTATATAGTCTGGCAACAAATTCCTGGTTTTGCCAATGAAGTTGGCAAACAGGGATTCACCAGCAGAGTTATTAGCTTTGTGGGTTTGGACCAGTAGTTTATCGGCTGACCATAGGGATCTTAGGTTGCTATATGGCGTAATAATATTTTTAAGTGAGGGGGTATCCTCAGGGTGGTACAAAATTTTGTGCGCTATTAAGAATTAATTGAATGAATTAAGCTGGGCACTTCTAGCCACTCTAGTTGTTTAAGGTTCTGGCAGTGGTGGGTTCTGTAGGTGCAGCCAGTGGTGAATCTGGCAATATGATTGTAGCTATGGGACAGCTTACCTAGTTCAGATTTGTTGAGGTTTGAGAGTACAGGCGAGGCATATAAAAGAGTAGAGAGTAGGTGTGATCGTGCGATTGCAGTCCTAGCCAGTGGGGTTAAAAATGTCTTGTTTCTAAACTTTGTTTCTAAGTTAACTAAAAAACATGAGGAGGTGTTTGGCAGGTATGATATCCAGTTTTGTGAAGATATGTATACTGGGGTGCTGATGCTGCTAATAGATAATATTAAATGCTAATTGGAAAGAAAACACATAAATCCAGATGGACGATGGACATTGGCTTTATTTAACATTTTACAAGGGAAGGCAGTAATAGACCCCAAACATGAATCCCTCAAGTTCTTTGCTTTACCTTGGGCAAGGGTATAATAATTTAATAAAGAGGCTGTACCATTGTTTCTGGCCGGGCATTATAATGTACTGCCAGACTCTGTAGCACATAGAACAGTATTGGCTGCCAAATCACACACCAAAGCCCAAATAATGCTTATACAAGTTACAGAAGAACTGTGATAATCTATATTTAGAGGCTATAACATGCTCAAAATCTGCAGCACCTTCTTAACTGATCAGGGAAATTAAACTCCAGTGGAATAGACTATTGTCTAATTTCCAAGATGAGTTTATCCCTTCCTACCAACTCTGACCATGTACTCATATCCCTTACAGAAAAATAGCATCACAACCAGTAAAGTCTAAATTGTGGTGCCTTGACCCACTGATATTTATGGGTGTGGTAGGTGAAGAGGAGGCAAGAAAGTAAATCGTGCATTTTATAGACACTAATCTTATACATAGTGTTCCTATATTAATCTGGTGAGAATCCTTAAAACATGATACACTGCAGTGTTCTAAGGTAGCGAAAACCTCAATAATGTGGAAGCAGGATGAACAGAATACCATGCTGGAATCCAGAATGAAGACAGAACAAGACCAATGCAGGGCACCAAGGTTCCATGATAAACAAAACATGGTATAATGCAAGATTAAATAAGGGATCATTAAACATTATTAAGTACAAAGGGACCACCTTTATCTGGAATACATAGCTTCCAGATCATGAGCCACTGGATCTATGCCAGCCAAACTGTTAATGAGTTGTCTTAAACAAAGTAGGTACAGGCTGACTATCACAGCAGTATTCCCTAAATGCAGTCATACACTAATCATGGGTCCATGTCCCATAAATGTGCATAAAAGGAAGGCTACTGATCCCTATATGGAGACACGAAACGGGTAAACCCAAGCAGAATAGAAGCAGAAAATCCAGGAATTCCTTCATAGAACTTGCACATCAAGTTGAGAAAAATAATGATTTTCTTGTCTGAACCTGAGGAAATTTAAAAACAATCCAGTAGTCTCTTGCTAAATTTTAAGACTCCTTCATGGCTCTGATGGGTTAAATTCAGAATTATTGCTGAGATTCTCTAAAAATCTTGTCCTCTGAGCTCATACCTGTCAGCTTTTCAGGAAGAAGACAGAGTGTTATACCAGAGAGATACAGCATAAATAATCTAATTACTTTAGCCACATACATGCAAACTTTAAACATTTACTTGGACCAGTGATGGTTATTGCTGTATATTTCAGAAAAGCATTTAAATCTGTTAGGTGATGTTATTTATAGAACTGTTTAGATTATCTGGATTCCTTTTCAGTCAGCAGTCAAAGGTATTTATATTCCCCCCTTGACCTGCTGTTATCACCACCTTCTAAATTGTTTTAGGCAAGGAAGTCTGCTGCCACCGGCTCTATTTACATAGTGACTGAACCTTTTGATATCCAGGCGTGGACAGCTTAAAGACTGGAACGTACAACTTTATTGTTCTCAAATAACTGCATAACCCTTACATAAAACCTCTTACAAACCATCCATCAGTTAATTGAGCTATTTTTGGACTAAAGGTGAATATCAACAAAAGCAAAATATTCCCAACTAACCAATCAGCACAGGCTTTAAAACAACTGGCCTAACATACAGGGCATTAATGGAGCCCTGAAGCACCAGAGTATTTAGAGATATACCTCCAATGCCATCTAGCATAAAATACTGCAGTTAAATGGTTGATGATTTAAAACTGTATAGCTCATCAGATGAACTGAAAGCACAGCTACAAGTGGTCAAAACTTTTTCAGATGATATAAGAATGTCATTTGGTCTTGATAAATGTGCAAAAGCAACCTTTAAAGCAGGAAAACTACAGCACCAAGAAAACACCAATTTGGGACAAGAATGTGATATAAAACAACTTGAGCAAGAGAAAGTGTATAAATACTTGGGAATTGATGAAGGATCAACAATAAAACATGAACAGATGTGAATACAACTCCGGAATATTTTACAAAACAAATTAATTCTTAAAACAGCATTGACATCTAGGAACAAAATTCAAGTTATAAACCAATCTGCTCTTCCTGTCCTGACTTACAGTTTTAGAGTGATTGACTGGCCCCAAAACATGTTGGATAGATCAGACAGGAAAACAAGAAGGATGCTTCATGCTCATCAAATGATTTATAAAAATCAATGCATACCAAGATTATATATTCTCCATTCCTAAGGAGGTATGAGCCTCCTTGAAACTGATTACATGTCTAGATCTGCAATCATGGGACTGCACACATATCTGCTGATCTCACAAGACCCAAACTTAGTGAAAGTTTTGAAATGAGGAGAATAAATCTAACATGACTTCCCTGCTTAGTCTAACAGAAGCATATTGGCATCAAGCAGGAATGGAAATCTAACCAGACGTAGATAAAAATCAGGCAGCAACTGAATGTGTGAAAAAACAAAAGAAAGAATATAAGGTGAAGGATCAGATGAGAAGGCAAGAAATGTGGAAAATGCATAAATATAGTTGCAAATATAGAAAACTCCTGGAAGAACCTCATGTTGATCAGGATCAAACACAGAAATGGTTAAGGAGAGGCAAATTCAAACCAAAAGATTAATGTTGGTGGCCCAAGATAGTGGGCTACGTACATGTTGGTTTACAGAGTCCATTGAACATGTGGGAGAAACAGACAAATGTAGATTTTGTAAAACAGAATTAGAAACATTTGAACACCTTGTTCCTGGTTGTGACATACTAATGGCAGAAGGACTGTATGCTGAAAGGCATAATAATGTGGCAAGACTGTTGCACTGGGGATCTGTACAAACATTATGGTATTGAAGTGGCTGAGAAACATTGGAAACATGAACCACAAAGCATCTCAGAAAATGATGGAGTCTACATCACATGGGATGACCCATTACCAACAGTTCAAAAGACAGATGCGAGAACAGCAGATATAGTGGTCCATGAAAAGAAGACAAAAGTAGCATTGATCAATGAAATCACCACACCCAGTAGCTACAGTGTCTCGCATATAGAGAAACACAAAGTCATAAAATACCAGTATTTGCAAGCAGAAATGAGAGGAATGTGGATGAAAGATACCCAGACAATTTTAATGCTAGTAGGAGCAACGGGTCTTATAAAACAAAATCTACAATAATATTTAAATATGCTACCAATACATGTAACCCCATATGGATTGCAGAAGGTGTCATTACTGGGCACATTGCAGGTGCTGCGAAGAGCACTTCTGGCTAACGTCAAAGATTAATACAATACTAATTATATGAACTTTAATTGTACTTTGACTTAGGAATGGGGTCCATTCCTGTCATGGTATTAGAAATCCAAAAGACTGGGAGAAATTAAAAAAGATTTGAATTTGAAATTTATATGGTCAAAAGTGGTCCACATGGGCTCACTCCTGAAGAAGACTTGAGCTGTAATTGGTAAGTAGAATACAGACAGCCAAGATGTTCCTTGCCCTGCTTCCCTTTTATGTATTTCACCATCTTGTAATATCACTGCAATGCATATCACTAAATAACATTTGCTTGATGTGTTCTGCATATCTTGTAATATCACTGCAATGCATATCACTAAATAACACTTGCTTGATGTGTTCTGCATATCTTGTAATATCACCGCAATGCATATCACTAAATAACATTTGCTTGATGTGTTCTGCATATCTTGTAATATCACCGCAATGCATATCACTAAATAACATTTGCTTGATGTGTTCTGCATATCTTGTAATATCACCGCAATGCATATCACTAAATAACATTTGCTTGATGTGTTCTGCATATCTTGTAATATCACCGCAATGCATATCACTAAATAACATTTGCTTGATGTGTTCTGCATATCTTGTAATATCACCGCAATGCATATCACTAAATAACATTTGCTTGATGTGTTCTGCATATCTTGTAATATCACTGCAATGCATATCACTAAATAACATTTGCTTGATGTGTTCTGCATATCTTGTAATATCACTGCAATGCATATCACTAAATAACACTTGCTTGATGTGTTCTGCATATCTTGTAATATCACTGCAATGCATATCACTAAATAACACTTGCTTGATGTGTTCTGCATATCTTGTAATACCACTGCAATGCATATCACTAAATAACATTTGCTTGATGTGTTCTGCATATCTTGTAATATCACTGCAATGCATATCACTAAATAACACTTGCTTGATGTGTTCTGCATATCTTGTAATATCACTGCAATGCATATCACTAAATAACATTTGCTTGATGTGTTCTGCATATCTTGTAATATCACTGCAATGCATATCACTAAATAACATTTGCTTGATGTGTTCTGCATATCTTGTAATATCACTGCAATGCATATCACTAAATAACATTTGCTTGATGTGTTCTGCATATCTTGTAATATCACTGCAATGCATATCACTAAATAACACTTGCTTGATGTGTTCTGCATATCTTGTAATATCACTGCAATGCATATCACTAAATAACATTTGCTTGATGTGTTCTGCATATCTTGTAATATCACTGCAATGCATATCACTAAATAACATTTGCTTGATGTGTTCTGCATATCTTGTAATATCACTGCAATGCATATCACTAAATAACATTTGCTTGATGTGTTCTGCATATCTTGTAATATCACTGCAATGCATATCACTAAATAACATTTGCTTGATGTGTTCTGCATATCTTGTAATATCACTGCAATGCATATCACTAAATAACATTTGCTTGATGTGTTCTGCATATCTTGTAATATCACTGCAATGCATATCACTAAATAACATTTGCTTGATGTGTTCTGCATATCTTGTAATATCACTGCAATGCATATCACTAAATAACACTTGCTTGATGTGTTCTGCATATCTTGTAATATCACTGCAATGCATATCACTAAATAACACTTGCTTGATGTGTTCTGCATATCTTGTAATATCACTGCAATGCATATCACTAAATAACACTTGCTTGATGTGTTCTGCATATCTTGTAATATCACTGCAATGCATATCACTAAATAACACTTGCTTGATGTGTTCTACATATCTTGTAATATCACTGCAATGCATATCACTAAATAACACTTGCTTGATGTGTTCTGCATATCTTGTAATATCACTGCAATGCATATCACTAAATAACACTTGCTTGATGTGTTCTGCATATCTTGTAATATCACTGCAATGCATATCACTAAATAACACTTGCTTGATGTGTTCTGCATATCTTGTAATATCACTGCAATGCATATCACTAAATAACACTTGCTTGATGTGTTCTGCATATCTTGTAATATCACTGCAATGCATATCACTAAATAACACTTGCTTGATGTGTTCTGCATATCTTGTAATATCACTGCAATGCATATCACTAAATAACATTTGCTTGATGTGTTCTGCATATCTTGTAATATCACTGCAATGCATATCACTAAATAACATTTGCTTGATGTGTTCTGCATATCTTGTAATATCACTGCAATGCATATCACTAAATAACACTTGCTTGATGTGTTCTGCATATCTTGTAATATCACTGCAATGCATATCACTAAATAACGTTTGCTTGATGTGTTCTGCATATCTTGTAATATCACTGCAATGCATATCACTAAATAACGTTTGCTTGATGTGTTCTGCATATCTTGTAATATCACTGCGATGCATATCACTAAATAACACTTGCTTGATGTGTTCTGCATATCTTGTAATATCACTGCAATGCATGTCACTAAATAACACTTGCTTGATGTGTTCTGCATATCTTGTAATATCACTGCAATGCATATCACTAAATAACACTTGCTTGATGTGTTCTGCATATTTATCAATAGGATAATAAGGGAAGAGGCGTACCTAAGCAGGTCGTACATGCCCTGTCCAAGATCTTGGAGACAGGTAGATCCTTCTAAGGTATACCCTCCTAGGACAAGTCATCCAGTCTCAAAAGTTATTCTCATGGACAGAAAACTGCAATAAAGTATGTACAAAATCTGACCAGGGAATACTGGTGCTGTATACATTACCAGCTATCATTTGGTGTCCAACCTTTCTTCCTGCTCACTTGAAGCAAAGGCACGTCATTAACTGCAGATGCAGGGAATTGTTAGTTTTGGATAAGAACTATAGCCACCTACAAGTTTGGAAATCTGTCATCCCCTTAAGGGGAAATCTTGGAATAAAATAGCAGGAAAGGACCCATAATTAGAAATGATAGAAGCAGGCAACCACGTAGAACATTTAAAAGACATGGCCCAATTTATAGTAAAAGACAAAACTGTGTTATCCTTTAAATATCTACAAAGGTCTCAAGAATTAGCCCTGCAAGATAAATGGAAGTACTCCAGTTTAAGATATGTCTTATCACATATTCAGCTGTGAGGGAATCTAAAGCAACTACTCTTTCCACTATAACACCAAAGAAAAGAAGGGGACACAACAAGAGACTGTCACAGGTTCCTGTATGCTGTGCAATTCTTGCAGAACTTTCAGCAACAAAAATCAAGAAAAGCAGCTCAGAGATAAAAGTGGTATTTACATATGTCAATGGGCACATGACAAGGGTGGTCATGTGAAGACACTTGCCTGGAAACTAAGGTGCTGCTTGGAAGCACATGAGACAACGCTAGGGAAATATTGAAAGGTATAGAGAACCTCATTGCTAGGTACAAAACTAAAGGTATGCTTACTGTGACTGAGCATTGCACCCAGCTGGCTTATTAACAACCTTATTTGGACAAAATTTAGTTTCCAGCATTATTGGCTATTGACAGGAAGTACATTAAAAGTCAATGGAAATCTGCTTAAATTGTGACCTTTTCATGGATAGAAAGGATATTTGATGAAATGCAAAACAGGATCTTAAATACAGAGTTGAACAGCATAACAAAAATAAAGGAAGTAAATGTCACTCTGATTAAAAAAGTACACTTATCGAAAAGGTTACTAATCGTTTGCAGTCTTGTATGCATGTGCTTTATAGAAGTACATCAGCCAAAGCTGTGTATTTAATGTTTGCACTGTTTGTTAATATTTTAATTGCTAAATTGGGTCTATATTATTTCTTCGACGGCTTAGGTTGTCGAATACTCAATGATCAACACCTAAGCACTGAAGTTTCAAAATTGTGAATGGCCATATAAGCAAATTCTTTCTTCGGGAAGCATTTGACAACCTAAGCTGTCGAAGAAGCAATATAGACCCGGAAAATTCATATGCAACTACATTCCAGTGTTGCTAATGTTAGTGTGGTCAGTGTCATTAAAAAATATAGTAAAACCCAAAAAATTATACTGTACTCATTTTAAGTTAATTTCACCATGTAATTTTCCAGCTTTGTTTTTTTAAATATCTTTGTCCTTGTAATAACCTTTATATTAAATATACTGTGACAAGTTAGTAAATATTTAATACTCAGCTGTTTTTTTTTTCCCCATTGCATTTAGCTTCTGGATTACTGCACATGATTTATTGTACTCTGCAATTATACATTATTTCACTGACCTTTGATCTCTCTCTCTCTCATAGCATAAATGGCTGTAGTGTGCCCTGTGAACCACCTGGTCATTATATAAGTGAATTATCAATTGCATGCTTAAATAAATAAAGTATTACATGATCATCAGTGAAATTTAATGAGGGTGCTTAATTTACTGGGACCCCAAAGCTCTGTCTGCACCAGCAAGTGTAATATACGTGTTTAGTTAAACCTAAGCTTTAGAATTTATACCTCAATGGCATCACTTGTTCTTGCTTCACAAGTAATATTAACCTTTTCTCTTCTCCTTCCTCGCTCTAGCTTTTCTGAAACCTTTCTCATGTCTTCATCCCATGCCCTTTAACAATACAGCAATTGCATCACAACAGACTGCGTATCGAGGCTTAGCTTCCTGATTTAAACTGACCTTTGCTATTGACGTACAGCCCTGCAGTTCCCCTTAAATATAACCAGAATCTATAACCTTCAGCAGTAAGCATTGCTTTCACATCTTATTTCCTGTAGCTATGCTTTATACATTTATTCTGTAAATGTACAAAATACAGAATGTTATGTACAATGTTGAACTGATTTACTGTCCGTCTCCCTTGCTTAATAAGCCCAATATGTCTTCCACATGCATCGGCCGATACTGTATATCACTCTGTTGGGAAGTAAGTTTATAATTGAATTGAGTATACATATGGCATTGCCATAGCTCCTTCTGTCTTCAGATTTCGTGTGAAAAGGGTGACTCATTGTCCACTGGGAGCATCCAGTTATCAAAATGCAAATAAAAAATAAATAGCAGTACTGAGCTGTGTCTGTTGAGATATTCTACTGGAATTTTAAGTTTCAGTTACACTAGTTTTAAAACTGTAAGTGGAGATATTCACAAGGTGCTCACTACAGCATTATGTTTACATTGCATCAGTCTGCCTTCTGTTACCTGTAACACATTTCTCGTTGCTGGCAGATAAGGTGCTACTATTCCAGCTACTGACGTCAGACCTGGGTTTCATTATTTATAGCCATGTTGACCAAACAAACCACGGTTATTGCAAAAACAACAAATAAGAATAAGCCACTGTAAACTGTTTTTGTTGTTTGTACTAATTTAGTCAGCATTTTATACACAACCAGAAAGTAGTCATTTTGCTTCCTTGATGTTTATACAAAACACATACTTTGAATCACAATGATTTAAACTGATGCTGGTTCTTCCTCAGTCTTTTTATTTTGAATAGATGATTCTTGTTTTTTGCTTTAGTAC